>NC_080865.1:66914022-67216418 GCF_030435755.1 Ochotona princeps | reverse complement strand
CATGGATCAGGTTTTCAGACCAAAACCAAGATCCAAATAATGTCTCTTCTTCAGCTCCTGACTTGGTCTCTTCTCCAACCCCAGCGGCTACACTGACTTCTTTCCCAGCCCAGAACCAGTGATCAATAGCTTCTTCTTCCCCAGACCTTGGCCTGGATTCACAGCTGACTGAACTACCAGATTCCACACTATTTTCATCAATGTCCCAGAACCAAGACCCAAAAATGGTCTCTTCCTCAGACTCTTGGTTCACTTCTTCACCAACCCAGAACCAGGAACCAACAATGACTTCTTCATCAGATGCTAGTAAAGCTTCAGAAGCAGTTTGAGCCCCATGTTCCATACTAGTATTTTTCACAGTTCCAACAGAGAAATCACAATTAAATTCCATCTTAACCCTTGGTATGGATTTATCACTAGCCCCAGTACCCATACTGGTCTCTTCTGCCCAGAACCAACTCCCAACTAGAGACTCATCTTCTACTTTTGAAATAGACTTTGTGTTGGCTTCATCTACTATGCTGGATTGTTCTGCAGCCCAGAGCCAGTTACCAGTGAAGACATCCTCCTCTGACTTGGCTTCTCGTTTGGCCCTGGCTCTGGCCTTGGCTTTGGCCTCTTCTTTTGCCTTTGCTCTGCCTCTGGCCTCTTTCTTGGTCTTAGGCCATAAAAGGTTACCAGCGTTTTCTCCAGGCAAGAACCAGGACTCATTTTTTCTTACATCCCTGGAGCCAGACATGAAATCCATGCAAGATTCTTGCTTGGCCCTTTGTCTGGCCCTGGTATTAGCCTCTTTTCTGGCTCTGAGTTTGGATCTGGATTTGGCTCCATCTCTAGACAACAACCAGGATGTCATGTGGTCTTCACGATCAGAACCAGAACTGGAGTCAATGTAGTCTTTTGTCTTAGACCTTGACCAGCTATTGGTCTCTTCTCTGGGCCTGGACCAGGAATCGATCTTTTCTTTGGCCCCAAAACCCACCATCTTAACAGACTCATCCTCAGAACCAGAGCTGGACATAGGACAGATATCTTTGTTGATCTGGGGCTTACAAAAAATATTAACCTCCTTTTTGTCCATGTGCCGAGACCTGTTACTGGCTTTTATCTTATTCCTAGAATGATTCCTGGAACTGACTTCATCTCTATTCCAGAACCAGGAATTCAGAGAGTTCTCTTGTGTGGATGGAGGCTTGGAACAGTACCAGGACACAGCACTGTCCTCTTCTCCTAGCCTAAATGAAGACTGCAATCCTGCTTGGGAGTTGCCCTTCCTTCTGGGAAAGCCGTCAGTGTCCATATTAAGCAGTTCTCCATCTACAGACAGACATTTAGTTTTAGCAATCGATTCAGAAACAGCATTACCAGTTAGAGACTTTCCCTTTACCTTCATTGCCACAGCCTCAGATTCAGTCTGGGCCCATACCTGGGCATTACTCTTAGATTCTGACACAGAGATTCCCTTGGACTTACTCTTACAACATGTCCCACTTCCTGTACCAGTCACAGTCTTAGACCTTGTCCTAGGCATGCCCTTGGTCTTCATTTTGGGTCTTGCCCCATTCATAATCTGGGCTTCAGTCCTAATCTTGGGTCTGACAACCAGCGGAACTACATTCTCTTTTCCAATAACACCCAAAACATCTTCCCCAGTCTTTTTTTCAGGCCCAGCAGAAACACTAGGCTCATTCTCTGGACCAGTCATTGTACAAGGCAAAGAAAGCTCAGTAATGCAGCCCTGAGTAACACCCAACTCAGTAACAATCAAAGATTTCTGTTTCAACTAGAAATCTGTTTCAAGTTTTAACTGTCTTGCAATTATTCAGGCTAAAAGGCTGTGAATGAGATAAAGAGGCAATTATCTTTTCAAGCAGTATTAGTAACACAGAAAAAACTTTCAAAGAGGTAAAACCAAGCTGAGGAAGGATAGGTGGCTCCTGGTGGGTGCAGGCCAGTTGTGGGTGGTGGTCCACAGCAATTCCAATACCACCAGAGCTGCCTCCGCAGGAGGATCTAGAGAGAGAGAATGAAATGGGAATCTGAATCTCCTCCAATTGCACTGCACTGTGCAGACTTACACAGACAGACGTAGAGAATGCTGGGTGGGAAAACAGGAATAGAAGGTCTCTGTAGCTGCTGCCTGCTACACATGGGTTTGCAGCTGGTGGGAAGTGTTTGGGAACTAAGAGGGGCTGAAGAGCCCCCGAATGGACCCTCATCATTCCTGGAGCTCTGCTAGTCTCCACTACCCCACCCAAAGTGAGCCCGTTCTCATACCAACCTTCACTGATGTGGCGCAATCTCCCCCTCCTCTCTTTGAGCAACTGGAGTCAAGCCCCACAGCTGACTGCGGTGGGGAGGGGTCCTAAGACATGCAAACACAGGAGAGAAGGGCATCTGAGTGCTCAGCAGATGGCACACACCCTAGCCCCTGGAAACAAACACCTCTTCCCGCTGGGATCAACGTCTACAGCTGTCCCCTGCATTGCCCCCTCCTCACCAGCCTCCAGAAACTTGAGCCAGTCTCTTCCTTCTCTCCTTTCTTGCAGAACTGACCAGCCTTAAAGCAGGCCTATGGACAAACAGATGGAAAGGTAAGACACGCAAGAAATAACAGTAGCAGTTGAAGCCTGTGTACAGACGGATACCAAGAAAAGCAGTCCCAACAAGATCTGTCTTTCAACGTTGGAGGTCACGCTGGTGGAATATTCTGGTCTCAGTCCTGTTGCAGGGTTCCAGACAAACTCCTTCCCTTGACGTCATACTCTGCCCAATCCCCCCCACCCTCTGCCTCCGACTCCGAGGATTCACCACTAGGTGCACCACATCCCCATGCCTTGCGCAGCACAAAATGGGAAGAAGACATCGCACATTCTGGAAAGCAGATCACAAAGTGGCACTTGTGATTATGCCTCTCTCATCCTCCCGAGCTGCAGAGGCCCTCTCCAGGCCCCCAGCCTGGGAGGGTGGAGAAGCAAGGTGAAGAAGTACCTGCAATGCTGTTAGAGAAGAAACTGGGGAGCTGCTAATGGGCGCCAGACACGCGGTGGCAGCACTCACCCCCATCCCCACCCCCACACACACCACACACAGGTCCATACAGCTAAGTCACTTTCTGCTTCTCTTTGCACTCACGCTTCTCCTCTACGGATAGGCACCACCGCCTGTCAGAAGACGCTACACATACCATGCAGACGTGAGCCCTGGACATCAACCCGAAGCTTGCAGGAAGGGACAAATTGCAGGACCCCGGACCCCCATGGACCACTTTCCATACTCAGGGCTCTCAGCTGCTCTCCACTGGACTGCCCACAGACCTCAGATGCCCAACCGCCATCCTTCCCTGCAAGCCTCCCCGGGCGTCCCCCAGCCCAGATCCCATTGTGCCACTTCTCCCACTGCTGCCTCCCCATTGCCATCTCCAGGCACCTGCCCCCGTGCAGGAGGGCGGGGCACCAGAGCAGGGAAGGTGGCTGGCAAACTGTCCACGCCTGAGCCTCCACAGGATGTGCTGCTGCCTCTAAACCACCTCCTCCGCCATGGCCCAACCAGGCCTGCATGCAGGGGGCGCTGGCAGCACGTACTTCTCAGCGACAGGGGTCCCTGATCAGCGCAGACTGGTTCACAGCTTCCCTGCCAGGCTGTCAGGGTGTGGGACCAGCAGTCAGCCACCGACCATGGGGGCCACCCCGCCGCCACCAAACCCCACTTGCCTGCACGGGCTCCAGGCCCGGGCTGCAGCCTGCCCTTCCTCCTGTTGCCGCTCCTCGCTTTCCTGGCCTTCCCAGTTGTCCGTGCCACCAGAAGAGCACAGACGCCAGCGCCCCCCGCGCCTCTGCACCAAACCAGCCAGGGGCTGCGCAGGCTGCGGCAGGAGCCCGGCGCCGCGCGAGGCTGTCGGGAAGAGGGCGGAGGGATATGTCGCCAGCAGCTCGACGCCCCCTCCCAGGCCCACCCTAGTTCCGACCCTGGGCTGGGCGGGGCCAGCACGAGCGCCAGCCTCGGGGCGGGACGGCACGGGGGCGCCCACGGCCTGCAGGCCCCCGCGCGCCCACCTGGCGCCCACCAGCCCGCGCCCGCAGCAGCCAGGGGCTCGGGCAGGCGGCTGTCCGGCAGTGGGGCGCGCTGGCTGCGGGGGTCGGCGGAGCCGCGTCCCCCACAGCAGCAGCGGAGGGATACAGGCCGCCGCGGGGCGCCTCTGCACCTCAGGCCTGAGCGCCTGGCCCTGCCGCCCCCTCCCTGGACGCTGCTGGGGGACCCAGGGGCTGCCAGTCAGGCTGAGGTCTGGGCGGGCCGAGGCCCTGGCGGGGGTCCTGCCCTCTCTTGGATGCCTTCAGGAGCCAGCCCAGGGAGGAAGGCACTTTGGCGCCCAAGAGAACACGACTGGGGGGCCGCACAGAGCCCTCAGCCTTGCCCGCCTCTCACACAAGGCCCACCTGTCCCTCCAGCCCTAGCAAGCAAACCCCTGGTCCGTGCCCCGAGTTGGCCTTTGGCCCACACTGCCTTTTGCTCATTCTGTGATGCCAATTCGGTCCTTAGTTATGTAATGCCCACACTTGCCCAAGAAAGAGGACGCTCCCCTCTCAGGACCCACAGGTGCCCATAGAGCCACCCTCTGTTGCTGCCCAGTGGCCACGTGGCAGGCCCGGGGCACAGCACGCCCTGGGTCTCCTTCACTCTTCTCTCTCTCTCTTTCCTTGTCAGAATTTTCAACCTGTTGCCTCTCAGCCTTTTGGCTAAGATCAAGTAAAACTTGATCTGAAAGCCAGAGAGGGAGAGGGATTTTTTTTTTCATCTTGTTCTTACTCCACAAATGCCTGCAACAACAGCCAGGTCTGGCTCAGGCCACAGCCATGATTCAGAACTCCATGAGGGTCTCCAGGTAGATGGCAGTGCCCCCAAGTACTTGCGTGGTCCTCTTCTCCCTTCCCAGGTGCATAATCAGGGAGCTGATTGTACTGGAGAGGTTGGGACTCCAACTGGCACACCTGTATGGCATGCCAGGCTTGCCATTCAGCTGCTTTACCACTGTAGCACTCAGCAGGCCCATCAAGTCTGTTGTTTGCAATCACATCTAAGCCCTCAAGGCATTTGGCAGTGTGGAAAGTGGACAGGGATTCAGTCACCTGGGCCTCAGCCATTTGCTGTAGCCACCTGCCTCATTTCACCAGTTCCTCTCAGGGAAGAACCCACTGATATCCACTTCCCCAAGACAGAACAACCTGGCTGTTCTCTGCATCCTCTCCTTTCACTCACACATCCTTGCTCCAGCCTGGAGCCCATCGCTGTCCTTGCTGCATTGGGCAAAGACAGCAGTGTGATCTACAAACTGGATGCTGTCACCGCTGCACAGTTGGAAACTCACTGGAAGGCCACCGTTGTTGTGCTTGGAAGAATAACGGTAACTCTAAATGTGTGTGTGTGTGTGTGTGTGTGCGTGTGTGTGTGCAAGCGTGCACGTGCTGTGCCCTGAAACATATAAAGCATGTTTTGTTACCTGGCAAAGAATTAAGTTTCCAGATAAGGCTAAGGTTGGCAGTTCACTGAACTCAAAGAAGATTCTGCTGGTGTTCCTTGCTATTCCAATAGTAAGGGAGCAAACCGCAGAGAGAAGAGTATGTATTGTTCGATTTGAAAATGGAAGGAAAGCCAAACATGTCAGGCTTGCTTAGAACCTGTAAAAGACAAAAAAAAAAAAAAACAAAAAAAAACATGTTCTTCCATTAAGACCCCAGGAAATTCTGACAATGCTTTTCTTTCATTGTAGTATGACTCTTTTCAGAGTCTGGTTTGAGTACAAGCCACTCAGGTTCAAATGCAGCTCTTTCTAATTCATAATCTGGGATAGCAGCTGAGGCTAACCCAAGGCCTTGGGTCCCTGCACATATGTAAGAGACCCAGAAGAAGCTCCTGGCTTCCAGCTTCAGACAGGCCCGGCTCTGGCCACTGCAGCCATTTGGGGACAGAACCAGGAGATGGAAGAGCTTTGCTCTGTGTGTGTGTGTGTGTGTGTGTGTGTGTATATATATATATATATATATATATTTATATTTCTCTCTCTCGCTCTCTCCCGCTCTCTCTCTCCATAACTCAAGTAAAATAAACAAACCTTTTAATAAACCTGGATATCCAAAAGCAAAAAATGAACCTAGACACAGTTCTTAAACATTTCTCAGAAATTAACTCAAAATGAATCACAGGGTTAAATACAAAATGCAAAACGTCAACTAGATAATAACAGATTCTTGATGATCATGGATATGGCAGTTACTTGAAATTTCAGGGGCATGAACTGAAGAAACAAAGTTGATAAGCTGGTATTCATTAAAAAAATTTCTGATTTACAAAGGGCATTGTCAAGATAATGAGAAATCATTAATAAACAAGGACTTAATGTTTTCAAAAAATATATATTTGATAAGTAACTGCTATATGTTGGGCCAGCACTGTGGTATAATGGGTAAAAAGCCACTGCTGGTAACATGAGCATCCCATGTGTGCTAGTTCTAATTCTAGTTGTCCCAGTTCTAATCCATCTCCCTGCTAATGCACCTGGGAAAGCGGTAGCAGAAGGTCCAAGTACTTGTGACCCTGTCATCCACATGGGAGATAAGGATGATGCCCCTGGTTCCTGGCTTCATCCCGGCCCAGACTTGGCCATTGCAGCCACTTAAGGAGTGAACAAGAAGATGAAAGATACCCCCCCACACACACCTCTCTCACTCTCAAATGAATATAAATAAGTAGATGATTTAAGAACTGTGGACTAGACAATGGACTATTATTCAGCACTAAAAATAAATGAGTATCAAGTCAAGGATCTGTAAACTTGTTCCCAAAACCTAGAATGCTTCTCTGGTAGACAGCTTCATGGCTCTCTCTCCTTCATTTCTTTCATATGTTTGTCCAGGGTGAACTTCTCTATGCCATCTCAAATACTGTTGTACCTTCACAAATCCTATTTTTTCAAAAAAAAAAAATGGAAAATAATTACAGAGAGAACAGAAGAGAGAAAGATCTTCTACTTGCTGGTTCATTCCCCAAATGGCCTCAATGGCAGAAATCAGAAATCAGGAACCTTGTCAGTGTCTCCTCATATGGACACAGAGGACCAAACCCTTGGGCCATTTTGTGTTGTTTTCTCAGACACATGAGCAGTGAACTGCATGGGAAGTATAAGCACTAGCATTTGAAACAGTGTTTATAAGGGATGCTGGCATTGTGGGCTGTGGCTTAAACAACTTTGCCACAATACTGATCGTTCCAAAACTCTGTACCCTCATTCCTTGCTTTATTTTACTTTGTAAAATTTGTTACTACTTAATATTACATAAATATGTTTAATTTATTGTGCTTCTTTTCATTCCTAAATGTAAGCTACATAAGGATGCTCCTTTGTTTTGTTCTATGCTAAATTCTATATTCCTAGAGTTTAGGGCCAGTACCTGGTACATACAGACTGTTCTGTTTATTAAATATATAAAGTCTTGTGGATATGGGAATATCTTTTTGTTATACAAACCACAGTAATTTACACTGTATTTTTAAATCTGGAAAGAGGGGTTGTAGGCATTATGCTTAATGGTTAAGCTGTCCAAGTTCCACATTAGAGTACCTGTGCTTCATAACTGGTTCCTGACTCTAGCTTCTTCCTAATGTGTACTATGGGAGTCAGCAGCTCAAGTAACTGGCTCCCCCCCACCTATGTGGGATACCTGGATTGAGTTCCTGGCTGTCAGATGTGGCCCTGGTCCTTGTGGGCATCTAGTAGGCTGAAGCAGTATATGGGAGTTCCACTTCCCTACATCTTAAACATGAAGTATCTGAAAAAAAAGTAAAAAGAATAAAATCTGGGAAGCTTGTAAGAATCTATCTTTTATCAAACAGACCAAGAACACCAATTGTATAGCACAGTGGATTAAACTAATACTACAATGCTAGCATCCCATACTGGAGTGCACCTCCAATCCCAGCTGCTTTACTTTTGATCCAGCTTCCTGCCAATACGCCTCAGAAGGCAGTGGATGGTAGCCCAAGTACTTGGTCCCTAAAACCCATATGAGAGACCCAATTTGTGGCTCCTGGATTCATCCAGTTTGGCCCAGCCCTGACTGCTGCATCCATTTGTGGAGTGAGCCAGCAGGTAAAGGATTTCTCTATTTCTGTGTTTTTTCTTCTGTGTGCCTTTTAAATTAAAAAAGTAAATCCATCAAAAAATGGTTAGATGAACTACTTTGTTGGAGATAATATTCTTTAGTGGTTAAAATTACACTGTCTCACCTAGTGTTTTTTTTTTTAAACAAGTTTGAATTGCTTCAGAGACACTTGCACACTCTTCCTAAATTTAATGATCCTGCAGGTAATTCAATTACAATGAGGAAAGGTGGCATTACTCCAGTGACTATATTGCCACAGAGACACCAATTTACACAGATATTCACACACTTTCGTAAGAGGTATTATAGCCAGATAAGAGACCACACCACGGTGAGTTTTTGTTGTTGTTGTTGTTTAGTGTAAGAAACCATGCCCTGAAGAAAGCAAAAATAGAGAATTGCCTATGCCACCCCTCCTGTCTGTCTGCAACTTGGAGACATCTTCTACCTGGCAGAGAGGGAAGGAATTAAGTCTACTCTTAAACTGGGGTGTCAGTGCCATACCTACTATGATAAAACTGAGAGTAGTACAGGTGCCACAGCACCATGAAGATCATATCTTCAAACTAAGTGTTTGAATACTACATAGACAAGCAGCTTGGGGATAACCTCTGGCATGTCTTCCCCAACTTCAGAGAGCTGAGCCAGGCTCCTCCTAATTAGTAGTAGTAAAAAAGAGAGTGCTTGGATCTTGCCTTAGAACTAAAAGGTGTCCTGCTAGTGTAAGAACAGGCCATCATAAAGCCCAAAGGCTTCGCTCCCCAGGCCACTGATTACAGGTGATTCCTCTAGACTTACATCAACATAAGGCAGAGAATTGTATTCTGGTGGGATGAACTCATTTATGTAAACACCACTGTCAGCGTCAAGTGGGTGTAGCATACAACCTGAGTTTTTGTAGAGCCTAGTGACTATGGGATCATGGTGTAACCTATCCTCGTTTCATTTGGGTTGACCAAGGAACTTTATCACTCTTCCTCTATCCTTGGGCAAACAGCAAGAACCCACAGAACTGTATCTTGGCACTCAGTACTAGATTGGAAAAGCTCAGTATTTGACAGAACCTAAAGGTCTCCACACCTAGGCCAGTGTCTATAACATGAAATCTCTAGTCTTGCCGCAGTGTTTGGTGGAGACTTGCACTCTGATGGGAAAGCACTGTTTCAGAGTGTATCATTGCAAGCCTCATGTGTTCATTTGGGCCTGCTGTGTATCCCCAACATTAAAGAGGGTCTGATGACCAAGACACAGAAATGACCCATAGAGTGTGTCCAATCAAATGAGGGTCTGTCCAATCAAATGAGGGGCTGCCTCTATCATCCCTCCTCCAACCTTGAGCATCTATAAGGGAAACCCAGGTCTGTACTGAGATTCAATTCTTGGCTGGCAGAACCTAATTTGAGTAATTCTTAAGAATGTCTGTCCCGGGCTGGTACATTAAGATGGAACCTCTGGACCTACAATAGTGCCAAGTGGAGTTTCATGGTCAGCTAGTTAGTCTTATACCTCAGTCAGCATCAGCAGTAGATGGCAGGAGTGGTACAGGGAGTTAGGCCACCTCAGCAGCAGACAGTACTACAGTAGGCTTCAGTCATATCCCAGGGTGCTCTGGTCTTATTGCACTGTGAATGCTGGTTGTGATTAAATATTATGGCATTGGCACAATAAGACTAGGTGTCACTTTCAAAGTATGTTCTGAATAATATATCAACCTTAGACTTGGGGTGAATCCTGAATTTTGATAATATTTTGGAAGTGAAATACCAAAAAACACAAAACAGCACACCTAAGGCAAATCATGACTTGGGTGCCACCTAGTGCTGAAATAGCAGAAGTACATACAAGGTCAATGAACACAAACAGTGCTTCAAATTTCTAGAGGGACAGCCACAAACAAATCGAAACTACTATAATGAATCATTAATTGTACAGACAATGTTGCACCACAGAAACTTCTAGGAAACTGTGACCTCATCTAATGAAGAAAACAAAGTGCTAGGAAACAACTACAATCATCTAAGAACTAAAAGTTTCAAAATAGCTGTATAAAGGAAATACAGTGAACTTCAAGAGAATATAGGGATTAGCATTGACACATAATGGTGAAAGCCTACATGTGTGGCACCGGCATCCCATACTGGCACAACTTTGAGTCCTGGCTGTTCCATTTCTGATCCAGCTCTTTGCTAATGCACCAGGAAAAGCAGTAAAGGACAGCGCAAGTCCTTAGGCCCCTAAACCCACATGAGAGACCCTGAAGAAAATCCAAACTCGTGGCTTAGGGCCGGTCCAGGCACAGCTGTTGCCACCCCTTGGTGAGTGAACCAGTGGATGCAAGATCTGTATCTCTCCTTCTATCTGTAACTTTGTCTTTCAAATAAATAAATTGATCTCTACAAATGGAATATAATGTAACATGGACATCTGGCAGAAATGGAAGTAATTAAAACTCATCAAACAGAAATTCTTCAATTAAAAAGTACATGAATTCAAATTAGAAATGCAATGGTATGCAACAGCAGCAGAATAAATACAGAATTAGTGAGTTTAAAGGGCTAGTTGAAAACACAGAAGGAAAAAGGGAAGTAAGAGGAATGGAGAAAGTTTAGGGACAGTATAAAATAGCAAATATTCTATTCATCTGAAGAGGAACTTGAGAATGCCAAAGAAGTAGAAATTATATTCAATGAGACAGTGACAAAAACCTTCCTAGACCTATATAAAGATACAACTATTCACATGCAGTCAGATTCAACACCAGAAAGTCTACCAACAAAGGATTTCGAAAGTTAAAGAAAAAGAGAACATCCTCAAAGTTGCCAATGAAAAGAATCAAATAACACATAGAGGGGTCACAGTTTGCCTGAGTGCACATTTTTCAGCTGAAAAGTTTCACACCAGGATGGAGTGGGATAATAATTTCAGGGTAGGGAGCGTAGAAAAATATCACTCAAACAGACTATATCCTTCATATATGAGGAAGAGAGACATACCCAGACAAATAAGAGCTGAGATCATTCATGACCACCAGACTTGTAAGAAATGTCAAAGGCAGTTCTTCAAAATGACAGGAGACACTAACAAATAAGAAAAAAAATACCAGAAGTTAGGAAACTCCCTGTTAAGACTATTTATACAAATTCTGAGCACAATAATACTGATCAAAGGTGGTTGAGCCATTTAAATCCAAGGCACTGAGACTACTTATTAAAAAAATTAAAATAACAACAATACTATTAAAAGGATAAAACAGCTAATGCAAAAATGCAAATTGGGGACATCAAAAATTTTAAATATGAAGAATACTAGAAGGCATGTTAAGAGTATTTCTTAGAAATTTTTTATCCCTTTCTTTCTTTTACAGATTTTATTAATCAATATTAAGTGGGTATAATTTCAAACTAGCATGCGACGACCCAATTAGTTTGGTAAACCTCATGGTAACTACAAAGGAAAAATCTTAAGAGGCATCAAAGCAATAAGCAAGTAGCAAAGTACAACACTAGAGAAAAAACCATAATGGAAAACTGAAAGAGATGGATGAACAAACAAATTACTATAAATTGACAGTATTTATGCTTATTGATAGTAAGTATCATAATGGCAGGACTTGATACTTTACAAATCAATAATTGCCGGCCGGAGCTGAGCCAATCTGAAGCCAGGAGCCTCTTCCAGGTCTCCCACACAGGTGCAGGGTCCCAAAGCTTTGGGCCATCCGCGACTTCATTCCCAGGCCACAAGCAGGGAGCTGGATGGGAAGTGGGGCAGCCAAGATTGGAACTAATGCCCATATGGGATCCCAGTGAGTGCAAGGCGAGGACTTTAGCTGCTAGGCCACCACACTGAGCCTAAGTTAGGACCATTTGTTTGCACATGGTAGAATTTCATTCTTTTTAATGGCTCAGTAGTATTCCATAGAATGGATGTAATACAGTTTCTTAATCCACTCCTTTTTTTTTTTTGACAGGCATAAGGGTTGTTTCCTTGTGTTTGGTATTGTAGATTGTGCTGCTGTAAATATAGGATTATAGATTCCTTTAAAAATCAATAATTGCCTTAAATATCAGTGGAATACATTCTCCAATTAAAAGATGGAGAGTAACCAAATGAGTGGAACCACAAGAACCAACTATATGCTGCTTATAAGAAACTTACTTCAAATCTAAGGGCATGCATAGAACAAAAGTGAAAGGATGGGATAAGATAGTCCATAAAAATGACTGTGGTATTCCTATTTTGTAGTTGTTGAATATTATGGCTAATAATATGGCTAATCCTGTGGTTATGGAAGGGATTGAAATTAGGTCTTTGTAAAAATTAGAGAAAAAAAGGAAGGAAGAAGGGGAATTGTGGGAGGAAAAAGAAGAGAAGTATGGTTATAATCTTAGAACTATACCTATGTAGTATATGACGTCTGTTCTCATAATGGTAATTTAAAAATAGTACTCATAGAAAGGAAAACAAATATACTCCACAATGGAACCCAATAGGAAGCAGGAATAGCCACTTTGTAAAGATAAAATGGATTTAAAATCAAAAGTAATAAAGAGAAAAAGGAATGTTATTATATAAAGATGCAGAGTTCAAACCAGTGGGAGGAAATAACAACTGTAAATATAAAATATACACTCAACATTGGAGAACCCAAATATTAAAGCAAACATAATAGTCCTAAATAGACTTTAATAATAGTCTAAATAGACTTTAATAATAATCCTAAATAGACTTTAATTCAATAATAAAAGGATTTTAAAAGACATTGTATCAGAAATGAACAGAAAAGTTAACAAAAGTAGAGTTAAATTTTACCCTAGATCAACTGGAATTAATAGACACCCATTCGCTTAACAGCTGTAAAATGTATATTCTTAAGAGTTCATGGATCATTCACCAGGATAGATTATATAGTATGTTACAGACCAAGTCTCAATTAATTTTCAAGACCAGAAATTATATCAGTTATCCTTTTCTGCTCACAAGCAACAAAACTAGAAATAAATAAAAATTTTAGAAGCTATATAAATATATGTAAACTGAACAACTTATCCCTAAAAAAACAAAATGGATTTAAAATAGAAACTTAAGGGCCTGGGACAGTAGCCTAGTGGCTAAAGTCCTCACCTTGCATATGCTTGGATCCCATATGGGTGTGGGATGATATGCCAGCTGCTCCACTTCCTGCTTGTGGCATGAGAAAGCAGTAGAGGATGGCCCAAACCCTTAGGACCCTGCACCTGCATGGGAGACCAGGAAGAAGCTCCGGACTCTTGGCTTTGGATCGGCTCAGCTCCAGCTGTTGTGGCCACATGGGGAGTGAACCAGCAGACACATCTTTTTCTCTGTCTCTCCTTCTCTCTGTAAATCTGACTTTCCAATAAGAAACCCAAACACACACACACACACACACACACACATATGTATAATTTTAATACATAGAAACTTAAAAGAAAATGAAGAAATTTTTGAAACTAATGAAAATGGAAACACAACATACCAAAAGTGTATAGAACAGAGCAGAAGCAGTAGTAAGAGGGAAGTTCAAGCAATCAATTCCTACACTAAACAATCAAAAAGAGGGACCGGTGCCGGGGGTCAACAGACTAAACCTCCGACTTCAAGTGCCGGCATCCTGTATGAGTGCCAGTTTGTGTCTCGGCTGCTCTAGCTCTGTTTATGGCTTCAGAAGGCAGCGGAGGATGGCCCAAAACTTTGGGAATCTGCACCCATGTGGGAGACCCAGAAATTCCTGGCTCCCGGCTTTGGATCAACTAAGCTCCGGCCTTTGTGACCATTTAGGGAATGAACCAGTGCATGGAAGATCTTTCTCTCCATCTCTCCTTCATTCTGTTAACATGACTTTCCAATTTAAAAAATCTTTAAAAGATAAGAAAAAGTAAAAACCAAAATAACTTAAAAAAATCAACTTCTGTTGCAACTCAAGGAGCCAGAAAACCAAAAACAAACGAAACTCAAAATTACTAGAAAGACATAATATAAAATCAAGACCAAAAATAAGAATGAATTTTTTTGGAACTAATGAAATGAAGAGATAGTTCTTTTAAAAAGTAAAATTGACAAATCCTTGGCTAGACTAAGGCAAAAAGACAAACATAAAATCAGACATGAAAAGGGAGACATGACTGATGCCTCACAAATGTGAAGAAAGGACTGTTACAGCTTACTGTTAATCATTATTGTAATAAATCTGATAAACCAGAAGAAATGGGCAAATTCCTAGATACATACATCTTAAAGAAAATTGAATAATGAAGAAACAAAATTCCCTAACGAGACCAATAATGAGTAGCAAGACAAATCAGTAATAAAATCTCTCCTATCAAAAAAAAAAAAAAAAAAAAAAAAAGGCCCAGGGCCAGATGGCTTCCATGCTGAATTCTCACAAACACTTAAAGAAGAATTAGCACTAATTCTTCTGAAAGTATTCCAAAGAATAGAGAAGGCAAGGGCGGAGTGTTGTGGAACAACAAATTAATCCACTACCTGCAATGCTGGTATCCCATATGCCACTTAGAATCCCAGTGGCTTTACCTCCAATCCAGCTCCCTGCTAATGTAGCTGGGAAAACAGCAGAAGATGGCCTAAATGCTTTAGCTCCTGCACTCATATGGGAGACCTGGATGGAGTTCCAAGCTACTGGATTCAACCTGGCCCTGCCATGATAGTGAACAAGCAGATAGAGAGGATGATATTCTCTCTCATTCTCTCTCTCTCTATCTGTCTCTCTCTGTCTCTCTTTCCCCTCTTTCTCTCTCATTGCTTCTTTCTGTAAGTCTACCTTGAAAAATAAATAATAAAAATAAATAGAAATAAAAAATAAATCTTCACAAAAAAGGAAGGAGGAAATTATTTGTCCAAACTCATTCTATAAGTGTAGTACTACCTTAATATCAAAATCAGACAAAGACACGACCAACGAAGAAAGTTTCAGGCCAACATTCTTGATGAAAATAGATGAACAAATCCTAAAGATGTTAGAGAACCAAATCCAGTATCATATTAAACAGATTATTTACCAATAACTATTAGGGATTCATTCTAGGGATGCAAGGATGGTTCAACATAGGTAAATCAATAAAAAGTGACACACTGGCAAAATGAATGACAAAAGTCACAAACTACTTCAATATATGCAGAGAAAGTATTTGATAAATTCCTACATCTCTTCATTATAAAAACTAAGACAAATTAGATACTGAGGCAACTTACCTCAATCTAATAAAGGCCATCTATAACAAGCCAACCGCTAACAGTAGACTGGATAAAGAAAAGCTGAAAGTGCTCCCTCTTATATCTGGAACAAGAAAAAGGGCAACTACTTTCACTACTTCTATTCAACATAGTATTGAATTTCAGAGAAATTAGGTAAGAAAGGGGTGACATCATGATATAGTGGGTAAAACTGTTGTCTGACATCCCATATGCATGTCAATTTATGTCCTACCTGCTCCTTTTCTGATCCAATTCCTCCTAATGGCCTGGGAAAGCAGCAGAAGATGGCCTACATGCTTGGCCCCTGCCCAGGCACCCACATGGGAGACCCAGATGGAGCTCCTGACTCCTGGTGTCTGCGTGGCCCAGCCATGGCTATTGCAGCCCCCTGGGAAGTAAGCCAGTGGATAGATCTCTCTCTCTCTCTCTCTCTCTCTCTCTCTCTCTCTCTCTCTACCTCTCTCTGTTTCTCTCTCTCTTTCTTTCTCCCTCTGCAACTCTTTCAAATAAACAATTTTTAGAAAGGAACCAGATAAGGGAAAAATATAGAGCATGCAAATTGGAAAGGATGAAGTCAAATTGTAACTGTTTGCAAGTGACAATATCTTACATCAATAATCCCAAATGCTTCTACTTTAAAGCTATTGGAACTAAGAAATAAATTTGACAAACTTGCAGAATACACAGTAAACTTGCAAATATCAGTAGAGTTATACACCCAAAAAATGGATTATCTGCAAAAAAAAAATCTTAACCCCGACAGTGACAAAATCTAAAATATCTAAGGAATAAATTTAACAAATCAAGAAAAAGAGCTTTACAATGAAAAATATTAGTTAATAACTACTCAATGTGATTTACACATGCAATTCAGTCACTATGAAAATACCAAAAACATTTTTATAGAAATAGCACAAGCACTACTAAGATCTGTATGATCCAAACAGTTGAAGCAGTCATGAGACAAAACAAAGCAAAAGGCATTCTACCACCTGACTTCAAAATACATTATAAAACTATAGTAGTTTCAATAGCATTATTACCTGTTATACAAATTGGTAAACCAGTGGAACAGAATAGAGACCCTAGAAATAAATTCACACCATCTAAAACCAACTTATTTTTCACAAAGGTATTAAGAACATTCATTGGAAAAAGGTAAGTCTTTTCAATAAATGGGAAAATGGCTATTCTAATGCAGAAAAATTAAACTAGACTCTACCTGTCACCATGTATAATATCGATTAACTATTCTAATGTAAGACCTGAAACTTTGAAACTACAAGAGGTAAAACTAGGGAAAATGTTTCAGGACACTGAAATGTACAGTGGGTTTTTGGACCCAATTCCAAAAGCACAGGAAACAAAAATAAAAACAAACAAATGGGATTTTCTCAAACTATAGAGTTTCTGCACAGCAGACAAAACAATCAACAGAATGAACAATCTATAAAAGGGGATGAGGCATCAACTACCTCCCTTCAGTTACTATTCAAAAGACAAAATGTAACAAATTCTAGTGAAGATGTGGAGAAAATACAATCAGACTCTTGTTGAGAACGTAACTTAGCACAGACACTCTAGAAAGTATCATAAAAGATCCTTAAAAAACAACAAAAAGAAAATTATCATATGTTCCAGCGATGTACATATCCAAGGGAAATGAAATCATTCTGTCAAAAAGAAATCTGTGCTCCCATACTTATTGCAAGCCATACACAATAATCAAGAAGTAGAAACAACCTGCCTATTGATTTGTGAATGGACAAAGAAAATGTGATACATACACACAGTGAAATGCTACCAGCCTTAAAAGGATGGAATCTTGTCATCTGACACAGCATGGATGGAACTTGAGGTCAGTGTGTGGAGTAAAATGAACCAGGTACAGAAAGCCAAATATATTGCATGATCACACATTATCTAATTAATATGTACAGTGTAAAGAAAGTGACCTCCTATTAAGGGTATAGTGGTGTTAACACAGGATGCAGAGGCAAAAGAGGGAGGAGAGATATACTGGGAAAATTTGGTTAATGGGCATTAGGTAACAGGTACAAGTAAAGTGTTCTGTGAGTTTCATTCCACAACAGAATGATTATAATGTTAATATACTGTATATTTCTTCATAAAATATCCTAGATAAAGCTCTTTTGAATTTTTCCCCATAAAGAAATGATGATTGAATGTAACAGATGTATTCACCCCACATGTGTTGCCTTCACATGGCAGCACAAGAATATGAACACTTTTTACATGACTTCTATTTTTTTTAAGTTTTAAAAAGTGTGCTAAATAAATGATTCTCCAAATTTCTATGAATAACAAGCTAAAAACTAAAACCAAAACACAGGTAGGCAGAAAAAGGGAGAGACTCATTTTTGTTAATTGCAAGTTTAGCTCTTTTCAGATATTTTGTATATAGCACTTTAGTTTGGATTTTGTATATTTTTCTTTTTTATATGGCAAAAATTAGATATTTATCAGGTATCACATACTGTTTAAAATATATGATAATTGTGGATGCTTGATCGTGAGCTAATTAAAACAGAAGTTACCTCAGTTCCTTATAATTTCTCTGGCGGTAAAAACACTTAAAATTCATTGTATTAACATTTTCAAGTATATGATATACTGCTCTTAACTTTAGTCATGATGGTGTATAATTGATTTTTGGAACTTATTTCCATAACTGGAATTCTTCAAATCTTGACCAATAATAGCTCTCCTACCTCCCTCTGAACAACCCCAGCAAACACCCTTCTATTCTCTGCTTCAGTGACTAGATTGTTTTTATATTAAAATTTCTCATTTCACTTAGTCCCTCATATATAATACATAAAAATTAACTCAAAGTAGATCAAGACCTTAAAATTTAAAAGTTACAGTTCCAAAATCCTGACAGGAAAATTTCATGATGCTGGATTTGTCAATTTCTGAAAAACAACACCAAAGAATAGAAATCCTAAAAAACAGTCTTAATCAAAATTAAAAACTGTCATCCATTAAAGCACACTATTAAGAGATTGAAAAGGCAACCTACACAAAGGAAGGAAATAATTAAAAATCAATTTATGATAAGGAATTAATATGAAAACATACCAAAGTAAAAATAACAAAACAAACCCACAAAAATGTTAAAGGAATTGGATAGACTTTTTTTTTTAAACAAGATATACAAATGACCAATAAACACTTAAAATGTTGTTCATCATCACCAACCATTATGAAAATGCAAATTAAAATAAAAATGAGACAATACTTCATATCCATTAGGAGGACAATTATCAAAAACATAGACAATAACCAGTGCTAGTGAGCTTACAGAGAAACTGGAGCACTTATACATTAAAACAATACTGATGGGAATATAAAATAGAGCAACTGCCACAGAAAGCAGTAGCACGGATTTTAAATTAAACACAGAATTACCATATGATGTAGCAACCCACATTTAACTATATACTCAAGATACCTGAAAGCAAGGACTCAAATTAATACTTGTACAACCAAAGTTCTTCACAGTAGTCAAGTGGTAGAAACTGATATGTAGCCAAATGGTAGAAACATATTAGTGCATATACAAAATCTGGTAAATACATATAATGCAGCATTTTTCAGCCTTAAATGTAGTTAATTTATGCTATGAAGATGAATCTCAAAAATGTTATACTATGCAAAATAAACCAGGCACAAAAGGATAATTAATACAATTCCACTTAATGTAAAATGACTAAAATAGTCAGATACATGAAGATAGAAAATAGGGGGCTGCTAACAGCAGGCACTGGAGAAGTATTTTTTTCCTCTCTCTTGTTTTAAAAGATTTATTGCTTTCTTGGAAAGTCAGATTTACAGAGTATAGAAGAGACAGAGAGAAAGATCATCCATCCACAGTTCACTTCCCAAATGGCCACAACAGCCAGAGCTGAGCCAATCTGAAGCCAGGAGCCAGGAGCCTCTTCCAGGTCTCCCACATAGGTGCAGCATCCCAAGTCCTTCTTGGGCTGTCCTCTGCTGCTCTCCCAGGCCACAAGCATGGAGCTGGAAGGGAAGTGGAGCAGCCAAAACACAAACCAGCGTCCATTTAGGATCCAGGGCATGCAAGGCAAGGACTCTAGCCACTAGACTTCTATGCAAGGCCCAGAAGTATTTCTTAATAGATATAGAATTTTGGGGCCTGTGCAGTAGTTCAACTGGCTAATTCTCCATTAACACTCCATATGGATGCCGGTTCATGTCCTGACTACTCCATTTCCTATTCAGATCCCTACTTATGGCCTGTGAAAGCAGTGGAGGATAATCCAAAGCCTTGGGACCCTGTACCCACGTGGGAGACCTGGAAGAGGCTCCTGGCTCCTGATCGGCTCAGCTCTGGCCATTGCAGCTATTTGGGGAGTGAACCAGTGGAAGGAAGATCTTTCCTTTGCCTTTCTTTTGTTCTATAAATCTGCCTTTCCAGTAAAAATAAATCTGAAAAAATAGTTAAAGAGTTTCAATTCAGGGTGAAAAATTTCTAAAGATCAATAGTGATGATATTTTGACAGCAATATTAAAGTACCTAATGTGTACAGTAGAAAGTAGTTAAAATGGCAAATTTAATACCACATAAATTTTGTCATTGAAATGTACAACAAAAAGGAAATAACAAGCAATCATCAATTATAAAAATGTACCCTACTAATAAAAGGTGTTACTAATATGTGACCCGGTAAGGTGGGGGGAAGGTTGGATAAAAGGAAGAAGTACAGCAGTGAACTGCTTAAGGACAGGAATACATTCTGAAAAATGTATTGTTAGGCAACTTAATCATTGTGTGAACTTAATAGAGTGCACTCACACAAAATAGGATGGCTGTAACACTAGTAGGCAGTATAATTTTATGAAGTCCCTGTTGTATACACAATCCATTGTTGATCGAATAAGTATCAGGAACAGAGGGTTAAACAGCCACCTGCAAAGCCAGTATCTCACATGAGCACCAGTTTGAGTCCTGGATGCTCTGCTTTGAATCCAGCTTGCTAATGACCCTGGAAAAGCAATAAACACAGGAGTGACTGTGCCTTGCCACTCATGTGAAAGACCCAGAAGGAGTTCCAGGCCTCAGGCTCAGGCCTAGCTCAACCTCAGCCATTGTAGCCATATCTGGAGTGCATCTGTGGAAGGAAAGTCGATTTCTCTTTCTCTCTTTCTCTGTAAATCAGCCTCTCAAATAAATAAGCAATTAAAAAAAGTGCTGAAAAAAACATGTAATTGTTATTGATTGTATTATTTAAACTGTATTATTGATACAATAGAACAAACATGTTTCTCAGGATATTCATGCCATTAATTTATTCAGCCTTTGTAACTCTGGGTTCCTCTAGTAAATTTAGCTTTATAGACAAAAATTTCAGAGCAAACCTACGTATTTCAGAGTATACTTATCAACCAAAATTCATTTCTTACCTCAATTACAATAGAAACCTATCTTTATATGCTTCTATTTATACCTGGCAAATAAAACAGATATTTCACAGTTTCTGTGATAAAAGATGTTTTTTTAATGTTTGACTACTGACAGTTTTTAAGTCTCACTCCACTTTTTCTACTCTGCTGCACACATGGACAAGCTGGTAACTGCCTAGTACATATGGGCAAGCTGTATGGAAACCAGGGTGCTCCTTCCTTAGGCATGAATGCAAAGTTCAAACCATTTGCAGAAACCCTCACCCTGAACCCATTTCCTAGCCACCATAAAACCCCAAAGAAGTTTCCTTGCCATACTCCCTCAAGCCATTTTTGGACCTGCTAGGGTGCTAACCTTTTCTGTCCAGAATGCCTCATTAAGTGAGTACTAAAACACCTCATAATCATTTGGGGTGTGTGTGACGTCATCAGTCTTGGAATCTGAAGCAAACGTCATGATTTCTGAAGTATAGCCACAAGAGTCTCCCCCAACCCCCCCCCAAAAAATAGTTTTCTGCACAATAGAGGCCTACGACTAATTTCTTGGGTTTTTTTTTTTTTTTCAGGTTACTGCTCATTTATAAATCTGAGGAAAAGGACAGGAAAAAATTGCAAATTTTTTCACAAAATAGGATTATTAGTCTAAGGTATCATTTCAAATGTTAATGTTTTGGTTCAAGACTTTACAATTTGCATATATACCAAAGTAATATTTAGGGGCTAATCATATAAGCCTTTACCATTATATTAAAATTACTGTAACATGAATCTCAAAAAAGCCAAAACCTTTGAGCCACTTTCTCTTGTTTCTTATCTGCCTGGAACTTACACACCAAGACTTTATATTCAACTAAGATTTTTAATTAATTTATTCTCACTTTAATTGAAAGGCATAGAAGAGAAATTACCCATCTGTTGCTTCATTTCTCACATGTTGACAATAGTCATGGCTGGGGCAAGCTGATGCCAGGAAAAACCAGAACTACATCTCATTGTTCTATACAGGTGGTAGGGATCCAAGTGCTTCTGCCATCACATGCTGCTTCCCAGGGTGCACTTCAGCAGGAAGCTAGAGCCAGAAGCAAAGGAACCCAGCACTCTGAGGAACCCAGCACTCTGATAAAGGATGCGAGCATCTCAAACAGTGTCTTGTAACCACAATGCTAAACACCCACTCCAGGTATTTCTAAATCAGAATAGCTCCAAAAAGAAATGGCTATCTCTTTAGAAAACTGAAGGGGGATAAAGAAATCTCAAGAAGTGTAAGCTGGGCCTGTCACAGTAGGCAAGCAGCTGTAAGTCCTCACCTTGCACATGCCAGGATCCCATATGGGTTCCAGTTCGTGGCCCAGTGCTCCCACTTCCCATCCAGCTTCCTGCTTGTGGCCTGGGAAAGCAGTTGAGGACAGCCCAAAGCCTTGGGACCCTGCACCCGTGTGGCAGACCCAGAAGAGGCTCCAAGACCCTGGCTTCAGATTGGCTCAACTCCAGCGTTGTAGCTATGTAGGGAGTCAATCGGGCAGAAGATCATCTTCTCTGTCTCTCCTCCTCTCTCCAAATCTTACTTTCCAATAAAAATCAAAAAATTTTTTAAAACAAAAAAAGAAGTGTAAGCATGTGTACTTGGTCACAGGCTCACTAAAGGGTAAATTTTTAGTTCTGAACCACAGTTTCTCATCAAGGGTGTTTCAGAAAGCATGAAGTCACTCCAACCATGTTTGTCAGGCAAATCAATGTTGGCTATAAAAAGGTATTGACACCGATTTCCCAATTTAACAGTTTATTACTACTCAGGGTCACTTTAGTGTGAACAGATTGTGGGATTTATTGTACAGGATGAAGTTCTAACATTGGAAGATCAGATTCTATGTTGGTACTCAATCATTTTCCAACTTTCTATTCTGGATCACAGATTTATATGTGTTTATCTTTCTTTTCTAGTGAATAAGTCAAAAAAACCTTAATACCAGATATATCAAGATATTTGAAAATCCTACAAATATTTCCTTAGAAAGAGAAAAGTTCTTAGCTAAGAAAACAAAACTTCAGATTTACAGAACCTTTTCCACAGCTGCAGGCGTTCAACTGGATTAGTAATAACAAGACTCCATTGATTACAAACAAAACAAGGTGTTGAGGGGCCCAGCATGATGACTCAGTGGCTAAATCCTTGCTTTGCATGCGCTGGGGTCCCATATGGGCACTGGTTCGTGTCCAGCTGCTTCATTTCCCATCCAGTTCCCTGAGAAGACAGTTGAGGATGGTCCAATCCCTAGGACCCTGCACCCACATGGGAGACCCAGAAGAAGCTCCTGGCTTCATTTCAGCTCATTTCCAGCCACTGCAGCCACTTAGGGAGTAAACCAGCAGACAGAGGATCTTTCTGTCTCTCCTCTCTGTAAATCTGCCTTTCCAATAAAAAAAAAAAAATCTGGAAAAAAAGGTGTCCAGAAATCTTAGAAAATAAATTGTTATATTTAATTTTACTATAGAATTATCTTGTAGCACAAAAATTACTAAACTGTTCTTAACACACTAGATAATTTAAACTTTAATCAACTTTGAATACAATCTTCAAGGAAAATTTGCAATCTGACTGCTAAATCATCCAATGAAAGTTTAAATGATCATTTATTAGCCTGCCAATCATGCCTAATTTATCCAATTACCTGAACAGTGTCTCGGCATTCTTGAAATAATTACAGGGTAAAAGGTCTTATAGCCCACAACAGTAAACTCGAATTTGCTACCACTGTGCAAACTGTTAACCTTGTTACACAACAGAAATGTTGAATATTAAGTTCTGGCAAAGAAAAATACATTATTCACTCATTTTTTCAGCTGCCAAAATCTTGCTAGCAAGAATTTTGCTTCTGCAATTTAAGGGCAACTTCATAATTCTGATTTGATTATTTTGAGAGCGTATATATTTTCTTAACATTACTAAAATGCGAATTAAAATACAGATACCAGTACCAGTTTAGCACCACCCTATAATCAACTGATCTAACCAGTCACCCCAATAGACACTATTTTAATCCATTATATTGGCAAATACATTCAAATATCCAAATCCTTAGAAGAGTTGCTGAGTGTGTGGCGAACGAGGGATTCATATGCTGATAAAGTATAAACTGATACAGTCCACTTATAAGGAGAATTCTAATAACTTTTCAAGTGGAAAAAAAAAAGATGACCAGGAGTTTATTTCTATGGTTGAGAAGTCTATTTCTCAGCAACACTTAGGAAAAAAAAAAAAAGCATACTACAATGCTAAGAAATGCAATATAGCGCTAGTAACAAATAAATATTTATCTAAATAAAAAATCTCTGAAGATATACTTTAGGTTTAAAAAAAACTGTAGAGGGCCAGCATTGTGGTATATATAGTGAGCTAAGCTGCCCCCTGCAACACCCGCATCCCATGATGCAGTAATTCCCAGTTGCTCTGCTTCCAGTCCAACTCTGCTAAACTGCATTAGAAAGTAGAAGCTAACTCAATTACCTGGGCCCCACCAGCCCTATGGGCCCCACCAGCCTTAGTCATTATTGCTATTTAGCAAGTGAACCAATGGATGAAGATTGGTGTGTGTGTGTGTGTGTGTGTGTGTGTGTGTGTGTAAATAAACCATATCTAAAAAGCAGTAGGATAATATATGCACTATTGTAATACTTTCAAAAATTCTCAGAACTCAGATTTGCCACATGTAGTAACGCATAGAAAAGTTTTTTTCCTTTCTTTTTAGATGATCTATTTACTATTTTACTTGAAAGTCAGATTTAGATAGAGAGAATCTTCCATCTGGTGGTTGCTGGTTCATTCCCGAAATGGCTGCAATGGCTGAAGCTTAGCTGATGCAAAACCAGCAGCTGGAAGCTTCTTCCAGGTCTCCCATGCAGATGCAGTGTCTTCCCCACCTCTGCCCTGCTCCCAAAGCCTCCCTCCACTGCTCTCTCTAGCTATAAAAATGCAGATGTGAGCTCCAGAGCTGGATGCAGGTCTGGTAGGGGAACTTAGGGAACTCCTCAGCTAGGCTGCAGCTCCCACTGGTGAGTTTGACAACCGGGGCTGGGGGTGGGCCACATCAGGCAAGGCTATATAGCACTTGTCAGAATGTGTGTGGCCAGAGCTGTGGGCAGGCTAGGTTAGGCCAGCCACAGCACCCTGTAGCACACATGAGACCAAGGACGGGGTATGGGCTGCACTGACTTACACTGCATCACCCACTAGCAAGTACCAAGACTGGGGATAGGCTATGCCCAGCTGGGTCGAGGAACCCACTGACACACAAAGATCTGGGGCTGGGAGCAGGTCTGGTAGGGAAACTTGGAGGGCTGGAGCTCACACTGGTGAGTACAAGAGCTAGGGCTGGTATGGGCCATGCTAGAACAGCTGCAGCACATGTTGGCAGGTCTGTGAGCCAGGTCTTGGGGATGGACCAGGCTGAGGTAAGCTCCAGTACCCATGAGTATGCACAATAACCAGGTGGGGTGTGGGACAGAATGGGCTACGCTGCAGCACATGCCAGTATGTGCAAAAATTGGAGCTGCAGGAAAGACTGCTAGAGGTTATCCGGAGTTACTTCAACTATGCTGCAATATCCACTGGTGTACATGAGGGCTGGGCCTGTGGTGGGCTGGGCTGGGCTGGGCTAGGTTACACTACCCACTAGTTTGTGTGGGAGATCAGACTAGGGATAGAACTGATCAGGCAGCTGAATCCACCAATCTGTACGTTGGTTGGTGTAGGTGTCAGGCTGAACATGACCCTGTACTAGCTGGCACACACAAGAATTCCTGAGAATATCCCAGGCAAGGTTTCTTGAGGGAGTCCTAAACTGGACTGCTAGACTCAAAGCGCACTCACAGGGAAAAGCACAAGATATGTGGTCTGTGGTCTGACCTTAGAGTGCTTGTATTGGGATTAGGCCTCCTCAGTTGCTGACACCCATGGAATAGAGAACATACACAGATGCACTTGATAGAAACAAAGCCAGCTCATCTAAGCCAACAGAGGACATTGAGTACCTCATCAAAAGACAGAAAGCAGAACAGGTTAAACAACTCTCCTGTCCAGGTTTTGCAGTAAATGTCTGGGTCCACGGATACACCAAAGTAGACCTGGTCAGCCAATAGATGCTACATTTTCTCAACCCTTGTGCTACAATGCAAAAAATGTCTCAGAACTATCAAGACCACTCATGGAAAACTCCTGGAATACTCTGCCCCACATCAAGGTCTCTAAGATGTCATCAAATGACTTCCTCATTCCTGGGTGCTGATGTAGTTTGACAGCGAAGAATGGCCTCCTTCATTTCCCTATATCACCACTCCCGAGGACACCGGAGGGGGAAAAAAACACTGAAACATTTATCTCAAAAAACACTGAAACATTTATCTCACCCACCTTCCTCCATATCTCCACATTCTCCAGCCTATCAGAGGCCCATATGGGCATGCACCCCTCTCAATTATGTTAATAATATTAAAAATGAAGTTTAAAATTTAAAAAGTATATTACCACAATGTTAACTTTATGACCATGCATATAAAAATGCTGGAACTGCTGGGCCCGGCACCGTGGCCTAGCGGCTAAAGTCCTCGCCTTGAAAGCCCCAGGATCCCATATGGGCGCCGGTTCTAATCCCAGCAGCTCCACCTCCCATCCAGCTCCCTGCTTGTGGCCTGGGAAAGCAGTCGAGGACGGCCCAATGCATTGGGACACTGCACCCGCGTGGGAGACCTGGAGGAGGTTCCTAGTTCCCAGCACCGGCCCATTGCGGCTCACTTGGGGAGTGAATCATCGGATGGAAGATCTTCCTCTCTGTCTCTCCTCCTCTCTGTATATCTGACTTTGTAATAAAAATAAATCTTTAAAAAAAAAATGCTGGAACTGCTTCTTGGCCTTTTGGTTAAGACGAAGTATAAAAATGTTGAAATGTCTTCAATAACTGAGGTGATTTCATTATAAAACATTTATGTAAATCATAGATACTTATTTATATTAAAAATATAATTTAAATATGGTTCACTCCCCAAATGGCCACAATGACCAGGACTTGTGCTAGGCTTAAGTCAGAAGCCCAGAGCTACCTCTGGTCTACTAGTTGCCTGCAGGAATTGAAACACTTGGGCCCTCTCCCTCTGCTTTTCCAGGATCATTAGCAAGAAGCTTTATCAGACATTGAGCAGCTGGATCTAGAACAGGTGCCCATATGAGAGTTTGTGCTGCAGGTAGCAGCCTAACCACAACATTGGGCCCACTATACCTATTTTTATATGTTAGAACAAATTATCTTCAAACTCATATAGAAGGGATTCAGAGCAACAAAAACAGGAGCAAATCTGGAGTACTCACTCTTCCTGACTTCAAAAATTATTACAGAGCTACAGTAATGAATGCATAGCAACACTAGTGTAAAATAGAATTACATGCACATGGAATAAAATCGAGACCAGAAACAAAACTAAAATGATTATGCTTTTGATTTTCACAAGGAGGCCAAGAACATTCCAGGGGGAATGGTACTGAGAGAACTGGATTTTTTTGTGTGTGTTAAGAATTAAACCAAATGACTTTACACATCTACAAAAATTTACTCAAAATGGATGAACAACCTAAACATAAGTAAAAATTACAAAACTCTTAAAACATAGGGTTAAATTTTTATGATTTTCCTTCATTTGGCAATGTCACCAAGACATCAGTGACAAAAGAAAAACAAAAAGAGGAACTGGATTTTGGACTTCACCAGAATTGAAAACTTCTATGACCAAGGAACTTCATTAAAAGTGAACAAACAATGTATACTGCAGAAGACACCTGAAAATCATATAAAGGGCTTGTATCCAGGGCATATAAACAACTCCCAAAACACAACAAACATAGCAAAAAAAAAAAAAAAAAGAAATCAACAATCTGAACAGGTTTGTGGCAAAGTGCGTCAACATACCACTAGGTATACCTGCATTCCATACCCAGTTGCTGGTGTGAATCCTAGCCACTCCATAGACAATCCAGCTTATAGATTATGCGTCTTGGAGGCAGTGGATTTTGCTTCAACTGCCTGAGATCCTGCCACCTACTTGGGAGGTGGGTCTCGTACTTGGGAGACCCAGATAGTTTCATTTCTGGTCTGGTGTATCTCTGGCTGGCTGTTGCAGGCATTTAGGGAGTGATCCAGTCAGAAGTAGAAAATCTGATCGTGTTCTCTGTCTCCTTCTCTATGCTTTTAAAGTAAAATTAAAATTTAAAAAAATGTAAATAGGCAAATAACTTAAATATGTAGCATTCCAAAGATATGCAAATGACCAATATGCATATTGGTCATTTTGATGCATATTGATATGTAGAAGGATATTCATTTCTAATCATTACAAAAATGAAAATCACAATGAGATAGCATCTACTAGAATATCTATTAAAAAATCAATGGAGCTTGGTACGATAGCCTAGTGGCTAAAGTCCTTGCCTTGCATGCGCCAGGATCCCATATGGGAGTCAATTTGTGTCCCAGCTGCTCCACTTCCCTTCCAGCTCTCTGCTTAAGGCCTGGGAATGTGAGATCCAGACCAAGTTCCTGGCTCCTGGCTTCAGATCAACTCAGCTCCGGCCGTAGCAGCCACTTGGGGAATAAACCAGAGGATAGAATATCTTGATGTCTCTCCTTCACTCTGCAAATCTGACTTTCCAATAAAAAAAAATTAAAAAAAATAAAGGATAATGAAAGTTTGCAACAATACAAATAAACTGGAACTGTTATATGTTGTTGATGGATTATGATCTGGCCACTGGGTAAATGCTTAATTCCAGTTTCTATGTATATGCCTTAAATAATTTAAACTGGGGCCCTAGATAGATACATGTACTCCAATGTTTATTGCAGCTTTGTGAGAGCCAAAAAGATGGACACAACTGGGCCCAGTGCAGTAGCCTAGCAGCTAAAGTCTTCTCCTTGTACGTACCAGGAACCCATATGGGCACTGGTTCTAATCCCAGCAGGTCCAGCTTCCCATCCACTTCCCTGCTTGTGGCCTGGGAAAGCAGTCAAGGACAGCCCAAAGCCTCAGGACCTGCACCCGCGTGGGAGACCCAGAGGAAGCTCCTGGCTCTTGGCTTTAGATCAGCTCAGCTCCAGCCATTGCAGTTATTTGGGGAGTGAAATAGTAGATGGAAGATCTTTCTCCCTGTCTCTCCTGTCCATAAATCTGATTTCCCTTTCCAATTTAGAAAGGAAAAAAAAAAACAGAAAAACAAAAACCTTCAAAAATCATCAACATTGAAGCTTCACACTGCAAAAGAATCCTAACCTATGTTTTTACTTTTAATTCCATTATGTAGTAGATTATCCTTTTTAAGTTCTGAATGTATAAAAGATAGGTTCACCCTTGACCTTAAATTGAATTAAAGTAGGGATGGCTATGAAAATTAGCGGTGTATTACATTATGCAAATATTTTTTTTTTTCATTTAGGTCTTCCCAAAATAAATAAAATGTTAGGGACAAAGGTCAACAGAGACAGCAACATTTGTAGACTGATCCTAACATTTCCATTTCCCAATATTTACAAGTAAAGTAAAGAAAGTAATAACAGGAAAGGAGGTTTCAGGGTAAAGGAGTCAGAGGTGACTCCACTACAATCTGCATTCTGTCATTCTATGCTAAAACCCCTATCCAGGATCTAGCTTTGTTAAACATAAACAAAAGAAAATGAGGTTGCACAGATGGCATAGTGTAGGCTCTATGAGTTGCACACTGTAAAATAGGGGCATTAATTTCTTCCTAATTATATACTCCTAAAGGAATTTTAGTATTCTGCAGCTGTGTTATACATGGAGCTGAGCTCCAACCAGAATGAATCAGCACAAACAAGGAGCTACCTCCAAGAATGAGTAAAAATCACCAAGTCCAAAAATGTTAGCCAGAAAACAAAAGCAAGGATCAAAGACAACAGTCACCAAGGCAGGCCCTGTCACCAGAGATCATCCTCTGAGGCATAAGATTGCACGTGGAGGGAATCAATCTGATAACCACAGCTAGGGGAGCCAGTGGGGCTGGATTCCTTCAGATCATATTCTATGCAATTGTTTATGGCTTTATTGAATGGGGCATGAGAAGCAGAAATCCTCTTAGATGTTAAAAAGCTTTCAAGGCATGTTGGTGAGACATTCTGTGTGAAAGTTTTGCAACTCCCACTGGAATGAAAGCAACTATGTTCCCTTCCTCCTAGGTCTGTTATCCACTTCCCCAGAGCTATCAAGCTAAAAGCTTTATTTCTCACTTGAAACCTTAACAGAATGAAGTCCTATCATCCATAATCTACAGCCAGTAACTGCTGTCTTCTTGCGTAGGAGGTAATTTCACTTGGGCATGGTACGATGGTTCAACCGGCTAATACTCCCCCTGCAAACACCAGGACCCCATGTAGGTGCCAGTTCATGTCCTGGCTGCTCTACTTCCCTTCCAGCTCCTTGCTTATGGCCTGGGAAAACAGCAGAGAATAGTCAAAAGCCTTGGGGGCCTACACCCATGTGGGAGACCTGGAAGAAGCTCCTAGTTACTGAATAGGATCAGCTCAGCTCTGGCCATTGCAGCCATTTGGAGAGTGAATCAACGGATGGAAGATCTTTCTGTCTCTCTTTCTGTAAATCTGCTTATTTCAACCAAAATAAATAAATCTTTTTTTAATTGATTCTACTTGAACATAGTGAAACTAAAAGATCTGCCATTACGATTTCATTAGTTCACGCCCTCACCCAAACCCTACAGAAAGACACACAGACAGTGCTCTTTATAATGTTTATATTGTTTGTGTTTTATGCTTCTGACTAGATTTCAACTGAAGAACTAGGACAGTATTCTCACCAGTTTTGGCATACAACTTTATTAACAAAATATAAATGAAATCTCAAAAAGAACACATTTATATCAATATAAAGAACAGGTATATCTATATATATCTATATCCATATATATAGCTTATTCAGCATGAATAGGTTCATCAGCAGGACAAGTTGCAAAAATACTAAAAATATCCCAATTTTTATTATATACAACAGCAACAAAGAAACAAATATTCAATCTTTCAAGATTAGCTGGACTCTTTCAGTCAACACAAAGAATATAATTACCAAATTTATCATTAATAATATACATTGGGTTTACATTGCAACATTATAAAAAAAATTCAAGGCTATGCGAGGACACACAGCTATTCAGAGTTTGAGTATTAACCGTATGAGTTTATCTCTCACTTCAGGATCACTGTGATCTGATAATTCTAGGAGTTTCTGATGCAGCACTTTCGTTTGTTGGAATATGCAAAAAAGCTCATGTTTAGTGAACTTTTCCTTAGTGAATAGCTTTGTCCTTTTTTTGAAGTGGAAATTTATATTCTCAAAAATTTCAATGATATTAAGAATATTGGCCTTTGACTCATTCTTGTTAAAAGGTATAAGCAATGATGACAGTACCTCAGCACTGATGAGATCTCTTGTATTAGCTTGATTTTTAGACAAGCACATAAAAACTTTTAAAACATAAAACTTGGTTTTGACATTTCCCCTGTTTAGAAAGAGGAGTAAATCTTCAATGTAATTGGTAATTATATAGTGGTACTCAAATTCCACACTAACTTGAGCTAATAATTTAAGTCCAGCAAGTTGCAAAGGGGAATTCAAGTAAAAAGAATTTATGTCCTTACAAAGTTGTTGTATGTATAACTCTGCAATTATTGATTCATCATAGGACTCAGAATCATTACGCATCATATTTAAGGCTCTAGGGCGTTCTTTAACATCGGGACTATTGATCAAGTGCTCGATCATAACAGTAATACCTACATCATGAACTATATCCTGGGTAAATGGATAAGCACGAGTGACACCCATTATCATTGTGGCTATTTGATGAATGAAAGGATCCCTAGTTATCCTAAGTAGAGCAACAAGCTTATCAAACTCTTCTGGTTCTAAACTAAAGGTTTTTGATTTACAGCGGCAGGCCTTTGGATTTGGTCCATACTTTTCCTTTTCCCTAATCTGATCTTTGATCTCAGCTAAGGTCTGGAAGTAAGGTCCACCATAAGGTGGGATCTTGGTTAGAGGCCGAATTCCCAGAGGAGTTTCAATTAAGGTGTCTACCAGGGTCCAGTTCCCTTCTGGAGGCAAAGATTTCTCCCCTTCCTCAATTGGGACTAGGACAATATATCGGGGCCTTGACCATGCTATTGCTTTTTGTTTTATAGCAAGGAGTGGCTCATGTATAGGCTCAGGTTTTTCTTCAATCTCAGGTGGTGGCTTATAAACTTGAAGAGGGATCTCTTCTTCAGGCCAGAACCAAGATCCTACACTAGATTCTTCTCCAGTCCAGAACCAGGAGCAGACATCTTTTTCATTCTCATCACTTGACTTGATCCCAGTATTACATTTTCCCTTAGCTCTGGACTTAATGCTGACCTCTTCAATTTTCTCAGGTTTGGACCCAATATTGGCCTTATCATTAGCCTTGACACAAGATTTGATATTTTTCTCACTGTCATCAACAGCCTTGGTTTCAGACTTGGTTATGCCACCGACCCTAAACGTAGCCATGGCCTTTGAATTCGTTTGGGGCAGTCTACTAGGTTCTGCCTTAGTCTTAGTCTTGACTTTAGTCTTAGTCTTATCTTCCATCTTCCTTCCCTTCCTTGTCGTGCCCATGGCCACAGTCTCAGTCACTGTCTGTGTCCTGACCACTGATCCATCCCCAGCCTGCACTACTGATTCTGTTTTTTGTGCTGCCTCAGCTGCTGCCTGGATCTCAGCCTTCACTTTAGTATTGGCAGGATCACTGACTTTAGCTCTCTGGCCAGGCCCTCTAGCTCTTGCTCTAGCCCCAGAGTGAATCATGGTTCAAGTTAAAGACAAGGCCAAGTTATGAAACCCCTCCCCCCCGACCCTTGAAGAAAGTCTGTACCAGGCTGATGTTTTCACAAAAAGTCCAGCAGTCACTCAGCCCCCTCTCCAACTACAGTCTCTACCAATAATATAGACAACAAGCACAGGAAGCTCACTTAAGGTAGGAAAAGACGGCTGTGCTTGGATGCAGCCCTGTGGAGGGTGGTGGTCTTCAGTAACTCCAAGGCCACCAGATCTGTCATTGAAGTTCAACTTGAACCTAAGAGTGAAGGAAGGAAACGGGGCTTTGAGTCTCTTCCATTCTTTTTTCTCCTCACAGTATCTTGTACAGACACAGGAAAGTAAGGAGATTCAGTGCTAGGTAGGAAAGGTATATAGGTACATAATCAGCAAACTCCCTCTCCATTTCATCCACACTTGATACCTTCAAGCACTAACAGTCTCCTTTCTAGACACTAAACAGGGACAGAGAAAGAAGGAAAACTGCGTGGGAATGAAAAAGACAGGCGGAGGAAGCACAAGACTGGCTTTTGTACCCTTTTGGAGCCAAGCAGATCTCCATTTTTCCATTCTACAGGTCTACCCAAGAATTCCCCACACTCATACCAACCTGTACTGATCTGGAGTAATTTTCTCCTCCTCTCCTCGTTTCCAATGGTGACAAGCCCTATAGCAGACCTATAGCAGACCTAAAGGCAAATAAACAAACAGGAGAATATAGAAACTGATCTCCTGGTAAATTAGTTTTGGTCCCTGGCTGCTATTCTTGCATTTCCAATTAGAACCCATTTCCTTCATCTCTCCTCTTGGTCCCCTCTTCCCATGTCCTATTTCAAGGCGGCTCTACCTCCCCTAAGTGCCCATGATTTTCCTCATCAGCGATTGCCTTTGCATCTCCCTAATTCAGAATTAGCAAGGAAAACAATTGGACAGTGGGAATGGCAGGTCTTCAACCACTAATTTTTACAAGTCCCAAGTAAATCAGCAGAGGAGAAGGCAGACAGGGGCTATCGGTAAGCTTACAATATAAGAGATCAAGTTCTCTGGTCTCAGTCATCCATGTCCCTATACCCTCACATCACCCTCAACATTTTACAAGGTAATTTTACCTTCTTTGTTATTCTCTGGTTTCAGGATGGGTTGCCATATACAAACATTCACAATGAATGACAGATTCGTAAGTATGGGGACAGATCTATCTACAGAGAGTCCAAGCACAAAGACAAATAAATGGAAACACAGCAGACAATGAAGATCGAGTCCTTGGCAGAAACCAGGCACCTGGGGCACTATGTTTTCTGGAGACAGGTACCTATTTCTCAATACTCCCTACCTCCTGTCCTTTCCAATTTCCTAAATCTCCAGTCCTCTTCGCTCCATTCCTAAAGTCTGACGATATTATGTAGAGGAAACTCAAACATCCTTCCAAGATAGTACTGGTGTTCATAAGAATGAAGTTTACTACAAACCATGGAAGCCGAGAAAATAATGAAAATTATTTCCAAAATTTTTCATAAATTCTTGTTCTCTTCCTGTCCTTAAAACCTATCATTTTCTGCAACATAACATATATAAACACAAGACATGTTTTAAACCTGATAGAGAGGAGATGTGGAGGTTCCCTTATGCCCTTATGTGCTCTAGTCTTAGTCATCTACCACCTTAAAGCAGCCTCACTCTATTGAAAATCGGCCATTTTTTTCTTTGCCCCTCCCCTTGAAGTCTGAAGCCCTTTATAGATTCTTTAAAGAATGAGGTACACAAAAATTACAAGCACATTTAAATGCACCACACACAGAGATCCAACGAAGAGACAGTGAAAAAGACTTCATGTTCAGACCATTAACCAGGACATGGGACTTTTTATCATAACCAAGGTCTTGATTACCAAACATTTACAACCTCTTTTTACACTGCTCAGGACTAGAAGCTGCTACTACATTCCTTTCCCTTCCCGAACATGACTGGAAATGGGGCACCGGTCTGGAAATCAAGCTAGCAAAAGGAAGATCATTTTATCTTATCCCGTTGTCTCTGCCTCACCGCCCGCCTTCAGGTAACCAAGTCATGCATCCCATGTTCATTCCGAAATCCATACTCCCAAGCAATGTCCTTTCTCACTAACCTGCTCTGCTTGAATCAGGGGCAATTTTCTTGGTTCCTTGCCTCAAGGGTGTCGTGGCACACAGGAAAGATAATCAGAAGAATACAAGGACCCGAGACAATGGCGACGACTCTCTGGGCTCAACCGGCACCTGGGACTTACGACGAGATACTTCCTTTATCACATAAACTGCCAGGAGTGGCAAACTGCTGCCTTGTCACTTTCGGGTATTCTTTGCGGTTTCCCATTCTCAGGACGCCTCAGGAACCCGCACGCAGTTAGCAACGTCTACCTTTTCCGCGCAGTCCGGTAACTGCCTCATACCCTTCGCGGAAATCAGCAGCGGGAGGCGCTAAGCAGTGTTTAAAGGGATCCGGCTTACGGAAGCGGAGTAATACCAAACTTTGCCCAGCGCCATTCTCCTACGTCAGAGGCCGCCGCCCCGCCCTTTCTAAATGCGTCACCCCGCCCTTTCTAAGTGCGCTGCGTCGGAATCTGTATACGGAGAAACAACGGCAAACGGAGAGAAGGAATATTAATATCAAAGTGGCTCAGTATTAGTTCTCTTTAGCAACTGCCCCTAACAACGCTTACCTTCTCCCCTCCCCTGTGCTGCCCTGTGGCGTCTGGAAGTCAGTGCCAGCCTGACTAAGCGGACGAATACTGACAAGTTCACTTTTCGGGGTCCTTAAGGCCCAGCGGATTGCAGTCCGGAGGCCGGCGGGCGGGGCGGGGGGGAAGAGGTGGGGCCGGGAGGTTGGGGGAGGGGTTAGGAGGCCAAGATAGGATAGTCTGCGCCGTGATAGCCTAGTGGACAAAGTCGTCAGCTTTCTTGCGCCTGCATCCCATATGGACGCCAGTTCCTGTCCTGGTAACCCCGCTTCCCATCCAGCTCCCTGCTTGTGGCCTGGGAAAGCAGTCAAGGATGGCCCAAAGCCTTGGGACCCTGCGCCGTGGGAGACCCAGAAGAAGCTCTTGGCTTGGCTCAGCTCATCTCTGGCCATTGTGGCCGCCTGGGGAGTGAATCCTTAGGCGGAAGATCTAACTCTATGTCTCTCCTCCTCTCTGTATATGATTTTCCAATAAAAATAATAAGTCTTTTTTTAAAAAGATAGGATAGTCTGGATAAGGGCTAGAATAGGAGGCTACATTTCAGTGTATTCGTTCTGTGAGAAAAGCTGGTCTCTGCCACCTGCTGTTCTAGCCCTTAATTTCCTGCGCGATATGGGCAGAATCAGGGCTAGGCTCCGGAAAGCTTTTCTGCCCTAATTTATTGGTCAACATCGAACATCTTGATCTTTTTATGTTTTATATCCAAGACTCTTGACTTGAATGGTCAAAGGTAGATTGCGATTAAGGTATAAATAAAACAGAGATGAATAGAGACACTGCGCTAATACCAAACCATTACCGGGTGTATGTGTGGAATTCCCATGATGTTCTCCGCATGTGAATATGCAGGAGCCAGAGCTGGGATGTGAGGGAAACCAGGCTTTTCCTATAGAAGAGGATTAATACCAAACTGCTTTACTATCTGTAAACCCACTCCCTCCCCTATTTGTATGATCCCTTTAAACCTGACTCACCAATTTGAGTGCCTAAAAACCTCAAATGGGGTAGAGTAGCTGTCAAGACAAGAATGAGAGGGTAAAGATATTTCTGGCCAGACCACTCCAGAGGCTCCAATGCAGATGGCTCTTGTTCTTTTTTCTTTTTTCCTTTCTCTATAGAGTTGTGCAGGGGGAGTAAAAGACTTAAGTGTATAGCCAGAGAAGTCTTCCATAAAGAGCTCACCACTGCCTCCCTTTGAAAATAGGGAAGACTTAGATTTTATATATTTATGTGTGTGTTTGTGTGTGTATATATACATGTGTATATATAATCTGTTTTATTTTGATGATCCTTACATAGTTAAGGATGCATACCCATGTGGACCAATGTTTAGGATAGGGAAAGGTGGAGGAATAAAGGAAAGTGGGTGAGAAAACCATTTCCAATCTTTTTTTTCTTACTGTATCTGAGGAAAGTGGGGAGAAAGGGGAGGGCTGCTCCCAGGAACCCAACCACATAGGTACCTGGGAATGGGGGTCAGCCACTCGCTGTCATCCCAAGGTCACCAAATGTGGAGCATTTTGAGGGTACTGCTTGAGTGATTCTGATAGTCCTGAAATGCTGTTTTGTTGCTCCAAGGATGAGGAAATTCCTTCAAGTTCCATTGGCTGACATAGTCCGTCTTAGAGTCTCCACACAGTCAGATACTCAATGTCAAAGCTAGGCTAGGAGAGCTATCCAATTTATTCTGCCCTCCATAGTATTAGACGTCCTCTGCAGGCCCCAATGAACTGGTTGTCATGTCCCCGATGTGCATCTGGGCATGCCGTCCACCGCACAGGCTTCAACATCCAAGGAGGCCTAGTTGTGACACATGCACTTCACTGTCAGACCACAGATCCTATGATTTTCCACGTGGTTAGAATTCTGAGTCCAGTGGTCCAGTCAAGGGGTCCCCAAAGAAACCTCACTAGAGGTGACCTCAGACCTGACTCCTGAATGTGCCATCTGGTGTAGGATCTGGCTCAGTCTGTCACCAACATCAGCTTACACACACTCTGGTGGTTGCAGTTGCCTGGACAGTTCTGTCCCCAGCCCCATCTCATATACAAGCCAATGGATGTTGCAGCCCAGCCCATTCCTGCCCAAAACACGCTCAGCCCTCACACACAATAGTCGTAACTGTGACACAGTCTGGGCAACCCCCAATAACCCCTACCAGGCCTGCTTCCAGCCCTGGTTCTCATGTGTACCTGTGCAAACAGTGGACTAGTCTAATCCATCCCTATCCCCTTCAGTTCTCACACACATCAATGGGTGTTGGAGCCTAGCTCAGCCTGACAAACCCCATTATTCAGCCCATACTCATGCCGATGGGTGCCACTGCCTGTCCAACCAGGCCCACCCCCAGCCTGGGTTCCCATGCTCACCAGTGTGAGGTGCAGCCCATCAGAGGGGTGCCCACAGTTTCCCTACTAGACCCACTCCCAGTCCAGGATCTTGTACTTTCCAGGTGGTTCTGCAGTCTAGGCTTACCTTGCTGTCAACCCTAGTGCCTGCTAGCCTATGCTGCAGCAAACCCAAACCAGCCTGAACTTACTCTGGCTCATGCATGCACCAGTAGATAAAGTTGCTTAGCTCAGCCTGGCTCTCCTCTTAACCCGGCTCACATGCATACCAGGAAGTTTTGTAGCCCTGCCCAGCCTGGTCTGCTCTCAGTCCTAGCTCCTAAGCTCACAAGTGGGAGCAGTGGCCCAGCAGGGGAGCCCATGCAGCCCCCCTATTAGCCTCCCCCTCCCCCACCCCCAGGTCTTACGTGTGTTGGTGGGTGCTGTGACCCAGTCTAGTATGTCTTGCCTCACCTTGTCATGCACCAGTGGATACTGCAGCCTAGCTCGGCCCCGTATGCCCACAGTGCTGGTGTTGCAGCCCAATCCAGCCTGTCCTACACCTGTTCTGGTTCTCACATCTGCCAGTTGGTGCTATGAACTGGCCCAACCTGGCCCAACCTGGCCCACCCCCAGACTTGGCCCACATGTATGCCAATTGGTACTGTAACCTGGCCTGGCCTGGACTGCTCCTTGTCTTGATTCTTATACTTGCCTGCATGGACTGCATACTGACAGAGGAGTTCCCCAAGCTCCTCTATAAGATCATCTCCCAGTGGCAGATCTCGTGCACACCAGTGGATTCTTGGTCTAGCATGATTTGGCCCACCTCCTGTCCTGGCAGTCTTGCCCAACCAGCCCACACCTGTTCTGGCTCTTACTGTTGAGTACTACAGCCCAGTCTCTCACATGACTCAGTGGGTGCCAAGACCTACCCCAGCCTGTCCTACACTCACCCTGTCTCCTGCGAGCACTGGCTGGAGCCTAGTCCGATCTGGCACTCCACAGACTCTCTCCGCACCCATGCCAAGGGAAGATGCAGCCATGTCCAACCCAGTTTGCAATCCACATTCCAGCTTTCACATTTACTAGTGGGAACCAAAGCTCAGCCAGGGTGCCCCCTTTAGCTCCCACTCACAGATCTTGTCCATACTGGTTGTTGCTCTGGCTCAGCCCAGTGTAACCCATGAGCCAGCATGGACTTTCCCATCAGATGCTGAAGTCTGGTCTGCCCTGACATGCTGCTACACCCAACTTTCACTGGTGGGTGCTACAGCCTACCTCTGCCCAGTGTGCCCCACCTCTGGCTTCCATGCAAACCAGTAGGTATGATAGCTTAGATAGGACACCATGGCTTGCACCATGGCCTGCATGCCAGTGTACTACTATTGGTTGGCCTAGAGGAAGGAATTTTTAAAAATACAGTCTGGAAAGAAATCTAGGGTATGTTAATATCTCGAATGGTAACAAATATTTTGGAAAATACATTAAGTTTGGATTCTATATTAGTGATTTACTTTTTTTTTTCATTTTCTTTTCTTTTTTTTTTTTAAGATTTATTATTATTGGAAAGCCGGATATACAGAGAGGAGGAGAGACAGAGAGGAAGATCTTCCGTCCAATGATTCACTCCCCAAGTGAGCCACAACGGGCCGGTGCTGCACCAATCCGATGCCGGGAACCTGGAACCACTTCAGGGTCTCCCATGCGGGTGCAGGGTCCCAAAGCTTTGGCCGTCCTCTCCTGCTTTCCCAGGCAGGGAGCTGGATGGGAAGTGGAGCTGCCGGGATTAGAACTGGCCTCCATATGGGATCCCGGCGCGTTCAAGGCGAGGACTTTAGCTGCTAGGCCACGCTGCCGGGCCCTTTTTTTTCATTTTCTATCATGTGCATGTTTACAACTGTGCCTTTCAAAGTTTCTTATTCCAAATCCATCTAAATTCATAACAAAAAGATCAATGTCCAAAATCTAGTGGAAAGCAGATAAACATATGAATATCGTGTTCACAAAGAAAACACACACCAATGTTTCTGAAATACATTTAATTTTATTGGTAATGACAAATGCAAATTATTATTTGATATATTTTCTTTTTTTCCAGTTTTTAAAACCAAAATATTTATTACCTAATTGTTGAAATTCTCATGATGAACTGGATGTGGCAACAGCTGCCCTCTTGGAATCCATGTCTGAATCTGTGATTCACTAATTTGAGGTTCCTTATCTGGCCACTCCCAGTGGTATTGCATCTTTTAGCCTTGGTACTCCAGTTATACTTCCTCTTGTGCTTGGCAGGGTAGCCACACTTGCTGCAGGTGGACTTCTGCGAGTGGTAGATCTTGGGGCCTCAGCAGTGGCACAGCATGTGCATCTTGTTGCGACGCTTCCCAAACTACCACGTTCCCTTCATCATCTTACCTCTATGGCTGAGGGTGTCTGCCCCGAGGATGTCCATGGAGTCCTCTTCCCTGACCTAACAGTAGAGTTCAAGACAGGTCCTGCCTTATGTGGTGTCTGACACTTGAACCACAAGGCAGAAAAGCAGGAAGACTGTGTATATCCCCATAGGCCATGACAGGAAAGGATCCTGTTTCTTGGGCAACTAGGAACAGCTCAATGACAGAGTTACCATTTTGAATAAGCAAAAAAGTATGTGGCAGGAAAAAAATAACCCTTGGTTGTTTTTCAGGATTAGAAATCTAGGTCCCTCAGATGTAAGCAACTGCCTAGGTTACATTGTACCGAGGTAAGTATGACACTGTTGGGAGAAAAATAGCTAATACCTGGCAGGCATTCTGGGCCTGTTTAATGTCAAATTTGTGTTAACTATACCAGTGTATCAGCACAGATGCTTATTCTTTCTTTTCCCTTTGTTAAAAAGATATGTAGGGGCAGATGCCAGCACAGGAGCAATCAGCATCTGGGGACCTGTGCCCATGTGTGTGTGCGTCCCAAGCAGATGAGCAGATAACAAACAATGATATTCCCTTAGAGTCACACACACGTTTTCCACACTCATACAGCACTACACAGTCATGATCTTACTTGACACTCTTTTTGACACCCCAAAGGGAGACAGATTAGGACAATTTTTCACTAGTTGTAAGGAGTTTCCTGGACTGAGAGGGCAAAGATAGAAATAATCAGCTCCTAATGACAGGATTCTCTCAAACATGCCAAGCTAAAGGTCATTTATTTTAGTTTTGCAGCTAAGAAATGGGCTTACCAACCCCATTTTGCAAATGAGAAAATAGAAGAACAGCTCAGAGCTTGCAAAGTAATAACCTGGAACGCAAGCCATCAAACTCTACGGTGTATGTTCCCAAAACTTAAGTTCTTTGTTGGAGGAGTGAAAAAAAGAGAGAGAGGAAGGAAAAGGAGTTTGGAGAGTCCTGTGCAAGAGCCCAGCCATCTGAAGGAATGAAGGATGTGTGGAGTGGAATGCAATAATACTCCCATTCCTTGAACACTGCACTGACAGAAAAGCAAAGCATCATTTCCTGAAAGGAAAAAGTGGCAAATAAGGGCTTTCATGATCTAGATGTCATGAACTGCCTGAAAGAGAAAGCAAGTACTCACTGTATGAAAAACATAGGCCCACCACACAGGAGCTGAAATCATGCTGAGCTCTGTGCAGCACAGTGAGAGTTCACAATGTCATGTTTTGTGTGTCTCAGCAGCTGTCTTTGCAGAACTGTGGAGGAGAAGCAAAGATCAGAGGCTATCAGAGGTTCATATAAGTTATTAATGATTTATTTTTATCTCCCTTCCATGCTGGTATTCCTCCATTAAAACACTTACATGGGTCCTTTGGCTTCTTAACATTCCTGCTCTACTTAAAGTACTCACATAGGCTGGTTGTACAAGAAGATGTAAAAACAAACAAACAAACAAAAAACAAACAACAACAACAATAAAAAGATAGTAATCCAGCCAAGGCTGGTGCTTCCAGGATCTTACTTGTGACTTCTAGGGATCTACATGGCCCAGATCAGAGTCTGAGCTGCCATACTTACAGTGGGTCACCTGAAGGGAACAGTCATGGAGAGGCAGGCCTTTCAAGGTAAAAAGAGATTCACTTGATGTCCAGAGTCATAAATTACATAGTGCCTGTTTGGGGTTGTGGGGGGAGGCAATAAGGGCATTCTACATCTGTGGTCTGTGCTCTAAAAGGACTTTGAAATCTCCATTCCATCCATAATCAGCTCTATTCTTGAGGTAGTCTGTTTTATCCCAGCCTTTTCAGGCCTTGTGGTCTGAGGGTACTTACTGAAGCAGAAATTGCAGGATGAGACTTTTCAGAGTATCAGATCTGTTATAGCTTTCCTGGAATAAAAAGATAGTTTGAAACAATGCAGTTGACAAAAACCTCCCTCTGATTTCTCTTAGACATTTATTTGAGAGAGGAAAAGGAAGAGGGGTATCTAATCCACTGGTTCACTCTCTCAATGCCCATAATAACAAGGCCTTTGCTAGCCTGAAATCAGGATATGGAGACCCAATCTGAGTATCCCATGTGGATGACAGGGAGCCAAGTACTTGAGTCTTCATCTGCTGCCTCTCAGGATGCTGAGAATCAAGATTGGAGCTGGAACTCGAACTCATACACCTTGATATCAGATTGAGTGCCTCAAATGATGTTTCAACCACTATACCAAGTGCCCTCCCCACGTTTAACCTTCATGTGTTCCTCCTCACCGAACAAGGTTTGATAATCTCAGGGACTTCCATGTTAGTTTTAATTGGTCATTAACTCTTGTCCGTCCTGGGAGAAGGGAAGAGGTAGCCATCAGTGTACAACGCGGAGGTGTTGCTGCATAGGTAGAGGGTTCTTTTGGGCACAATGGAAAGGGGGCCCTCTCAGAACAGGGACAGGAAGAGGTGAATCAGCTAGAAACCCTGGGCTGGAAGACCCACTTCAGTACTATCACCAGGATCTGGGTCAAGACTGAACTTTCTATCCCAGGTCAGAGCAGGGAGCCCTGCTTCCTGAAACACACCTATGGGAGGGTGTGCTGGAGGAGGCCAGTATAGAGAGGGAAAAAGCATATTCCCAACCAGGTGGGAAAGGGAGAGGTCAGAAGAAGGAAAAGAGACTTCCAAGTAGAGTTGAGGGGCAGAGAGTGTGGGGCCATGGTCTTCCCAGAAGGCTGCTTCCTCCTGCAGGTGGCACTGTCAGGGGCAGCTCAGCCTCCCAGGAACAAGGAAGGTCCCTAGAAAGGTGACTGACCTTATATAGCAGCATGGTTAGGGAAAGTGACACACAAGGGGTTTCCTTGTAGGCACAGTTCTTCGAGCATCAGCTCTTTCACATTGTCCAACTCCCATACTGACCTCAGCTGAGAAACACACAGAGAAAAATGAAAAAGGAGTCCCAGGGAAAGAGATATCCTGGCCTCTGCTCCCTTCCTATCCCTTGGGTACCTTTAGTTTGCACATTGTCATTTGATGTGCACCTTCAACCCCGATTTCTTGTAGCTCCCTCTTATCACCTCATTGTGAGACAGGTTCAGGGTGTTGACTTTAGGGGGCTTCTTTGTAATGCTGAATGGGCCATCCAGCTGGTACAGTTTGTTCTTGTACAAATTCAAGCATAACAGCTTTGAGGGAGGAAGAGTTAGAGAGATGGCAACTATCCAGGAACAAGAAGAAAATCTTTCCTCTAGCTCGTCTCTTCTATCCTTCTGTTTCTATATAATGAGTTTAAGGCTGCACCTCGGGAAAATTCCTTTCAATGATTTGTAGGGCAGCAATCATGCAGTCTCTTTAATTCAGGATCATGTCAATATCATGGCCAGCCAAGGCTTTAGGTAGCCAACAGAACAGCATCAGCAAGATGGGAGAGTTCTGACTTTACCAATCCTAGCCCAGTCCCTGATCAAGTTGTCATCCCCACATCTCCCTAATAGACCCCTCTGTCTTCACCTGCCCTGGTGTACCTAGGGTCCAAGCTGAGACTCTGAAGGTTGAAAGCTTCCTGGGAAATATCATATCATTATTCATGGTCACCTGCAGAGAAAGAGATGAACAGTGTGACTCTGTGGCTAAATGTTGGTGGTGACAGGGAAGTAAGAATGTTGAAAAACAGTAAGTGGGGCCGGGCGGCATGGCCTAGCAGCTAAAGTCCTTGCCTTGAAAGCCCCGGGATCCCATATGGGCGCCGGTTCTAATCCCGGCAGCTCCACTTCCCATCCAGCTCCCTGCTTGTGGCCTGGGAAAGCAGTTGAGGACGGCCCAGGGCCTTGGGACCCTGCACCCGCATGGGAGACCCGGAAGAGGTTCCTGGTCCCGGCTTCGGATTGGTGCGTACCGGCCCGTTGCGGCTCACTTGGGGAGTGAAACATCGGATGGAAGATCTTCCTCTCTGTCTCTCCTCCTCTCTGTATTTCCGGCTTTCCAATAATAATAAAATCTTAAAAAAAAAAAACAGTAAGTGGGTGCCAAATGTACCATAAATTGGCATTACCATTAGCACTTCCATTTGTTCTGTCTTCAAGTTACTCTGCAGAGAATGAGGTTCAGTAGAAGGATTTATATGAATAGATATCTGCAGAAAGGAGAGGCAGAATAAGTTTCAAGACTTCTAACCTAAAAGTATGAATCCAACCCTTGGCCAGTCTTCCTGCTTTGGAAATCAATAGAAGGAATGATCTCAACCCATACCTTTTGATTTTCCTCATCACAAATTTTGCAGTTTGTATTCTACAAGGTGCAGGCAGTGCTGGTATCCTGGACAAAGAACTCTATTTAATTTTTGATATACTGGAACTATAGGGAGTGAAGACCAAACAACAGTCTCAAGAGTTCACAGCCCCTGCTGACCCATTTCTGTACACCTCCACTGTTCCCATTCATGTGGCTTCACCATCTTTTCTTACATTGACTGGGGAGAAGGGGACATGGCAGTAGCTCTGGATTGAATTGATTAGCTATGTTTTCTCATACTTTATCCCACAAGAAATCTAAGTGTTAAAAGAAAGTCTGGGAAACAACATAAACAGTATGAAATTAGCCTGGAGAGTAGCTCCAACTGTTTTATTTTGTCCTATTAAGTTTTAGAAACTGGTAAGGTAGGAACATGCTTTCAATTGTCTATTCTTTTTCTTTCCAGACATGGATTTCCCAGTTGTCCCTCCTCTCTATTTCAACATGTATGTTTGAAGTAATGAAATTCAGATCTTAAAAATGACCTTTCTCTTTTTAGAGATCCATGAAATCCTAACTATTGAAGACTGTATCTGCTCCTCTGACAAAGACTAGAGACTGAAACCCCCCACCTGATGCTTGCACTGAACTGAGGAGGCACTGGTGGGGAAGTGCCTCATCTTTGTTTCCACCTTCACCTTTGATATTCATGCAATAAGCCTGTTCTCTTACATATTTCTTCAGTATCTATACTTCAACGGCATCTTCCTCCGTGCATTGCAAATTCCCAGAATCTTTATGTGTGATCCTCAGAATTCTCGCTGATCTGCCTCTCCTATAATTTTCCAATACTTTGTTAGGACACTTACCGTTATCTTGCACAATATTCCCAGGGCTTCAGTACTTGTGTTAGCCTTCATTTTTTTTCTCTGGAGGAATTCTATCTTGGTATTCATAATGACATTCCACACTCCTATTGTTGGGTGGGAAGGTAAAGGCTTTGTTAAAAGGCTTTGGTAAAGGCTTTGATAAAATATAGAAGGAGGTATCTATAAATGTGTAGAAATGCCCCCAAGGTCTTCCACATAATCTCAACTCACTTGTAACAAGGCTTACGACTAGGATGCTCAACCATTATCACTTTTAGCATTCTTCAGCTTCTAGTGAGAAAAGAATACAGACAGTGAGAGTTGCAGGATTCCAGAGGCCGCTGCATGCAAACCAGGCTGCCTCGTTACTTACCTCAGTTGGGGAGTCCTCATGGACATCCCTTATCACCCTGTTTCCAGTTTCCTGGAGGTGTGAAGATAGAAACTTGTCCCTAGCATCTTCATAATGAAGGTTCCCCTTGTCAAAATTCTCCTGCAAACTACCTGCATCATTACTGTTTCCTTGACACCCACCACCATTACTGGATTCTGAAATTTGGAACAATAACACAAATTTGAGAACCCATCAGTAAATACACACTATGTACCATGTCTTGGCATAACACCATGGGGGCAATAAGACTACCAACCTGCCCTAATGAAATAATCATACAAAAGCAAGTAAGCAAACTGTTTTACCTGTCCAGATAGGAATCTTTATCAGAGATAGATAGAGGGGGTTGGGGGAGAGAGATCTTGAAGGAGGAGGTAACTATGTGGAAATATTTACAAAAAGGAGCAGTATTTATAAAGAAAAGAACTACAAGCTGTTTAAGGGTTAGGCTGATTATTTGCCACATAACAGGAAGGCATCGAAATTTTGTCTCTGGGGCCAGCACGTGGCACAACAGAATAATCCTTCACATGCAAGCACCAGCAACTCCTATAGGCGTTGGATCCTGTCCTAGCTGCTCCACTTCCAACCCCTCTTCTCTGCTTATGACTTGGAAAACAATGGGAGAATAGCTAAGTTGAACTAAACTTTCAACTTAGAAAACAATCAAAATACATAGGAAACAATTTAAAATTTAAAAACATCATATAAAAAAAATAGAAACACAAAAGATAATCTCAAGTCTTAAGAACTGCTAAAATGCCAAAATTCCAGTCAAAGTTAAAAGTATAACATTTGAATTTGGGCATCCCAAAGAGAGAAACCTGAAAAAAAAAAACAAGCAAACAAAAAACAAACCACTCAAGCTTATGTAAGAGGTACGCCAAATATAATGAGGAATAGAAATGAAACCATACCTTCAAGGCACTAAAATCCACATTAATCATCTCAATTATCAGTGAAATTTAAGAGGTTTAGGGTTGTTATCCTGCTAACACACTGAGAAATATATATATATGTATAATTCATTCCTGTGTGAAAATAACTGCATGTTAAGAATAAAATAAATAAGGCCTGGGGTGGTAGCCCAGAGGCTAAAGTTCTCAGCTTACATGGGGATCTCATATGGGCCCCAGTTCAAATCCTGGCAGCCCCGTTTCCCATCCAACTCCTGCTTGTGGCATGAGAAAGCAGTTGAGGATGTCCCAAATCCTTGGGAACCTGCACCCTCATGGGAGACCAAGAGGAGGCTCCAGGCTCCTGGCTTCAGACCAATGCAGCTCCGGCCACTGTGGCCACTTACAGAGTGAATCAACGGATGGAAGATCTTCCTCTGTCTCTCCTCCTCTCTGTATAGCTTGCCAAGAAAACACATAAAATTAATCAAAAAAGAATAAAATAAATAAATCTAGACATTACAATGTATATTTCCCTTAAGAGAAATCAAAGATAGCTAGGTGAAAAGAAACATAAGACTGTGTAGTGGAAAATTAAGAAGTCGTTCGGCCAGCAGAGCCAGTAACGTGGACAGGGAGAGGTTTCATCTGGGAATGAAACACAGGAGACCAGAGATGGTAGAAGTCTCTCCAAAGCCTCCCTTTATTACTCCTTTTATACTCCTCCCCCAAGTCCTTTAGCCAAACAATAGGATGCCAGTGAGTCCAATTAGTCTAGGTGCCTTCAGCTGCAAGCTCATTTCTTATTACTGCTCAGCTTAATGAGCACTAATTAACTCCTTAGCCCACAACAAAAAAGAAAACAAAAAATTAAAGACACTAAGAGATAACTACATACCATTCATATAACCCAGATCATGTCATGATTTCTAAAGATATGAACAATTCAAAAGTTAATCTAAAAACTGGAAACTTCAAGATCACAATATAATAACTGAAATCAAGATCAAATAGGTGATTGGCAACAAACGTATACAGCTAAAGAGAGAAGTAAAAGGATTTCAAAAGAAAGGTCTGAAACATGGAAAGTAAATAATGAAGGATGCAAAAACAAACAAAGCAACATTATGGTGAATGCAAACATGAATTATTGAGTCCTAGAAAGATGAAAGAATAGTGCAGATACAGCATTTCAAGGTATAATCCTTGCAAAGTTTCAAGAAGTAGCAAAACTTATTAGGCCACAGGTACAAGAAGTAATTAACAAGGGTATTTTAAAAGCGTTGCTGAGATAATGAAATCAAAAGATGTTTATTTTGATTCATAAACATGTTGAAATCTATGCATTATTTTTTAGCATACACTTTCCTTGAACTTTATGAAGACTCATTTTGCATAGATTTCAAAATAGTTTTGCACCAAAAATAAACTTAACACCACTTGCCATAATGTTTGAAGTTCCCTTGTAGATACCAAGCATAGTGTGATATGAAGGAAACCAATTCTAGATTCATCATAATAAAGCCATTGAATCCCAGAGGGGGAGGTGTGCTGGCACAATGGGTTATGCTGCTACTTTTAAAGCCCGCATCACATATGAGTGCAGGTTCCAGTCCTAGCTGCTCTACTTCTATTCCTTTTCTCTGCTAATGTCCCTGGAAAAACAATGAAAGATGGTCTTAGTACTGGGCTTTTGCCACACACGTGGGGGACTCAGATGGCGCTCCCAGCTTTTGGCTTCAGGACCCTGGGCCATTGAGATGATTTAGAAGAGGGAACGAGAAAGAACAAGTTCTCTCACACATTCTCTGCTTTCTTCCCTCCCTCTTTCTCTTTAAGCCTGTCTTTCAAATAAATAAATAAATCTTATATCAAAAAGCAAAATATGTTTATGAGTTCTCAAAAAAGAAAGGTAGCAGATTACTTTAAAATGAACAAAAATAAGATTTTTGTGTATGTTGCTTTAGATTTATTTTTTCCACATGTTTAACATGTATGCCTTTTTAAATAGAAGTATTGGCAGGTTCAAACATCTAAGATTACATATTCACAGTATTAAATAAATTGCAGAATTAGACTTTTGTGCTTACAAAATCATACCTTTCAAAATGGAATATAGGGCCTGGCACAGTGGCCTAGCAGCTAAAGTCCTCGCCTTGCACGCGCCGGGATCCTATATGGGCGCCGGTTCTAATCCTAGCGGCCCCGCTTCCAATCCAGCTCCCTGCTTGTGGCCTGAGAAAGCAGTAGAGGACGGCCCAAAGTCTTAGGACCCTGCACCCCTGTGGGAGACCTGGAGGAGCTCCTGGCTCCTGGCTCCTGGCTTCGGATCGGAGCAGTACCGGCCGTTGCAGTCACTTGGGCAGTCAATTATCGGAGGGAGGATTTTTCTCTGTCTCTCCTCCTCTCCTATATCTGACTTTCCAATAAAAATAAATAAATCTTCAAAAAAAAAGAAAAAAATGATCTTCCTCTCTGTCTCTCCTCTCTGTATATCTGACTTTGTAATAAAAATAAATAAATCTTAAAAAAAAGAAAAAATGCAATTTAAATAGTTTAATGCAAACAAAACTAAGCAAATTGTGGTAAAAAATGCACAAAAATGTGAATCCAAGAGGTAAAGGCTATTAAAAATGACGGCTTAAATTGAAAAGCAAAGATTATAGGGGTGAGTGTTGTGGTACAGAAAGTGCACACCTGCATCCCATATCAGAATGCCTGGTTCAAATCTCCCCTCCCCTGTCCCCATCATTCTCTTTTCAAATAAATAAACATTTCAGAAAGCAGAGACTATACGACTAGATGGAAGTATCAATCTAGTCAAGCATTCTTTTTTATGATTTTTAATTTTGAATGGAAAGACAGATCCAATTTGCAGAGAGACAAAGAGGAAGATCTTCCATCTGCTGGTTCACTCCCTAAATGGCCACAATGGCTGGAGATGAGCTGACCCAAAGCCAGGAGCCAGGAGCTTCTTCTGAGTTTCCCATATGGGTGCAAGGTCCCAAGGCTTTGGGCCACCCTTTCCTGTTTTCCCAGGCCACAAACAGAAAGATGGATGAGAAGTAGAGCAGAAGGGACGCGAACTGACACCCATGAAGGATTCTGGCACTTGCAAGCTAAGGATTTAGCTATATACATGTAAAACATAATGCTATAAACAATTTGAAAAGAATGCCCAAAAATACGCTATTAAAACCCTGACTAGGGCATAGTGCTGTTGCACATCAGGTTAAACCTGTGGCTTGTTTGAGTTCCAGCTGCTCCACAGCCAATCCAGGTCTTAGCTAATGCAATTGGAAAAAGAGTGCAAGATTACCCAAGTTCTCAAGATAGCCCAAATAATTTGATCCCTGCCACCCATGTGGAAGAACCAGATCTATCTGGTTTCAGGCCTCTGGCTTTGGCCTGTTCCAGCCTTAGTCACCGTCATTATCTGGGGAATGAACCAGCAGAGGAAAAATTACTTTGGCTCTGTCTCTATAACTCTGCTTTTAAAATATATAAATATATATTTCTGAAAATCACTGACTGTGGGAAGCCATGCAGTTGGGTAGGATGGCATGGGTCTGTGATGAGCACCGTTCCTTGGTTAGCAAGGCTACGAGGAGTTTCTGGCTGCGTGGCAAGGCCCAGCAGAATGTCTCTGGTTAGCTGATTGCTGCCTCAGCCCAATGTATGGACACTCAGTCACCTCTCTGGTATTTCATAGAATTCTCCTGAGGGTGTTGTTGTTTTTCTGCTAATGTGAAATGATTTCTGTAACGAGTATAAAACCTCAAACTGATCAGTCATGTTATGGTAAAAGCGTCTTTAGCAACTTAAGGCAATGACACACAGCTAAAAGCATACAATAGTGCAATTGAGCCCACATGTCTCCAAACATCCTGTTATATGCCCTAATATAAGTAATGTTTTCCTTAAGAAATGGCCTGATACAGCTTCAAGGAGTGGCCTACAATCTCCCCGTGCTGCTGCCTGGCACCCTCTGAGGCAGGTTCCCAAGCCTGGCTCCCACCCCTTGGATCTTATGCAGGAAACAGCCAAGGGTCTGGCCTACAAGCCCTGTCTTGTAGCTGACCCTTAAATACCTGTGCCAGGGTCCAGCGCGGTAGTATAGTGGCTAAAGTCCTTGCCTTGAACGTGCCAGGATCCCATATGGGCGCTGGTTCTAATCCCGGCGGCCCTGCTTCCCATCCAGCTACCTGCGTATGGTCTAGGGAAAGCAGTAGAGGATGGCCCAAAGCCTTGGGACCCTGTACCCATGTGGGAGACCTGGAAGAGCATCTTGGCTCCTGGCTTCAGATTGGCTCAGCTCCAGGCGTTGTAGCCACTTAGGGAGTGAATCATTGGATGGAAGATCTTCCTCTCTGTCTCTCCTTCTCTCTGCATATCTGCCTTTCCAATAAAAATAAATAAATCTTAAAAAAAAAAAAAATAAAACCTGTGGCAGACCAGCCCCCTAAAAAAAAAGAAGAAGAAGAAGAAGAAATGGCCTGATAACAGATGACAATCATGGAGGCACAAAGAGTTTGTTTGCCATGCACCTCAAACTGTTACAACATATGAAATGATGCATTTTGGTTTCTCACCACAGAAAGGAGAAAGTATATGGGGCATCTTCTAAAGGGAGATAAATGTGAATCCCCTCAAAAATGGCTTAAAATTTCTACCTTATATTGGCACTTATATTTAGAAAAAGAAAACAACTTATAAAAACTTCTACCTTCTATTGTCACTCATATTTAGGGAAAGAAAACAGTTTATAAGATAAAAAGAAGTTTCTTGTAAAGGCCCTGAGTTTGTAGAATGGCTGAGTTGCCCTGATCCCTTTCACTGCCCTTTAATGAAAGAACAAAAAACAATTGAATCAGTACTAGATGAAGGTGATGGTAATTAATGGATGACTGATTATAAGATTTAATAAAGAATCTGTTATATGTTTTTATAAATTCCTCTCATTTATGATCTTTTGTTTTAATTCTGTACTTGTAAGGCCCCCCCAACAGGGACAACCTTACCGTCTGTCCCCAAGAGAGTGAGTTTCCCCAATGATCACCGAAGACAAGACTTGATGCAAAGGCAGGAGGCTTTATTCGATCACCAGCGCGCTGGGGCCTGGACCGGCACCTCTCGCAGGAGGGCAGAATCCAGAGCCCCAAGCAATCTCTTAGCACACATTTTAAAAGCAAAACCACAACTTGGGCAACTTGGGAGGGGGACCACGAGGTTATGTTACATCAAGATCATAAGTTCTTGCGGTCCCAAGTTCTAAAAATAAGTTCCCGTTTGTCTGGGTAAGCAGGGAGTTTAGCAACTTCTGTATTCTAGCCTCTCTTAGTTCTGCAAGTTAAGGTTTTTGCAATGGCTGTTGGCCTAACCGCAAGTAAGTTACAGAAAGCAAGAAAGCAAATTAAACCTCTCTATATTTTGTAGCCTTCTTCAAAACTTTTGGTCCTAAATATTCCTTTTCATACTCTTGATATTTTAAGTAACATTAGTTAATTTATTCTTAGTGAAAATTGATTTTGGATTTAAGTAAACTACTTATCACTATGTAACTGCATGTGCTGCCAACCATGGAGTTCCTGGCTTCAGCCAGGTCACTGCAGGTTTGAATGAGTAGTAGCTTGCTGAAAATATTTTCTCTGAAGTAAAATAATAATAATGTTTTTTAGGATTGTTTTTGTAATAATTCTTTTATTATTTTTAAAAGATTTATTCATTTATGATTACAGCCAGATATACAGAGAGGAGGAGAAACAGAGAGGAAGATCTTCCGTCCGATGATTCACTCCCCAAGTGAGCCGCAACGGACCGGTGCGCGCCAATCCGAAGCCGGGAACCTGGAACCTCTTCCGGGTCTCCCATGCGGGTGCAGGGTCCCAATGCATTGGGCCGTCCTCAACTGCTTTCCCAGGCCACAAGCAGGGAGCTGGATGGGAAGTGGAGCTGCCGGGATTAGAACTGGCACCCATATGGGATCCCGGGGCTTTCAAGGCGAGGACTTTAGCTGCTAGGCCACGCCGCCGGGCCCTTAATCATTCTTTTATAATGAAGTAAAAGTGGACCAATTGGATATTGTGCAAAAATTTAAGATGATTTATGTATAAATAAAGAAGGCAACTTTTCTGAGCTGTCCATTATGAGCATCATGCCATAGTGGTCCATGCCTCCTCTGCCTTGTCCCGCTCCCACTTCTTATCTTCTTGCCGATTGACGCATCCTTCATAAGCTCTCTAGTCAGTTGGAGATGTATCTCTGGTAACTGACCAACCAAAAGCTGGTCTGTCTACCTATCTTCTACTTTGTTAAAAATAGTACTAAAGGGCCCAGAGCAGTTTCCTAGTGGTTGAGGTTCTTGCCTTGCATGCACCAGGATCCCATATGGGCTCTGGTTCATGTCCCGGTGCCCTGCTTCCCATCCAACTGCATGCTTGTGGCCTGGGAAAGCAGTCGAGGATGGCCCAAAGCCTTGGGACCCTGACCCTGCACCTGCATGGAAGACCCGGAAGAGGCTCCTGGCTCCTGGCTTCAAACTGGTGCAGCTCTGGCCATTGTGGCCACTTGGGCAGTGAACCATTAGATGGAAGATCTTCTTCTCTGTCTCTCCTCCTCTCTGTATATCTGACTTTCCAAGAAAATGGGATAAATCTTTAAAGAAAAGCAATACTAGAGGAAAATGGGATAGTTCATAAAGATGCAATTCAACATTAAGATGTTAAAACAAATTTGTACCCATGCTTTAAAATGTACTGAGCCAAAACATGTGCATCAAAAATTAATAGAAATAAGCGAGGAAATTATACACAGTAGAAACTGACAGAAGTAAATAAATGGACAAAACCGTGTTTTAATGGGACAGTTTGACATACTCCACTGAATGACAGATAAAACAAAAGGACAAAAAGCCAGATGAAGGTTTAAACAACATATGAAACAAAATTTACTTAACAGAACTCTCTACGTGGCAACACAAGTAATACATTAAAACAAGTCACATGCTTAGCCATAAAAAAGTCTCAAGAAACCTAAGGGGTAGAACAGTTTACAGTGGCTGCTGTGAAAACTCAAATGTACTGGTGGCTTCTTTGCCCATCCTTCTTCCCCAGTATTAATCTTTAGATTGTCAGCTTCCAATACTCTCCATCCCAAATGACTGCTCACACCCTGTCCTCCCACAACTCCTCAAAATCTGGACTTGAGAACACATTATGACCCAGATCTCCTCCTAAGGCAGAAAGACATTCCAGTTCATCCAGCAGCATGGACACAGGAAGCAAGGTTTTCCAGGTAGGACCAGTCTGAATGTATTAAAGCCCTTTTGAGGGCCCGGCGGCGTGGCCTAGCGGCTAAAGTCCTCGCCTTGAAAGCCCCGGGATCCCATATGGGCGCCGGTTCTAATCCCGGCAGCTCCACTTCCCATCCAGCTCCCTGCTTGTGGCCTGGGAAAGCAGGAGAGGACGGCCCAAGGCTTTGGGACCCTGCACCCGCATGGGAGACCCGGAAGAGGTTCCAGGTTCCTGGCATCGGATTGGCGCGTACCGGTCCGTTGCGGCTCACTTGGGGAGTGAAACATCGGATGGAAGATCTTCCTCTCTGTCTCTCCTCCTCTCTGTATATCTGACTTTCCAATAATAAAAAAAATCTTTAAAAAAAAAATTTCTGAAGCCCTTTTGAGTCCAATCCCTCCACAAAATAGGAGCAATTAGCCTGGATCCTCACTACTTTCCATTTAAATGGTAGTCTGTTGGGTGTCCTATTGGTTGAAGTGGAGGAGACCAGAATCCCTCTGCTATGTTAGGGGCCTAACACCAGTGCCTCACACTGATCAACTCACCAATTTTGCTTTCTGAAGGCAGTGACCTATTCCCAATGCTCTTACAGGATCTTTTGATGAGACTGTGAGGTCTGGAGCTGCAGGTTAGAGTAGGGTGAAGTATGGTTCTGAGAACGGGGGAGTGCAAGCTACAAATGACCTTCTCAAGGCCACACAAACAGGATGGAGTTCTCACAGCAAATTCCACCCCCCAAGGGCATAGAGAGGGGACCCCTGGAGGCCAGAGCAAACAATTCCTGTACTTAGTCCCCTCTCAATTTGCTACTAGCTGAACTCGCAGGAAGTCTTTTCCAATTAAGCCACTCCTGCAGAGGCAGTTAGAACCAGGAGGTCTGGCACCCATCTAATTGTTACCAATGAATTCAATTCCATCTACCAGGCCCTGGTGTTGACTTCATTTCACTGCATTCTTTCTTGGAACACAAAGAGACTTTATTTACAGAATCCTGGATTCCTTGCTCTCCCTGAATATGCCAAGCCTTAGGGAGAGGTAAGGGTTTCTCTAGAGATAATGCCTGTCCAGTGTGCAGAAGGGCACACACTGGAACGAAGAGCTGTTGAAGGGAGATAATTCCTCCTTTCATAACTTTTAAAAACTCTCCCTACATACTTGTATATGAAATTTACTTAAAGAAGCATAAAATTACAAAAAATATTTGAAAATACCCATGTGGCAGGAAATAACTATCCAGCCCAGGAACATTATATGAAGGGCTGACCTTAAATAAGTATCAAAAAATAGCAAGCAAAATTTGATGGTCACATATTGTAACATCTCTGGATTTTTATTCCTTTAGCCAGTGTGGTTTAAACTCTGTACACATGTTTAGTGGAAAACAATTTTTCTTTTCTAGATAAGTTAATTATTTACTATTTATGTATAAGCATATTAACACAAAGGCTTTTGATACTGTTTGCAAGTACATTCTCCTAGCTTCTCATGTTTTAATACTTTTTTGGTTTGAAAATATATAAAATATGGCCTGGCGCGATAGCGTAGTGGTTAAAGTCCTCGCCTTGAACACATCAGGATCCCATATAGGCGACCGTTCTAATCCTGGCAGCCCCACTTCCCACCCAGCTCCCTGCTTGTTGCCTGGGAAAGCAGTCGAGGACGGCCTAAAGCTTTGGGACCCTGCACCCGTGTGGGAGACCCGGAAGAAGCTCCGGGCTCCTGGCTTCGGATTGGCTCAGCTCTGGCCATTGCAGCCGCTTGGGGAGTAACCATCAGATGGAAGATCTTCCTCTCTGTCTCCCCTCCTCTGTATATCCGCCTTTCCAATAAAAATAAATTATATATTATATAATTATATATTATATATATATTTCGTATATATATATAATATATATATATATTTCTCAGTTCTGTTGACTTTGGGATTCTTTGTGAGCAGAGGGCGAGCAGACCCCAGAGGAAATTCATCTCTCCATGTACTGTATGTGCTTGTATGTGTGTGTACCTATATAAATAAATAAGCTACTGAAAAGAACAGGAAAGAACATGATGGATTTAGGTAAACTCAGTGAGTTCTAAGAGGGAGCCCAGCCGGAAGGAAGGAGTAGTGGGGCCTTTAGGGAAGCAACACTTACCTCCTTTGTACAACCCATTGACAGAAAAGCAGAACAGTATTTCCTGAAGGGGGAGAACTCAGCTGCTAAGTTGCCTCCTCAGCATTCCACCTACATCTGGATTTCTGGGTCTGCAAGTTGAAAGGTTCCCAGAAGCTGTCTGTGTGTTATGGAGAATCTACTTTCTGTCATCCCCTGATGTATACACTACTATTCACCTGCAACTCCAATTTCATCTGACTCTCCCTTCTCCCTTCCTTTTGGAGAGTTTAGAATCTTAATTTTGAGGGCCTCATTTGTAACGTTAGTATGCCATCCAGTTGTTACAGTTTGTTTCTAAACATATTCAAAGACAGCAATTTGTCCCAGGGAAATGGCTGATATGGCTAATCCTCCACCTCCAAATGCCGGCATCCCATATGGGTGCTGGAGTGTGTTCTGGCTGCTCCACTTCCCATCAAGTTCTTTGGTTATGGACTTGGAAAGCAGTGGAAGAGGGCTCAATGCCTTGAGACCTTGCACTTGCGTGGAAGACCCAGAAGAAACTTCTGGCTCCTGGGTTCAGGTCAGCTCAGTTCTGGCCATTTGAGGATTACTCACTATAAGGGACAATAATAGTCTTTGTACTCAAGCTGGATGGTTTTTCAGTCTGCTCAAGGACAGTCTATTATTACCCAGTTTACCATCTGTTGGGAAACAACAGAGTTCAATCTTTCTTTTATAGGAAACATTCTAAAATTTATTTCCTGCCAATTTTGTGCATGCTATTTGATTGGCTTCTGTGTTGTAGCAGCCAATGATCTCTCAGAGTGGCAATGATGATGTGTGGGACAAAGCCATCAGCATTGCCTAGGATTACTCTAGCCCATGAGACAGACACATTAGATGAGATAAGGAGACATTTCCAAAACTGAGATATATAAAGTCTATGCCCCTAATCAGTAGAAAGTAGCTACAGAAGATGTGATGAATCTATGTCATTCAACAACCCATATGAAAAAAAGGCCACGATGCACTTAAATAGCAGAATATTAAACTAGTAACTGTTATTAAAGGACTATACTACTGAGATAATATGGGGGAAAATAGTGGAAGGAGAAAATAGGGAGGGAGAAAAAAGCTGGGAAAGGGAGGAATCCCTATATCTACAAAAATGTATCATGGGCCCCGGCATGATAGCCTAGTGGCTGAAGTCCTTGCCTTACAGGTGCTAGGATCCCATATGGGCACTGGCTCCTGTCCCAGCTGCTCCACTTCCCATCCAGCCCCCTGCTTATGGCCTTGGAAAACAGTAGAGGATAGCCCATGGCCTTGGGACCCTGCACTCACATGGGAGACCCAGAAGAAGCTCCTGGCTCCTGGCTTTGGATTGGTTCAGTTCTGCCCATTGTGGCTGCTTTGGGAGTGAAACAGCAGATGGAAGATTTTCCTCTCTGTATCTCCTTCTCTCTGTAAATCTGAATTTCCAAGAAAAATAAAGAAATCTTTTTAAAAACTGTATCATGGAAAATAATAACAAAAAAAACTTTTTACAAAGAGAAAAAGATAATAAGGCTCAGAAATTTCTGATGGTAGAATAAAATGGGATGGCGGGCCCGGTAGCGTGGCCTAGCGGCTAAAGTCCTCGCCTAGAATGCGCCAGGATCCCATATGGGCGCCGGTTCTAATCCCGGCAGCTCCACTTCCCATCCAGCTCCCTGCTTGTGGCCTGGGAAAGCAGTTGAGGACGGCCCAATGCATTGGGACACTGCACCCGCGTGGGAGACCCGGAAGAGGTTCCAGGTTCCCAGCATTGGATCGGTGCGCACCGGCCATTGCGGCTCACTTGGGGAGTGAAACATTGGACGGAAGATCTTCCTCTCTGTCTCTCCTCCTCTCTGTATATCTGACTGTAATAAAATAAATAAATCTTTTTTTAAAAAAAGGAATAAAATGGGATGGGCAGGTAGCTAGGCTACAGTCAAGAATTGGAAGCCATACCTTCCTGATCCTATGTAATAGTGCTGGCCTACCTATTAATTAATTGACCCATTTCCACAGGATGTACTCTCCCTAATCTGGGACTTGGGGTGGTATAATGTAACCACTCTCCTTCCCAAGAAACCAGACAATGGGGAGAGGCAACATCTCTCTTTCCTCCAACACAAGATGAAAGCAGAAACACCTCTCCCACTTTCTTCTTCCCTGCCAACTCTGTTCCTGAATGTGACTCTCATGTGCCTGTGATTTCCTCACCTTTTAAATAAACTTTACGAAAAGTATCATTGATACAACATTACAGATGTATTACTACTTCTCAGTGTCTTCATTGAGGTAGATAAGTGTGATGTGCTTAAGGTTATTCTTTTTAAAAAAAAAAATCCTTATTTTTTATTGGAAAAGCAGATTTACAATGAGAAGGAGAGACAGAGAGATCTTCCATCCACTGGTTCACTCACCAAGCAGCTACAACAGCCATAACTGAGCCACTCCAAAGCCAGGAACCAGGAGTTTCTTCTGGGTCTCCCATGTGGGTACAGCGGCCCAACACTTTGGGCCATCCTTCACTGTTTTCCCAGGCTACAAGCAGGGAGCTGAATGGGAGATGGATTAGCTGGGACATGAACCGGCACCTATATGGGATCCTGACACTTGCAAGGGGAGGATTAGCCAACTGAGCCATTGCATTATGCCCCAGATGACCTTCTTCATCACACAATGAATGACAATAAATCAATATTTTACTTCCCTTCTTCCTCTTGATTTTACATGAAGAGGTAAAAATATTCCTAGTACACATCCATTATCTCAAATATTTGCCTTATTTTATTCCTTTGCCAATCCTCATCCTCTTCATAACAGCCCACTCCTTGGTTACACTGTTAACTGTCAGGTCTGGTATACTTTCCTTTTCATTCTTCATCTGATGTTGAATATACGCGTTTCCTCACTTTGTGAACCTTTGAGATGTAATTAAATATGTCCATTTCATATGCCCAAGAGGACTAAAATATGTGTAGTTTTCTATATGTGTATTATAGTCAAGAAAAATGAATAGGAGGGCTTTTGTGGGAACTTCAGATCTGATTCTCCGTTGCACAGGGTATCTTTGTAGGATTTTGAGCATAGATATGCTATGATTTGATTTATATATATATATATGTATATATATATATTTTAAGATGATAACTTCGTTTTCCAGTTGAAAATACAACACTAAAGGGTAATAATAGAAGTAGAAAGATCTGCCAAATATTTTTGCAGTTATCCAAATGCTGAGATGTGCTTGGATTGTGGGCAGATTTTGATATAAAGCTAAAATTATTTCCTTATGGAGTAGATATGTAGAAACAGAGAAAGGGACAAATTGTAACTTCAAGGCGTTTGGCCAAGCAGATGGATTTGCCATCAATCAAGGCAATAGTGTAGAGGATGCAGATTTTGTAGGAAAAAAGTATGAGTTCCATCTGTGACATTTTGAGTTTGAGATGCCTTTTAGATATCCAACTGTAGGTGTGAGAAGTCAGTTGTATATATCAGATCGAATTTTTAGAGACAGATCTGGCTTGCACACATGAATTAGGAAGCTGTCAACATAGGGCTTGTTCTATGTTCTGGAAGAGACTATCAAAGCAATGTGAACAGAAATGACTAGAACAGAGGCTGAGCCCTGGGACACTCCTATTTTTACAGGTCTGTAGGAAGGGGAGCTAGTGAAGGAAACAAGAAGGAGAAGCTGGTGAGACTGCAGGGAACAGGGATATCCTGGGAGGCCAAGTGAAGAAAGCAAACCAACGAAAACGCACCACATGTGCCCAATGTTGCTGATAGTTAAAATAAGATGAGGGGTCACTGGTTGAACTATTTTCAAGTCGTTTTGTGATCCTGGCAAAAGTAATTTCAGTGGAGTGGAGGAAGTGGATCCGTGAGAGAACTAGAAGAGAAAAATCAGAAACAATGAATAGAGGCAACTCTTAGAAGGGGGTGTGACAGCAAGCCGGGGATCTGGGGAAGACATTTCCTGACAGATGGAATAGATATTGCAAAGGCCCCTAGGCAACAGTGACCGTGCTTTCTGTGAGGAACAGCAGGATGACCTCAGCAAGGAGCGAGTGAGTGAGGAATAGGACGGGCAGGAGGAGTGGAGATGGGGATGGATGGCCGTTCAAGGCTCCCTCTTGTTACCAGAGTTATGCAGGTAGAGGACCTAGGGGACTGCAGTCTCAGGCCAGGAGCTCTGATTCAAATGTAACTTAGGTAGTGCAGGGAGATGTAACATCATTAATAAGCTGAAGAGCTATCTGGGAAAGTGTGGGGTGCTTGCTAAAGACACAGTACTACCTATATTCTTGTAGATACATTTGTTTTTATTTGAAAGGCAGAGTTTTACGGAGAGAAAAGGAGAAAAAGAGAAAGAGGTCTTCCATCTGCTGGTTAATTCCCCAAATAACTGTAATAGCCAGAGTTAATCTGATCCAAGACTGGAAGCTTGTTTCAGATCTCCCACATCAGTGCAGGAGCCAAGGACATGGGTCATCCCTCTGATGAAAGCGCCAAAGTGACCTTACTGTGAAAGCCCCAATATTACCTGCATTTTATATTAATGGTTCTTAGATTCAGGGAAAATATCCAGAAACAGACCTCTAGCATTTAGTTAATTTAAGTAACAGCTGAACCCTCACTTTTGTCTTCGAACAGACTGTTCAAACATTTTCCTCAATCATGGATTCATGATTTCAAGCTATAGACTTTATTCTTATTCAAAGTCTCCTGTGAGGTAAGCAAATGGTAGGCACCGGGGACCTAAAAATGAACAATCACAGATTTCCCTGTGATTATTTGAAGAGGTCTGTTATCACGTTCAGTGCTCAAGAACGTAAAATCAGTGCAGCTGTGGGAACGCATGACTAAAGCAGCGGCCATTCCATGTGCACCATTACTCCATGGCCTCCCAAGAATTAGTACAAACACCACAAACTGTGGCTTCCAAAGCCCTGTTTGGCCATCTCAGGTTCCTAAGCACCACAGCCTATGCAAACGCCCAGAGTCTAAGCACAGTTCAATCAGCTCAGCTCTCAGAGTTCCCCATGTCCCTGATGACAGAGTACCGTGTGTTCTACTCCTTGCAGAAACCCCTGCTACCCTGGGCAATCAGAAAGGACAGAAAGGGCAATCCCTGGGTACAGGTAAGCGGGTTGGTGGGTCAACCATGTCATCATTACCAAGCCCTGTTTGGTGGACTCAGGCCCTGCAAAGCTGAAAGTGCAAGGTAGGGAGCCTGCTTTGTGGCACAAGGGGTTAAGCTGCAATGCAGGCATCTCATTTGGTCTGGAGTTGTTCTGGCTGCTCCACTTCCAATCCAGTCCCCTACTCCTGCACTTGGAAATGCAGCCCAAGATGGTCCCTGCCACCCGCCTGGAGACCCTGATGGAATTCCTGGCTGCAGCCTTCAGCCCGGCTCAGCCCGGCTCAGCCCGGCTCAGCCCGGCTCAGCCTGGCTCGGTGCTGGGCACTGGGGTCATTTGCAGTCTCTCGCCCCTCCTCTCTATAACTCTTTCAAATAAACAAGTAAATCTGTAACAATACTAGTAATAACAGAAAAATAAAGCGGCGCAGGGTGGGGCAGGGAGGAGCCTGGAGTCCCTCGGCCAATCAGAGAAGGGTGGGGCGGGGTTGGAGATGGAGCCTGCAGCCCGGCTATAAGTGCAGGGCTCCCCCGCGGAAGCGCCAGCCTGGTCCTGCGTGAGCTGCAGTGCGCTCTTCCCACACACGTCTGTTCTCGGGTCTTCTTGTGTCCAGGTGAGGGGGGGACAGCCCCGCAGGACAAGGATGAGAAGGGAAGCGGGAGAGCGCCAGGGCCGCGCGGCCGTGGGTGAGGGTCGCGCTTTGAGGACCTTCGGGCGAGGTTGTGGTGGCGTTTCGCGGCGACGCCGCCGGGCACCCGGCGTCTTTGTCTTTTCGTGGCGCCCCTTGGGGCGCCGCCCAGCCCTTGGCGGGGTCGGGCTTTGGGTGTACGACGCAGGGTGGGCGAGAGGAGCTGGGGAGTCCCAGGGTGGGCGTTCGGAGGCCGCGGGGACCCAGAGGCGCGTTTGGGCCTCCCGGGAGCGCGCCTGGGCGGGGCCCTCGCCTCCCCGCGCGGCGGTCTGGGCGCGGTTCCTGCAAGCAGCCCAGCTGCTCCTGGCAGGCTGTGCTATTGTCTAGTTCCTTCTGGCTTCCTGGCTTAGGGGTTGGTGTCTTCGTCGCGGCCACCCAGGGTCTTTGGGTAGCCTGGACCTGAGGGAAGTAGGGGGAAGAGGGGTCCATCCGGCTGCGGGGGGTCCGTCCGGCTGCGGAGGTTCCTTTGGCTGCGAGGGTCCCTTCGGCTGCCGGGGGGGTCCCTCCGGCTGCCGGGGGGGGGGTCCGTCCGGCTGCGGGGGGTGTCCTTCCGGCTGCGGGGGTCCCTTCGGCTGCCGGGGGTGTCCGTCCGGCTGCGGGGGTCCCTTCGGCTGCCGGGGGTGTCCTTCCGGCTGCGGGGGTCCCTTCGGCTGCCGGGGGGGTCCGTCCGGCTGCGGGGGTCCCTCCGGCTGCGTGGGGTCCCTCCGACTGCGTGGGGTCCCTCCAGTTGCGGGGGTGTCCGTCCGACTGCTTGGGGTCCCTGCGGCTGCGTGGGGGTTCATCCGGCTGCGTGGCGGCCCTCCCCATTTCCTTCCGAGCACCCGACAGCTGTTTCCCTGCCTGGGTGGGGCCGGGTACGCACCGCAGCCCCGCCTTCCGGAGTCTGCAATCTCCTTTTGTCCCTTCAGGCAGGCCAGGAAGGGCTTGGCAAACCCGAGGTTCCCAGGGTCCCCCGTCCCTGAGCCTCGTCCCTAGCCTCTCCCTTTCCAGAGAAAACCTGGCGAAGTAAGACCCTCCTCTGCTTGGTTGACTGCATCCTTCTGGAGTCCTGGGTCTGTCCCTTACAGAAAGTGCCCCCAGAGCTCTCAGGAGAAATGTAATCAGGACCAGATTGGTTGCCTCCCTTCTGTAGCACCTTAGCTAGTGTTCTTGGGCATTTAACATGGAAAGAACTTCACACAGCTGTGCCACCCTGCTTTGTGTCCCCCTCCCCCCATGCCTAAGCAGAGCAGTTGAAGGGAAAGTGAAGATGCTGGAATAGTGCTGTCTGCTGCTATGGAAGGCTTTACCTGCTTAACCCAGTCTCCTTTCTTCTTCGTTGCAGTCGGCTCTTGGGGTTCCATCACCTCCATTTTACCTTTGCTGTAACTGAAAGTCAGACATATTGGCTCTGGCTCTCTAGTGCCGATACCTTCTGATCCAGGGGCATTTACGACCCGTGAGAAATGACCTAGTGATGCATACTAGGAAAGTATTCTTATAAAAACATGATCGCTTAAAGATGTATTGCTATTTTCCTGTTGAAACCAGTAGGTGAAGTATACATAGATATAAAATGAGTTGACTGATAACTTTAATATATTTCTGTTAACTGAAATTTACTTTTTTCATTTAGCCAAGATGAGTGACAAGCCAGACTTATCAGAAGTAGAGAAGTTTGACAAGTCAAAATTGAAGAAAACTAATACGGAAGAAAAAAATACTCTTCCATCAAAGGAAAGTAAGTCATGGGGAGTTTCTAATGGAGACACAGTGAAAGTTACTAGGCTCAGTAAATAAACCCATGTTCTAGTAAGTATTGGCACAAAGTAAGCAATAATTAGAGAATGGTTCTGTTTAGTACAATAGTTAGAACAGCAAACATAATAGAACATCAAATGTTTATCTTCTTAGCACATTAAGTGGTGTTGACATGATAGAGTGGAGCAGTAATGGAGGAAATCATATAGTTTATAGTAGCAGAATACTAAAAACTGCATTAAAGCCGATCTTGAAATATTGGTCTTAGTTGTAAAGAAATACCAGTTTTGCCCACTTTATGTATGTTAGACATTTTTTTTGCCTCCAACAATTTGATTATATCCCGAAAGAACTCGGGGAACTCTTTGTCATGTCTGCTTTGAAAATTCCAGGGTTACTGAAAATTTTCTGAAAAGGTGAAATCACCAATAGAATCAGTACAGGTACATCTGAAGAAAATAACATGTGTTTCTCAGTTCTAGAATGACATGGTAAAGTTGGCAGTGCATAGATCTACCTTTGGACTGGGGTAAAAGTTGACAGGGAAACACAGTTGTACATTCTAGCTATTGTTCTGGTGATCAGCATGCATTCCACATGCCTTTAGTATTCTAAACTTAGAGCATGTGTGGCAGACTTTAATAACTTACTAAAGAGCTCTTTTGGAAGAAGCTGAACTTAACTTTAGAAATACTCTCTTAATGATTGTTATTTTTTCCCCCCTAGCTATCCAGCAGGAGAAAGAATCCGTTCAAACATCATAAAATGAAGATGTCTTCCCAAAAGCAAATTTTAACATTGTCTGAGAGTTTTGGTTTCGGGCTTCGCTTTTGTAAATCTATTGTTTTGCTAGAGATTTTAGGCAGATTCTGATTTCCTATCACCTGTATTCTCTTGCAAAGAGTTCAGGAGTATCCCTTGTTTGCTTAAGTTCATTTTTAAACTTCCCACTGCTAAATAATTTCTAATGGCACATGGTATCAGTGTCTCCACTGCTGATCTCTGTGTGTGTGGTTGGTGTACCCCTTTAGGATAAGCATCCTTCTACAATGGATCCTTCAATCGCTTTGTAGCTTTCAGGAGGTTGCATGGTTTTACAGGTTCTCATGGTTTATTTTTGTTTCTAATGTAAGAATAAAACCGTATTATTTGAAACTTTTGTGGTTTATTCTTGATAGTTTTCTAAGGAATTAAAGATAGATAGGGTGTCCTTTTCAAGCAAGCAAAAGGGGTTCAAGGAAAAACATTATTATGTTTATTTGTGTTTGAGGAAACGTTCTCCTTTGTCCAGATACAGAGGTTTCTAACTTAGGGATGCTAGATGCTTTTCTCCTGGAGTTAGAATCACAGAAGTAGGAAACCTTAGGAAAGGCAGTCTGTTTAACAAGGAGATGAAGATGTAGAAATACGGGGCTTGAAGAGATCTACTGAGGGGAATAAGGGGCTGCAATTCAAGCTGAGCTCCTTTGGCTTCTGGAAATTGTCTTTCTACTTAATGGGTAAGATAACCTAAGGATGGTATTAGATGGGAAGTATGTAGGAACCATTTGTCAATGTGGACTGTACTGAGCAGATCACATTAAAAATTTTTTTTTATTGCAAAGTCAGCTATACAGAGGAGAGACAGAGAGGAAGATCTGTGCAATGATTCACTTCCCTAGTGACCACAATGGTAGGTGCTGTGCTGATCTGGAGCCTCTTCCTGGTCTCCCACACGGGTGCAATATCCCAAGGCTTTGAGCCATCCTCAACCGCTTCCCCAGGCCACAGGCAGGGAACTGGATGGGAAGTGGGCCCGCTGGGACACGAACAGGAGCCCTTGTGGGATCTTGGTGCATTCAAGGCAGGGACTTTAGCCGCTAGGCCATCATGCCGGGCCCCAGATCACATTTTAAACTGAATTTTAACTAGGAAACCTGATACCTGTCAATGTACAGGTGTGCAGACAGCTCTCAATATCCTTGGTTTCCATTTCTGTGGATTCAACTTGGATAAGAGATATTTGTAAGCAATTTTCTCTATAATGCAAATGTGCAGGGTGTTGGAAGTCATTGTTTGAACAATGCAGTATAACTACTTAGATAGCATTAATCTGCACTAGGTATTGTGAGTGAAAGACGATTTAAAACATGGGAGGTGAGCCTGGCATGGTAGCCTAGTGGCTAAAGTCTTCCCCTTGTACACACCAGTATGCCATGTGGGCATTGCTTCATGTCCAGGCTGCTCCACTTAGACCTAGAAAAACAGGATGGCTGAAACCCTTGGGACCCTGCACCCATATGGGAGACCCGGAAGGCTCCTGACTCCTGGCTTCAGATCATCTCAGCTCTGGTGCAGTCAGTTGGGGAGTGAACCAGTGCATGCAAGATCTTTCTCTCCTCTCTGTAATTCTGATTTTCCAATAAAAATAATAAAAAATGAGTGTTTGCCCGGGGCTTGGGGCGAGAGGTGCCCTCTGTAGTGTGGCAGCTGTGAAGGGTGCCTGAGCCAGGTTGGACACTGTCGCCACACATGGTGAGCAAGTCCTAGGCTGTTGAGTGGTCAGTGCTCCCAGTGGCTGCCAGGCTCTGCCTGCTGGCCTCCCGGCGGCAAGTTCTAGGGTTTTTTACGGTATGTAATCGCTGCCTACGTACATCCATAGATAAGGCCAGTGTGGGTGTAGGTGAGGGATGAATCCTGTGTAACTCGCAGCTATGGGATTACGGAACTTGCTGGCAAACGTGGGGACTGAGCCCTGATGGTTTGGAGGGGAGATTCCATAAGATTTATTTGGGCCAGACTGATTCACCAGCCCACATGGGAATCTTGAGATGGACTGTTAGTGTATAACATCACTAACTGACACACACCAGTCCACATGAAAGCTATGGATGGGGGCCTGTCTGGCAGGGCTAGGTACCAGTATCTGACTGGTGGAACAGGTCACACTTGGCAGGGTCAAGACACTAACCAGCACATGAGAGAACCAGGTCCGGGGGTAGATTCTGTGGGGGATGTGTGGGTACAACCTTGTGGGAATACTAGTCCCACTGGTCAGCTCGTGAGCTGGGGTGGTGATGGGCTGAGTTAGGTGTGACCAAGGAACCTGCTATCACTCACTGACAACAGTCTGGGCAGGTCAAGGCATCTGTGCATCCTAAACCAGGATGAGGGGTGGGCCGGGCTACAACTGGAAGGGGGCAGACCAGGCAGGGCCAAGCAAACCTTAACTCACAAGGAAGAACAGAAATCAGGCTGGAGCACAGGTCATGTCGAACTAGGTTCTTACACCGACTGGTCTGCATGAGCCAGGGATGCTAGACCACAGTATCAAAGGCAAAGGCTGAGACAGGTGAGGGGCCAAGACAATTGGGTCAGAGCAACTACTGGCATGTCCGTAATCTAGGGCTGGGAATAGACCTGGTTGGGGAGCTATGAGAGTACACACTTGCTGGGTTGGAGTTCCCACTGTTGAGTGCAGGGGCCAGACTGGGGGCTGCATTCTGGTCTGGACATGGCTGCAATCTCCCTTGGCACAAGTGTGAACTGAGGTTGGGCGCACCTAACCAGGCTAGACTCCAGCACCATCTGGTGCTCTGAAGGACCAGAGCAGATGTGGGATGGACTAGGCTAGGTCTCTGCCTCTGCTGAGCCATGTATGAGGTGTGTCTGGGTATGGACGAGCCTTGGCTGGACTGAAACATCCAACAGTAAGAACTGGAATGAATTGAAGGCCAATGAGGAAAGGCCACTGTTACTGCCAAGACAGGAGGTGGACTAAGTAGGGCTGACCCATGGACCCACCAGTATGCGCAAGACCTGGCATAGAGAAAGGTTCTGATGGAGGAGCTTGGGAAACTCCTCTGTCGGGTCACAGTCCCTGCAGGTAAGTGCAAGAACCATGATAGGGAGCAGCCCATACCAGGCTAGAGAAAGACACCCACTGGCATACATTTGGCATAGGTCGGGGGCAGACCAGGCTGAACCAGTTCACATCACCCGCTGGTGAATCCGAGCACCAGAACAGAGTGTGAGTCGGGTCAGGTTTGGTCGCAACATATATCGATACACATTATGGCTGGGATTGTATGCCTGCTGGGTTGGGCTAGGCTGTGACCCTTACCAGCGTCAGCTGGAATTGTGAGTGGGCTGGGCTGGGCCAAGCTATAACACCCACTGGCAAATGCCAAGATGACGTGGGCCGTACCAGACTGGGCCACAGTGCCCAACCAGCACACATGAGAACCAGGGAGGGAGGGGGCAAAGCCAGTAGAGGGAATGGGGCGGGCTCCTCTGTTGGACAGTCATTCCCATAGCAGAGCATGAGTTGGGATGGGGACAGACCAGACCAGGCAGGGCTACAACACCTGTGGGCCTCATGTGAGCTAGATCAGGGAAAAGCCATACTGGACTGACTGTTCCGACTGGTGCAAGCATAAATTAGAGCGGGTGAGGGTTTGTTGGGCTTTGCCGCAGCATCAGCTGGCAGAGGCTGGCACTGGGGGCTAATTCTGTCAAGTTACACTGCAGAGCCAACTGGAGAGTGCATAATCTGGGACTGGGAGTGGCCCAGCAGGGAAATAGTGGGCACATCCCTCTTGGGTTACCACTCCTACAGGAGAGCATGAAAACCAGGACAGGGACAGGGGCAGAGGTGACTAGACAGAACGGCACCCACCAGCATGAGTGTGGTTTGGATAGTAGGGCTGGTTGGGTGCCCATTGACAAGTACCAGAGCTAAATGAGATATGGGACAGACTGAACAAGTCTGTGGTATATTGTGGCAAGCATGGGAACCAGGACTGGGGGCAGGCTTGGTGGGGGTTATTGGGAGTCGCCCTGAGTAGGCTGCAACTCCCACTGGTTTGCATGAGGACTGAGTATGAAGTAGGTAGGATTGGGCTGGACTGCAATACACATTGGTTTGTGTGGAAGACAGGGTTGGAAACAGAACTGCAACCACCAGCATATGCATAAGCTGATTGCGGCAATGGACTGTGGCACTCACACACAAGAACCGGGTCTGGGATCACCTCACATGAAGTTTCTTTGGAGATCCCTCCAACTGAACTGCTGATCTCAGAACACCAACCATGAAGAGACTATGTCAGCCAGTGGATTCTGAAGAGATTTCATCGTGCTTGGAATGGTGAGATTGGCAGCAATTCAGAACTGTTGAACTATCATAACTGCTTGAGCAGGACCCCCGGAGCATGCCCACATCAGGGACCTGGGATGGGTTGGAGGCTGGGTGGGGCTTTTCCCTTTGTTTCTCCCCTGACCCCAGATACAGAAAAAAAAATAATATTAATGTGGAAGCAATGGTTTTATCCAATTTTCTATAGACCTTGACCCTTTGTGCCCTAATCAGCCATGTAAAGATTATCAAAATAAAAAAGTAATACAAAAAATAATTTAAAAAATTGTATGGGAGGTATGACACAAAAGTGCCTGTGGTTTGGCTCCCTAACTAGCTTCCTGTAATGCTTACCTTGGGAGACAGTAGTGATGACTCAAGTCACTGTGTTCCTACCACCCGTGTTGGGGACCTGGATTGCATTTCTGGCTCCTAACTTTGACCCTATCCAAGCCACACCTCTTTTAAACCTTTGGGAAATAATCCAATGGGTGGGGATAATTACTCTTTTTTCCCCCTCTTTGTTACTCAAATGCAGATTTTATAATATATGAAAGTTTTGCACATGTAAATACTATGTCGGTTTATGTTAGAGACTTGGGCACCAGTGGATTTTCCTATCTGTAGAGTTCTGGAAACACTCCCCATATATAAGGGATAACCCCCAGACTGGGAATTCATTGATACTGTGTAAAAGCAATTGTGATTGAGCTTGGTGCAATGGCCTAGTGGCTAAGCTTAAACCTTGCATGTGCCGGGATCCCATACGGGTCCAGGTTCTTGTCCTGGCTGCTCCACTTCCCATCTAGTTCCCTGCTTGTGGCCTGGGAAGGCAGTAGAGGATGGCCCAAAGCTGTGAGACTCTGTACCTGCGTGGCAGACCTAGAGGAGTTTCCTGGCTTTGGATCAACTTAACTCCGGCCTTTGCGGCCACTTGGGGAGTGACCCAGCAGATGGAAGATCTTTTCTCTCTGTCTCTGCTTCTCTCTGTGAGTCTGCCTTTCCAATAAAAATTAAAGTAAATATTTAAAAAAAGAAAAAAACATTGATGATGTTTGTGTCTTCTTGTAACCTCAAATATTATCCTGCCTTCCTTTCCCTAAGGGTTTACATTCTTAAATAATCAGTAGAGTTAGGGAAAATAGAAGCTGTTTTCTACATCATAGCACAGCTTAAAATTCTGTAAGCAAAATGGTAGGTAGGGCAATTTTCATCACTTTTCTTCTTAACCAAGTGGAGATTTTTCCCCTTATGTCCACTATATATAGCGCAGAGATTTGCACCCTGAAATTATTCATTAATTGCAAAACTGAAAGTACTAAGGACTTGTAGTCATTAATTTTAGGAAGAGAGGGTGAAGAGGGATGTAAGGCCTAGAGGAGAATGAGAACTGCAACGTTGTGGAGCTGCATTTAGTAGGTGGAACAAAAAAACAGGCAAAGACAGGAAAAGAGATGTTTTAAAATGAGGAATAAAGTTTCTACTCGTTACATAAAGAATATAATTTACGATTGTGAAAAACTTTACTTCGGTGTGATTATTTGTGAATATATCCAAAAGAAGGCATGGCTGCCCTTGGTTATTAGCGTGTGTTCCCAGTCCTAACCCTCCGGAGATACAGATTCAGTGAGCCCAACAGATATTCTCTTGTGAAGTAATATTGCAAAGTTATGATGTGTTTATCCCTACTTATCTCATGGACTTAATCTTTTGTTTCCAATATCAATATTCTGAGTCCCTTTAATGTAGAATATCTTCTTACTCAAAATTGGTATTACTGATGCTTCTAGAGGAAAAGGGAGTAATAAGTCTGCAGGACTAAAAATGTGGTCCCTAGGAGAGCAGCATGAGCATTGCCGGGAACTGTGTTCGAAACACAAATCCTCAGGTCTTTCCTCGGGCCAAATGAATCAGAAACTGAGAGAGAAGCTTATCAATTGGTGGTTTAACATTCTTTTCAGGTGATTGTGCTGAACACTCAAGTTTAGAAACTATTGATTTAGAGAAATGTTTCATTCAGAACACACTTTCTGGCCTGCGCTATAAGAGAGCATATTAAGTCACACATGATGAAAAGGATTGTATAATGATACTCTGAGGGGCACGTCCTGGCAGGTGTACTGGTTTCTTAGTTCATCAAATCTGAAAAAGTTTTTTTTTAAATATTTATTTTTATTGGAAAGTCAGATGTACAGATAGGATGAAAGACAGAGAGGAAGATCTTCTATCCAATGGTTCACTCCCCAAGTGGCCGCAACAGCTGAGCCAATCCAAAGCCAAGAGCCAGGAGCTTCCTCCAGGTATCCCACGTGGGTGCAGGGTCCCAAAGCTTTGGCCGTCCTCTCCTGCTTTCCCAGGCCACAAGCAGGGAGCTGGATGGGAAGCAGGGCTGCTGGGATTGGAACCGGCACCCATACGGGATCCCAGCACATTCAAGGCGAGGACTTTAGCTGCTAGGTCACTGCGCTGGACCCCACTTGTTTTTTAAAAAACAAAATCCTATCTCCTGGACAGATTGAGTGTTTATGACTTTTGGAATCTGGCACCAAGAGAAGCTGGTTGTCATATTCTTTTAGGGCTTTTCGCACCTGATATAAATTGACAACATCATCAAAGCGCAGAAAGGGTTTCCCATAATACATCTTGAAAAGAGAGCTTTTCATGGTTCAGCTCTAATACCTTAGACAGCAATCAGCTTAAATTTCCAGGTTAAGCTGGTAGCAGACTGATATAATGTTCCTGAAAGCTACCAATTGAAGGGATATTTAGAAGGCATTAGCTAAAGAGAGGTTAGCAATAGGAACAAGGAAATTGTCTGGGAAAAGAAACCAAGACTCTTAAACAAATGCGATGGAGCAGAGAGTGGGGAGAAACTCACCAACTGATATCTGGGTGAGATTCCAACTCCTGCTTCAGGCTCTTTGCTGACATGTCACTTTATAAGGTAGGCCTCAGTATATAACAAGCTCAATCTGTGGAATGGGCCCACTGAGGTAGCCTTGTATAGCCTATGGAGCTGTAGTATATCCCTGATCCTGTGGGCCAAGGTCAAAATGGGAAGGATTTTTCCTCCGGGAAGGTACCATCACCATTACTATTCCACCCTTCTGCCCCCAAATTCCAAACATTCTGCAATGTCAACAAGGACTTTCAAGTGGTCCACATTAACTCTTGCACTTGACTTGCTTTCTTACTCTTTGGGGGTCAATTGAAATCTTTTGTATACTCCCAGCTGTTTCCACAGCCCTACTAGTACTGAATTATTAATCTATTGTGTCAGAATCAACCCCTGTCCTTAGTAAATGTGCCCACATTTACCTTCTAGGTTACTTTACTAGCCAAGTTTCCTTCGTTATCTTAGTATCTTTTAGGTTTTATACTCCGGCTCTCTGGGCTATTTTTCATGTTGCAGTATCTACTCATTTTCAGCCTTTTCTGTGTTATTAATCACCTGAAATGCTGTATCTACTCTGTGGTTCTTGAGAATTTGGGGTCTCATAGCCAGTTACTGAAGCACTGCCTTTAGGCTTAGGGATGAGTATATGGATAGAGAATTCTCCGTAGATTTTGTTAACCTGGGGAGAGAAAAGGCATGGCTCTATGTGAGCCCAGCTTTGCTCAAGCATTAACTTGAACCCTGGCTTATGCCTAATGGCGGGATACGACATTCCAAGGTTTCCTTCTTGCAATTGAGATTACATTTCGACTCTTCCAGTTCTTTCCACCTTTCCAGGGCTCCCCATAGGTTGATTTAGATCAGAGATTACCATTTAACTTCTCAGTTTCCCAGTTATTTCCAGTTTCTTCTCCTCCTCTTCCTCCTCCTTCTTCCCACTACACCTATGCTCTTGGGCTCTAGGGGGCACTCTACCGCGCCTAGCACTCTTGGACCTTAGCGGCTTCCACCACTCCTAGGGCTCAACATGAGCCATAAGAGACATATTATATCCGGGTATTATTTGACCACGAAGCTTCAATGTGCCAGGGTCTGGATTGCACCCCCAGGGCAGTAATACACGTTCAAGCATCCTCAGATGCTGTCACCGCAGCCTGTCCTTTAGGTTCACTAGAATCTTAAAGCTGACGCTGCAGTGGTGGGGGTCGGATCTTAGTCTTCACAGGCGCAAAACCGTAGCTGGCTAGTAGCAACCTGCCACACTAGCTGAGAACCAGGAGCAAAGTAAGGAAGGAACCACAACAACAGCGCCCGTTGTGGTCGATCCGCTTATGTGGCTCCAGAGACTGCAGTCATTCTGGCCTAGAGCAGCCTGTACGGACTGTGGAACTAACATCCATAGGGCCCCTGGTACATTTACTGAACCCGTCACATGGCTCCATGCAGTATGCAAGCAAACCTTCAAAGCTTGAGCCTGCTGACATGGTAGAGAAAGGTGGGAGCATGACACACCACATCAAGCGTATCTGCACGTCAAGCAAGCAAACTGACATGCCTGAGGGGTGAGTTGCAGTGAAAGTGCAAGATTTTGCTGGAGATACGGAGTCATGAGCTTTAGTTCAATCAGTTCTAGGAGCCAGACACTGGATGGTGTAAGACCTGCCTGGGGAAACCAGATCTGTTAAATCTGGACCACCACTTGTGAGTACTAGTCATAGCAGCCAGATCCTTAGACTCTAGCCCGGAACTTCTGGGTGCTTGTATTCATTCGTCTGTCCGGAACCCCTTCCTTCACCCCTTCTCCCTCTCCTCTCCCCACCGCCTCCCCTCCCTCTCCCGCCCCCTCGTCCGCCCCCTTCTGCCCCCTCCACCCCCTCCCACTTCCCGCCCCCTCCCCCCTCCCGCTCCCTTCCCCCTCTTCTCCCCTCCTCCTCCCACCCCCTTCACTCCTGCCCCTCCCCCTTCCACCCCCTCCGCTCCCTCTCCCACCTCCCGTCCCTCCCTTCCCCCACCACAGCATCACCGGAAGCAGTGGGGAAGAAACCCTTGCTGAAGGCAGGAAAGTGAAAATCTTTAGGTCGACCACAGGGGGCTCTGCTGTTGTGGCTCCGCCCTAGCAGAAAGAACTAGATAGGTGCTCTACGGCCATTTGGAAGTCGAGCAAAATGCTGCCGCTACAGGAGCAGAACTCGGTCAGATGCTGAGCATCCGTGTTTGGAGGCACTAGAACTGACTAAGTGACGAGAAATTGGTAAGTACGGCTCTAATGGAGTCAGGGATAAATGTGAGGGAGAAACAGAAAGGGGCTGTGATACTGTTTTTTAAAACATCTATTTATGTGAAACGTAGAATTACAGGAATAGGGGAGAGAAGCACAAAGAGAAAATCCTCCATCTGCTGGTTCACTCTCCTAATGACCACAGCCACTGGAGCTGAGCTAAGCTGAGCTGAAGCCAGGAACCTCTTCCGCGTCTCCCATGCAGGTGCAAGGTCCCAAGGATTTGGGCCCTTCTCCAGCCAGCAGGTGTTGCAGGTGGCGGCTTCATGAGCTGTGCTGCCATGCCCGCACGTATTATCTTATGGACAAGCACAATATTTGGTCCTTGTTTTAGAAGTATATTACGGGACCTGGTGCGATAGCATAGCGGCTAAAGTCCTTGCCTTGCACACGGCCAGGATCCCATATGGTCGGCCCTGCTTCCCATCCAGCTCCCTGCCTGTGGTCTGGGAAAGCACTCGAGGACGGCCCAATGCCTTGGGACCCTGTACCCGCATGGGAGACCTGGAAGAAACTCCTGGTTTCGGATTGCCTCAGCTCCAGTCATTGCAGCCACTTGGGGAATGAATCATCGGATGGAATTTCTTCCTCGCTGTCTCTCCTCTCCATATTTGACTTTCCAATGAAAATAAATCTTTAACAAAAAAAAAGGAACTATATTACGGACAGGGAAATTATAAAATTTTGTCTTCTGAACCAAGCACTGACTGAGCTTTTCCGTGTGCTTCAGAATAACACATTTTCCACCCTAAAGTACGTTTTATTAGAAGATAGTAGCTCCTCGGGCTGGTGGCAGAGCTTATTGCCTAAGACTGCCTGCAGTGCCGGCCTCCCACATGGCTGAAGGTTGTTGGACTCCCCGCTGTTTCACTTTCCATCCACTTCCCTGTTTATGGCCTGGGAAATCAGCGGAGGATGGTTCAAGTCCTTGAGCCCCTAAACTTACGTTGGAGACCTAGAGGAGGCTCCTGGCTTTGGATCAGCTCATCTATGACCCTTGTAACCGTTTGGGGCACGAATCAGGGAATGAAAGAGCTCTGTTTATATGTTGTCTTCTTTCTGTAAATCTACCTTTCCAATAAACATAAATACATCTTTTTTTTTTAAAAAAAAGAAGATAATAATTATCTATGGCATAAAGCATTTTCTTGACTCCTAGCTGTCTCAGTGGTCTGCCCTAATCGGCTTTTGTGCAGTAGCAGTAATGTTAGATAAATATGCAGTTTTGGTCATGTTTGTATGATTTGAGAGACAGCATTAGAACAGTTAGTGGAATCCAGTGTCTCCATCCCTCGGCTTTGTAAACAATAGTTTCCACTGGCTAAATGACTATATTGTAATTTGGGTCATTTGTAGAGATAAATGAGATCCATGGGCACTGGTTTTACACTTTAATCCCACCTGTAAAACTACATGGAGAGAAATGGCCTTAGAACTAGAAAGATAAGTTGTCAGAAAAAGGTTATATGTTGATTAATCAATTGAGAAAATGCAGTCAAATGGAATTTTCTACCTGCTAAATCTTTGCAAAATGATCACTCATATTGTTTGCTGTCATGACAAAATCATCACAAAATGGCACAAGCATGTGAATTTCATAGATACTACAGAATTTGTTATTTATAGATTATTCTTTTTTTTTAGAAAGTTTTTTTTTAATTTGAAAGGTAGAGGGAGAAAGAGAGAGAGAGAGATTGATTTTTCAATTTGTAAGTCAGGAGCTTTTTTTCTGTTCCTGCAGGTGAGTGCAAGGGCTTTGCCAGGCACATTAGCAGGGAGCTGGCTGTGGAATAGAGTAACCTGGATTAGATCAGACACCCATGTGCCTGTTTGTAGGCAGAGGCTTAATTTGCTATGCCACAATGCTAGCCCTATTGTAGTTTGATCAATAAATCAAAATTTTAAATAGTATGGAACCTGTTCATTAGCAGCAAAAACATTTGGTCCTTAATACTCAACAGGAAACATTCCAAAAATTTAGGCTGTTTGACATAGTCACTCTGACTTCACTTTCATTCTTAGCACTTACATTATTTTATGTTTACAATTGTCATTTTAAATATTTCAGTTTTAGTATAGATATTTGAGATGGATGGTTCCTTTCAATGAAGAATATCAAATATAATATTCTTTATTCCTAACATGGTTGCTTAAGCTATTTAATAGAATTTTAAGCCATTGGGTCTCATATTTATGCAACAATTCTCAGTGTAAGTATTATCCTAGGAATTGCCGTCAACAAAATGTTTTAAAACATTTGTTTTATTTTATCTGAAAGGCAGAGTAAAAGAGAGAGGTAGAGAGAGAGAAAAGTCTGCTGTATCTGCTGTTTCATTCCCCAAGTGGCTGTAACAGTTGGTACTGGGCCAGGCTTAAGACTAGAATTTGAAATTCCTTATTTGTCTCCCACCTGGGTTGCAGGTGCCCAAATACTTCAGCCTCCTTTGCAGTTTTCCTAGGCACATTAGCAGGGAGCTGTATCGGAAGCACATCTAGAATTGAAACCACCAGTCCCATGTGGATGCCTGCATTTTTAACTGGTGACTTAACCCACTGTGCCAAAATACTAACCCCCAAGAAAACAATTTTAAACTTGGTAAATATGTGAAGATGTTTTAACTATTCATAACTATCCTCATTTTTGCTAGTGTCATATGTTTGAAGAATGCGGCTTTTCCAATTTTTTTGTTATTCACCGAAGTTTGATCAGAGCTGAAAGCAGCATCTTAATAGCAAATTCCCTTGTTTTCCAGAAGCATTTTTGTCTGCCAAGCCAGAGAATTCCTGCTCTAGCTAGGATGCCACTGCTCTTGGACAATGTATGGAATTAATGTCCCTACAATAATTTGTTGTTGCACATGGCATATCCCTGCAGTGCTCTTAGTGAAGGCCTTATGAAGCTTTTAGACAGTTTGTTATTCCTTGCTTCATTTTGGAAGCAAAGACAGACCATTCAGTCACATTCAAGATGGTGTGGTTTATTGGTGAGCTTTCTGACATTGTATTTTACCTCATCAGGTACTGAGTTTATCTAAGACTTTGTTGGAAAACAGGGCCTATAATTGGCTACCCTGTCTACAGCCAGTTTATTATTATTTTTTTCCCCAAGACACTTGAAAGGTTTTCACAATGTCTGGATCTTCTGCTATATTTTGTGTTTAGCAAGGAGAATTTCGAAGAAGCCTTCTGCCAAACCCTAGAGTAGAAGTAGAAAAGATGCCACTGACATAGCATCTGCGTTAGTCCAGGGAGCTGGCCAAACACATTGGAAATAGGGGAGCCACGTTCATGACCAAGCACACAAGCTGCTAGTGAGTTGGTCTCATCATTAGAAAACGAAACCAAAATATTGTTCAGTGCCACTTAAGTTTTTGTAATAAGAGCAGTAGCGTGTTATAGTTTTATCTACCTTGTTTGTTTGGATTTCTTCTGACCTTTTCATTCTAGAAGCTTTTTTTTTTTGAACTAAGCATTATCAACGTAAGTTTGATTTATAGCTGGCTCAAAGTAACTTACTTTGCTAAATAATCATTTACTCAATGCTTAGTTCTGTTCCATTTTTAGATGAGCTGTTTCAAAGTTGCTCAAATATAAACTATTTATGTCATATGGATTTGCTGTTTTCTTTTTTAAAACATTTATTTGAGAGGCAAAGCTACAGAGAAAGAGAGGGGTGTCTATGGTCTTCTACCCACTGATTTACTACCTAAGTGGCCACAGTGGCTGGGGCTGAGCCAGGTGGAAGCTAGGAACTTCTTTTGGATCTAAAACGTGGGAATAGGGACCCAAACAATTAGACCGTCATTGGCATAATTTCCAGGCGCATTAGTAGGGAGCTACATCAGAATTGCTGCATCAGAAGCCAGCGCTGCAGGCAGTGGCTTCAGTCCACAATACCATAGCTGGTTTATGCCAGTCCCTGTTTTCAAAGATAAAATCAGTGTTTCGTATCTGTGCAAAATTGGCCCCAGGAACTCTAACAGACACTATATGAATATATCTGTTTTGAACATTCATGTACAGGTTTTTGTTTAACTAATGGTTTTCAACTGTTTTGGGTATATAGGAGTGTAATTTCTTGATGAAACAGTGATTACAGATTCAACTTTTTGAAAAAGTGCCAAACTCTGTTTCATAGTGGCGGTAACATTCCTGCAGCAATGCATAAAAGTTATATTTTCCTCACATTCTCATCAATAGTCATGTTTTCCACTTTTTAAAGATTTATTTTATTTTTATTGGAAAGGCAGATATACAGAGAGGAGGAGAGACAGAAAGATCTTCCAAATGATGATTGACTTCCCAAGTGGCCTCAACGGCCAGAGCTGAGCTGATCCAGAAGCCAGGAGCCAGGAGCCTCCTCCAGGTCTCCCATGTGGATGCAGGGTCCCAAGGCTTTGGGCCGTCCTCGAGTGCTTTCCCAGGCGACAAGCAGGGAGCTGGATGGGAAGCGGGGCTGCTGGGATTAGAACCAGCTCCCATAAGGGATGACGGTGCAAGCAAGGCAAGGTACTTTAGCTGCTAGGCTATTGCACCGGGCTCCGGATGGTGCTTTCTAAAAGCCTATGTGTGTCAGTAACACTGTAAATACAGTTTTCTAAAACTTTATACTTTTTTTTTTCAAATCATTGGTTAAATACGTTGTACTGCTATAATTTGCATGATCTGTTATTACTTTAAAATTTACTGTATATTGGTGAAATGGTTATTTTCATGCAATTATTGTTAATAGCTTTTGGCTATAGTCCCATTTAAGTAATGTCTTTCTGCTTATTAGTTATTAAACTTCTCATTCGATGAAGTATTAAGCATTTTATTGTAATGTAAATCTAAAAGTTAAAAAAAGAGAAATGAAGAAGGAAGGAGAATGGGAAGGACGGGGTAATATATTATGTTCTTAGAGTTCCTACAAAGCCTGAATCTGTTAAGTACTAACTAAAATAAAAATAAGGTTAATTTATAAATATAGTTTATTTTAATATAATAGATAGCTTAAAATTATATATTTTATCTAATACAATTTTAGTTATACATTATATATTATATATTTTAATTATATATAATTAGCAAAAGAAATTTTAAATATTAGACAAACAAAAAGCAAGCAAAGAAACAAAATAGGTAGTACTTCTCACTGTGTCCTTAAATAGTGGAAGGGGTGACACAACTTTCTCCACACAGTCCCTTTCTTTTATTGTGTTAAGTCTGGTAAGATTTTTTTTGTTTCTTACATATTGATTAATAGCATCACATGGATCAATCCCCTTTGTAAAAAATACAGAAAAATGCTGAAAGGTTCTGCACGAAGAATGCGAAGTCACCCGAACCAACACATAGTAGGAGAATTAGGGACACCCTTGCACCACAATCCCTACTCTAGGCACAGCATGATGTAATTGAGAGGGAACCTCAGGCTTTCTGCTTCTTCATGAGGAAGAGACAGAGGACCGGAGCAGAGCACTAATTTTCCTGTGTGCTGCCCAAGGGACTGACATCTCTCTCACCCCCCTTGGAGAGATGATGAAACCTAACTCATATTAGTCCCCTGGTGTTTACATGAAACAGAGTCAATTTGAAGCAGAGCGTTTGCTGCAGCGCCTCCAGAGTGGCTCAGCCCTAGTCTTTCCTGTCCCACCATCTTGTCACCGTTGCTTGATAACTGTGTATTCCATTTGCATTTCGTTTTATTCGTATACATTGGGTGTAGACAGCATGAATTTTTTTTTACTAGGTATGAGCTGATATCTTGTTATGGTTTTGATTTGCATTTATGTGAAAACTAGTGATGTTCAACACATTTTATGTAATAGTTGGCAATTTTTTTTAAAAAAAGAAGTATGCACCTATCTGTTTGAAATGTATAGTGACAGTGAGAGATACAGAGAGACCTAAATCTTTCCTACACTGTTTCACAGCCTAAGTGACTTCAATGACCAAAGCTGATCCAGGTCAGACCCAAGAGCCTGGAGTGCCATCTGAGTCTCCGACCTGGATGGCAAGGTTCCAGTTACTTGCATTACCTCCCATTGTCTTCTCAGGCATGTTATCAAGGGGCTATATTGGCAGCAGAGCAGCCTGAAATCGAACTATTGCTCTTTTTTTTTTAAAAAAAAAAATAAGATTTATTTATTTTCGTTGCATGCCAAGTTTATTCACAGTATACAAGACATGAAATCAACCAAGGCATCCATTAATGCATGCGTGGATAAAGAAATTGTGGCAAATGTATTTTTGTTACATAATAAAATGTTATTGAGTCTAAAAAGAATGAACCTGTGATTTGTAGGAAAAATGTATTTAAATGGAAGACTTTTAAAATACATATTTTTATTTATTTGAAAGACAGATTTACAGGGAGGAGAGACAGAGATCTTCTATCTGCTGATTTTACTCCTCAAATGGCTGCAACAATCAGGGCTGCAGCAGATGGAAGCCAGCAGCGTGAAACTCCACGAAGGCAACAGGGGCTCAGGCACTTGGGCCACCTTTTGCTTCTTTTCCCAGATGTGTTAGCAGGGAGCAGGATAGGAGGCAGAGCAGCTTGGGATTTGAATCATCACTCATTTGGGATGCTGGCCTTGCAAGTGGCAGTTAAACCTGCTATATCACAATGCCAGCTCTGGAAGACTTTCAGTGAGATAAGATAGGTGCAGAAGATCAATGCTACATAGTCTCTTTATTATATGAAAGCTTAGAAGTTTATCTCATAGTAAAAAGAGTAAAATAGTGATTACTAGAGTCTAGAAATAGGAGATGGGGGAATAGAGGGGGACTGGAAAGGGGTACCAAAACACAGACTGCAGTAATGAGTTCTAGTGTTCTTCAGCACAGAATGGTGATTATACAACAACCCGTTATGTATTTGAGAAGAACCAGAATAGAGAAGCTCAAAGACTGCATACATGAAGAACTGAGAAAGAGACAAAAGTGTTTATTATCTTAGTTTAATCACTATACATTATATACATTTATTGAAACATTACACTGTGACATACACATTTGTCCAATTATTTTGTGTTAAATATGGTTAAAAAAGCAACCTTTTCATCTTTATGCTGTGGCTTCTTATATGGCAGCTTGCATGCAAGTGAGTCAGGGAGTGACAGAGCACGAGCCGGAGTGATTTTTTTTTTTTTTTTTTTTTTTTTTACGCAAGAACAGGCCTCACTCTGAGTTGCTTCTAAGATACTACTACTGTTCTCTGCTGGCGAAATACTTATGTCACACCACTCAAAATGCCCCCTCTTTTTTCAAGCTGATACTCTTCATTTGTCAGTTTTGCTAGTGCAGAAATAAAAATTGATCAAATGGGAACAAGCAAAAACTGCTTAGAGCTTGCTATAGCGAAGGGTCATCAACAGTGTCACTTGTGTTTTGACAGAAACTCAAAGGTAGAAGAAGACTAAGGAAGCTTCGTAGTGGAAAAAAGAGAAGACTCTGGTAAGCCCTGATTGGAGACAGTTGCCCTAGGGAAGCTGTAGGTGAGCTAACTGGAAGTGTGACATTCCATGGGGGTTGTTACAGGAGCATATTTGGTTTGTTCTGGTTGATTCTAAGGTGGAAGGTAAAACAACAACTAGGGAAGCTGTTGTTATTAATCAAGTCCTGACTGATTGTGTCCAGTTTCAGAATTTATTGCTTAACCCCTTGCGTTATTACTACAGATAGACTATGGCTCCCTGGAAATCATATTTTTAGCAGGATGATTTTCTGGATCAGTTATTACAGAAAATCAAATGGTTTTTCTGGAAAGGTTGTGGATCATATTTCTACTTTCTACTAAGATGATTGCTTGAAAAAGTTTATTTACTTATTTGAAAATCAGAGTTGAGAGAGAGAGAGAGAGAGATCCATCTGCTGATGGCCTGGTTCACTCCTTAGATGATCCCAACAGTCATGACTGAGCCAGACTGAAGCTAGCAGCTAGGAACTTTTTCAAGGTCTCCTACGTGGATGGCAAGGATCCAAACACTTGTACCGTATCCTGCTGTTTTTCATAGGCCATTAGCAGGGAGCTGGATTCAAAGTGGATCAGCTGGGTCCCTGGAGAACATGGAATCCCCAGAGGAACTGCATCAAAGAACTGAAAAACCTGATGTGCTTTTAATATTCTTTTTATTCACAATAGGTTGGGAGGGCAGAAAAATCTTCCACCTTAGAATGTGTGAGGAAGATTTTCAGTATAATCTATTAAGATTCTAACAGGTGACTTATAGATAACAGATTTTTCACTGCATTAGACATTAGCAAAAACTATGGAGACTTACAGTGGGATCCAAGAGCAACCCTGACAACCTCTTAACAGGAGGTCATATGCACAGAGCAGGAGGGGACCCCAGAGTGGAGCAGGAGGATAAGAGGAGGTCTGTATCCTAATCCCGGAGACCCCCGGAGGCCTCCCAAGTGCTTTCACCACAGAAGCAGTGGATACCTCATCAAGAACTGTCAGTATGGGCACCAAGGATCGTAACCTGACTGTCGAGCAGATCACAGGGAATTTGTCCTTGTAGACTGAGAACTCTGAGGTCAGTCATTTCTTATCTGATCTCCCACATGGGATTGCAGCAGCCCAGAACCTTCCTCGTAGAGTCTGGTGACAGAAACAACAGCCAGGAGCCCCAGGTGGTTTTCAGAGATAAAAGAATTGTAAGTTTCCTCCGAAACTCAGGAGAGGAGCTTTCTCTGCTCCTTACTTAGTTCCAACTTTGGCTTCCCATCCTCTAAGGAGTCCCCCAAATTAACTCAGACACAGAGAGACTAATATAGAAAGCTTTGAACAGACAGGAAAAAGTCAGCCTGTACCTTACTGGTCAGACTCCCGATTTGGCTTTTCCTAGACCTCACTAGGTAGGATGCAGAGCTCAGTCATTCCTCACTTGCTAAGTTATTGGGGATTTCTCTGCTCAACCACCTTAAGACTGTTCTACTCTTCAATTGTTAATATATGACTTGTTAGAGTTATAAGTCTGTTTTGATCATCCTAAAATGCTCAAAGTTCTGTAAAATCTTGCTTGAGTACTATAAACTGCTAAGTTTAAATATAATAAAAAGAAAAAAATGACTTCTCATAAAATGCAAAAAAAAATCAGTGAAATAATGCTCAGTTATCACAATTGTGAGATGAACTAGACCATCAAGCTGTATGCTTAATGACAAGTCAGCAAATAAAACCACAAACTTAAAAACCAAAACAAAAACAAAGTGGATCAGCTTGGACAAGAACTGGTGCCTGTGTGGGTCACTGGCTCAGAGGTGGCAGCTTTACACTCTGGGCCACAACACTTGCTCCTGTAGAGATGCTTTTTTTTTTTTTTTTTAGACTTGGGGTTACATCCCATAAACCCATCATAAATTGAAAATGCCACGAAGTTGAAAATGCATATTATCCACCTAACACAGCCAATGTCATATCTCATTTGTATTTATCAAATGTGTATCCTTATGTAAATGATCAACTTTTGCCCCTCAATGCTTTATATAGTGTAGAATAAATGGGCTAAAATTTGGGTTACAGTCCTAATTTTTTCGTAAAGCAGTGATGACTCTAGATAAGTCATTTGCGGGCCTAGTTTAGCAGCTAAAAGTCCTCATTTTGAGCTCACCGGGATCCCATATGGGCGCTGGTTCTAATCCCAGTGGCCCTGCTTCCCATCCAGCTCCCTGCTTGTGGTCTAAGAAGGCAGTCTAGGATGGCCCAAAGCCTTGGGACCCTGCACCCGTGTGGGAGGCTCAGGGGAGGTTCCTGACTCCTGGCTTCGGATTGGCGCGACACTGGCTGTTGTGGTCACTTGGGGAGTGAATTGTCAGATGGAAGATCTTCCTCTTTGTCCTCCTGTCTGTATATCTGACTTTGCAACAAAAATAAATAAATCTTTAAAAAAAAAAAAAAAGAAAAAGACAAGTCATCTGCATTCTCTGAGCCTTAAATGGTTCTTTGCAAAATGGAATGCTTGATTTTATTCTGTGCTAACAAAATTGCCCTTGGCTGAGATTCCCCTTAAGATCCTTGTCACAAAAGCCTGACATTTTTTGAAACAGGTTTCCAAACAGTGCTATATATACCAAGAAAGAGCAGTCACAGTGCTTGCTTCGGCAGCACACCTAATAAGAGCAACCAAAAATATGCCAATGAGTAAAGGTAGATAATGAATATGAATGGTCCTTCCTCCTGGAGCAGAATTTTCTCAAAGATGTGGGACTGGTTTTATGTCAAAACTAACCATAGGTATTTCATTAATAATTACCATAAATCATTATTATACAGAAAGGAAAGATTTGAGACACATTTAGAAATTAGGGGTATTTTGTCCAAGGAATAAATTGAAAATAGTTGTCCTTAAGATAATGTACACATTAACAAGATTTTTTAAAATGAAAATTGGGGCAATACTGTTTTTAAATGATAGAGCATAGCTGATAAAGTTTCCATATGTTATGAAGATTTCAAGAATGTCTTATGTTTGAAAGGAGAGCCAGTCTGAGACCAACTCTGTGTTGAGTGTTCAGCTCCTTAATTTAAGACTAGATTAGTATTTGATATGAAATATCTCAAAGATATCTCTCCCTCTTCCTCATCATGCTACACTTTTTATATTTATACATGCCATTTTATATTTATACATGCCATTTCTAGTACCTACCACACCAATGCAGATTAAATTTTCCTGAATTTTGGTATATAGCTTCTCAAATAACATGGCATTATTAAAAAGAAAAAAAAAAGATCAAAAGTCATCAGTCTTAATATTTTGATGCTTATCTCCTTTGCTTGTTGTACGATCATTAACAATGAACCTGGACTCTGTTAATACTCAGTTTGGTCATCTAATACATGGATAGAAAATAAGATATTTCTTCCTTATTATGCAAATAGCATTGTAGGTAGAGCATATGGATTTGGGACACGAAAGTTTTGTATAGTTATATAAAATCATTGATTATTTTTTTTTAAGATTTTATTATTATTGGAAAGCTGGATATACAGAGAGGAGGAGAGACAGAGAGGAAGATCTTCCGTCCAATGATTCACTCCCCAAGTGAGCTGCAACGGGCCGGTACACACCAATCCGATACCGGGACCAGGAACCTCTTCCGGGTCTCCCACGCGGGTGCAGGGTCCCAATGCATTGGGCCGTCCTCGACTGCTTTCCCAGGCCACAAGCAGGGAGCTGGATGGGAAGTGGAGCTGCCGGGATTAGAACCGGCGCCCATATGGGATCCCGGGGCTTTCAAGGCGAGGACTTTAGCTGCTAGGCCACGCCGCCGGGCCCCAAATCATTGATTATTAACAGAGAAGAGGAGGATGCATTTCTCACTTCATGTATTTATTTGTCTATTTCTAACTTGTCGATTTGGTTTTTGCTAACTATGAATGCTACAGATCATTAAATATATTATCTGGGTATATCCTTAGCCAAATATAATTTGCCATTTTCTTCAATTTCTCTTCCATTATTCATCCTGTATTTCAGCTTTCCCCAAATTACCTCTTAGGGAATTTTTATATTTGTAGGGATTTCTTAACTTGCTGAATTAATAACAGAATTCTGGGCATCACTGTGGATAGTTTTTTTAAAATCCCTTTTTTTCTCTTTTAAAGAGCTATTTTTTTTTAATAAAGGAGGAGTGACAAGTGAGAGGAAGAGGCAGAAAAAGGGAGAGAAAGAGAGAATATGAAAATGAGAGTTGTGTCTTCCATCCCTTGATTCCCTCCCCCAATGGCTGGAATAACTTCAGTGAGCCAAACCTCAACTGGGAGCCACGAACTCAGTTTGTCTCTTGAGTGAGCAACATAAGTCCCTTAGAGTCATCTACTTTAGTATCTTTAGATTACAGCTGATCTGTAAGTCTCATATTTCGATTGTTTTAAGAACATCACAAGAACTCAGCTGGATACACCCAAACCAAAACAATTTTGCCTCAGGCTTACGGCCTGTTCCTTCATTACCTAGCTTCGATGACCAGCCCTAAATGATTCTTGTCTAATCTATTTGTAAAATGAAAGTTTAACAGGGAAAGATAGTTCACATGTCTCTCCTTTGTGTGGCGGATTCACTTACAAATAAGTAAAACAGGGCCCGGTGGCGTGGCCTAGCGGCTGAAGTCCTCGCCTTGAAAGCCCCGGGATCCCATATGGGCGCCGGTCCTAATCCCGGCAACTCCACTTCCCATCCAGCTCCCTGCTTGTGGCCTGGGAAGGCAGTCGAAGACAGTTGAGGACACTGCACCCACGTGGAGACCTGGAGGAGGTTCCAGGTTCCCGGCTTTGGATCGGTGCGCGTTGGCGCGTTTGCGCCTTGGCGCGTTGCGGCTCACTTGGGGAGTGAATCATTGGACGAAAGCTCTTCCTCTCTGTCTCTCCTCCTCTGTGTATATCTGGCTGTAATAAAAATGAATAAATCTTTAAAAAAAACAAATAAGTAAAACAAATGAACAAACAATTAATACTATAGTGTTGTAAACCTGGTCTTCATTCCAAACAAAAACATGGGGATGCTTCAAAACTTCATATACAGTAGAGCTAAAAATACATTTCTTGGGCCCAGCACAGTAGCCTACTGGCTAAAGTCCTTGCCTGCACATGCTGTGATCCCATATGAATTCCAATTTGTATCCTGGCTATTCCACTTTCCATCCAGCTCCTGTTTCTGGCCTGGGAAAGCAGTAGAGGACGTCCAAAGCCCTGGCAGCCTAGATCCGTACGGGAGACCAAGAAGAAGTTCCTGACTCGTGGTTTCAGATCAGATCAGCTCTGACAATTGTGGCTAGTTGGGGAGTGAAACATCGGACAGAAGATCTTCCTCTCTGTCTCTCCTCCTCTCTGCATATCTGACTTTCCAATAAAAATAAATAAATATTTTAAAAATACACATTATTTTTGGCTCAAAGGTGTTTCAAATCTAGACCTACTCATAATACTCCCTTTCCTTCCCATATGGGATCCTGGTGTGTGTACTCTGGTCCCAGTGATACCCCCGAGGCCTCCTAAGTACTTTCACTGTGAAAGCACTTTACTAAGGATTTTCAGGACAGCTAGGGCTATGTCCCTCTTGCCAAGGAGATTCTGCAGATTTGACTGCCCTCGAAGGCCAAGAACTTTGGGGGCAGTTTGTTATTTTAACATTTTATTGTTATAACCTAAAAGTATTCTTTACATTTTTCTAAGATTTATTTTTATTAGACAGATATACAGAGAGGAGGAGAGACAGAGAGGAAGATCTTACATCTATTGATTCACTCCCCAAATGGCTGCAATGGCCAAAGCTGAGCCGATTCAGGAGCCCGGAGCTTCTTCCGGGTCTCCCACAAGGATGCAGGGTCCCAAAGCTTTGGGCTGTCCTCAATTGTTCTCTCAGGCCACAAGCAGGGAGCTGGATGGGAACCGGTGCCTGTACGGGATCTTGGCACGTGTGAGGTGAGGACTTTAGCTGCTAGGCTATCACGCTGGGCCCTCATTTACATCTTAACAGTATTTTTATATGTAAGTTATTACCTTTACCAAAAGAAAGATGTAGCCACTGACACACATTTTTCTAATTTTGAAACCACAAAGGACCCATTTGGAAATCTCAAAATTAGAAGAATTAAATATGCCAGGAGACCTTAAAGGATCTGATTGAAGATTTCTCAGCATTATAAAGTAATTAAACATCCTTTAAAACCCAGCTCTTTTACCAAACCATGAGAATTTAGCAAAGACAATAGAGAACCCAAGAGGTTACCTTATTGCAAGGCAAAATATGTATTTCTTTAGTCGGTCACCAAAAGGAAAATAAAACCTTACATAGAGGAATTAATATGTAAAACTATCTCATAACTTTTAAGAATTTAGCAAAAGTAAAGGCTGGGACAGGAACACAGCTTACTGGAGCTGGCTAGGCGTTTGACAAAGTCACCAACTAATCAGAAACTATCTAAAGGAGATGTTTCGATGTTTTGTTTTTTTATTCTCTTAACAGATTTCAAAATCAGAGATTTCCTATTTTTACATATCAATTCTAATCTCAGCATACATTAGACATTAATGCTATAAAATGTAAATAATGCTATAGCAGTATCTTAAAAATTATAGCCAATTATATTACACATAAAACAAGATTTATGTCTCTCAAATTCTGACTTCCCCACCCTTTCTTCAACATCCTTAAGCCTTTAAATATTCTCTTAGTTTTCCCTTTCCATTTTATGATAGCCATTCTTTTGTACAAAAAAAAATTTTACAAGCAATGTTCTTCCTTTAATAAAATAATTTTCCTTTTATAACCTTTCTCACCAAGAACACATTTCTAGGCTTGCAGCCATGTTCCATTTGTTAATTCCCCTTGGTTTACATTTTGGAACAATTATTTAAAACTCCAAATTAAGACATTTTTATAATAAAAGCCTATCAAATGTTAAACACAATTGCTTTAAGTAGTCTTTAATCATTTTTCTCTATATATTCAATTTATGGGAAGATTTTTTAAACAAACCCGAATTGTCTTTTTTTATAGAATTTAAGAGGCTAGGAATTATTTGCCTCATTTACCTTTGTCCAGTTTATACTCAGTAACATTTCATGACCAGAAAACACAGAGATTAATACATTAACAATTTAAAAACTTTCATAAAGCAACCCTAGCTGGACAAGAGCGGCATAAAGCTCAGGTCTACTACAAGATCATCCCCCGTTCAGGCTCAAGAAGCACTGAGACAAGGAGTATCACTGTAAATAGCACATTTTAGAGCTCTTATTACCAGTTTTTAGATTAGCACTGGACCTATAGAGCCAAGTAATTTTTTTAATTTTTAATTTTTATTTTATTACAAAGTCAGATATACAGAGAGGAGGAGAGACAGAGAGGAAGATCTTCCATCTGATGATTCATTCCCCAAGTGACCACAATGACTGGAGCTGCACCGATCTGAAGCCAGGAGCCAGGAGCTTCTGCTGGATCTCCCACATGGGTGCAGGGTCCCAAGGCTTTGGGCCGTCCTCAATTGCTTTCTCAGGCCACAAGCAGGGAGCTGAAAGAGAAGCAGGTATGCTGGGACTAGAACCCACGCCATATGGGATACTGGCATGTACAAGGTGAGGACTTTAGCTGCTAGGCTACTGTGCCAGACCCGAGGCAGACATTTTTTAACCAGTGAGGGAACCAGTCAACCTGTAAAGAGGGCCACTACACAGAATAAAAAGTTGTTAATTTCCCTTTAAAAAAAACAAAAATAAAAACAGAATCTCCAGATTCCGCTGCTTTTTCTTTGAAGTCCTTGAAGTGTAATTTGACCAGGTCCGTTGGGCTAGGAGTGTAATGATTTTAACCCGTGATATTGAAGGCAATAAAACAACACAGACATATAACACAAGAAACACACAAACCACAGGTGAACTAGAGATCTTGAGGCCAGCAGGACTTGGCAGCTGCTTAAAGGTGGGATCCCTGCCAGATAAAACCAGACCAGATGGCATCCCCTGGCATCCCAGTAGGAACCCCGACTCAGGATCTGTAGCTGCGTCCATCAGACTGTCTTGAGTCTAGATGGTGCACCCCCAGTCCTTACTTCTCCAGTCTGGGCAAAGTGCCCTGTTTCAGGCGTTTAACTTTCCTGGCCAATGCACCAAATGTTGCATCCACTGAACCTCAAAAACAGAATGTACACTTACCACAAATTTTATTACAGTGTCCGACACAATAGCCTAGATACTAAGGTCCTCTACTTGCATGTGCTAGGATCCCATATGGGCACCAGTTCTAGTCCCGGTGGTCCCTGCTTGTGGCCTGGGAAAGCAGTGTAAGAAGGCCCAAAGCCTTGGGCCCTGCACCCATGTGGGAGACCCGGAAGAGGCTCCAGGCTCCTGACTTCAGGTTGGCTCAGCTTTGGCCATTGCGGCCGCTTGGGGAGTGAACCATTGGACGGAAGATCTTCCTCTCTGTCTCTCCTCCTCTCTGTATATTTGGCTTTCCAATACAAATAAATGAATCTTTGAAAAAAATTATTGCAATGAGAGGTTAGACAAGTGACTGACAACTGGGACCCACACCCCTTAACACAGTGCGACCCTGCACAGCACATTCATAGAGTTTTCATATGGGCACTTTACAAAAGCTTATTGTGGCTGGACAGCCTGTGCCTGGCTCTTCTCCGGTCTAGTAGTCAAGATAACCAGAATTAGGCCTTGAAACCACCGGTGAGATAACCAGACTCAGACCTTGATTCCTGGGAACTGAGAACTATCTGTACTGAAGGTCATGTAGGCGGCTCAGCCTGCGAGCTCACACAGCCTCACATAGTTTCTTAGCCAAGCAAGCAAAGCAGAAGTTACAGAACAAAAAGTATTGCAGTTAGCAATGAGCCATGTTAACTCCATTTTGTTTTCAACTCTACAGATTCCTGTTCTGCTTCACTGATGCTGGACTTCTTCAGTTTCGTTAAAGCTAGTCTCACTAGTCCTGTCTCCCTTGATCCCACCTGGCACCTGTTTGAGAGTTTGCTGTACTTCTTAAAGACTCTTGAAATTTTCCGTAATACACTGAAATTCAGAACAGTAGGTTCAGCCACCAGAGGTCTCAGTGACCATTGAAGAGCCTTCTTTTTCCCTTGGACATAGATTTTTAACACACTTTATCTTTTTTTCTCTCCAATTGCAGATAACATCAAGATGCCAAAAATAAAAGAAGATTCTGTGCTCCAGAATGACTCCAGTGAAGCAGAGAGTAAGGCCTCTGAATCATCTGGAAAGACTCAGGAAAACATAAGTGGCTCTGCAGATGACCATCCTCCTGGTACGTACAGAATAATCTCATCATTTCCTCGGGCTGCCCTTCAAAGTAGTTAGGTTAAAGGAATAAACAGAAAGTCTGTTTAGGATAGTAGTTAGGAATAAACAGAAAGCTTGTGGTTTAAGTTTATTCTAAGAACATAGACAGCTTGTAAGGACTGGCACTGTGGCAGTGAGATACCGCTTATGGTGCTGGCATCCCATCTCGGGGAAGAAATTTGGAGTCCCAACTGTTTTGTTTCCTACCAACCCCCTGCTAAAGCTCCTGGGGGAGCTGTGGAACATGGCTCAGGTTCTCTTGTCTCTCTCCTAGTTTCTCCATGCCACACAGGCAGCCCCAATGAAGTTCTGGGTTTCTGGCTTCTCCTGCCATTTGAAGGAGTGCAACATTGGATGGAAGATTCTTGCTCTTGCTTTCTCACTTTATCACTCTGCATTGTAGATTAGAATTTTTTTTTCAAAGAAGCTTTTATAGCCTTGCATCTGCAGTTTTTCTTTCTCTCGTGCTAGTTCACTGGGATTATTATTTTACTTGTCTTTTTAAAAAAATTATCTTTAGATATAAAAGGCTAGAACCTTTATTAATAAGAGAAAGGGATTAAATGATAATTCTTTGTGTTTGACAAGACTTGACAGTGGTTGTGAAAACATGGGAGATAGACAACTTTTTTTTAGTATATGTGGATATGAGGACTTGGATGAATCATAAATAATACAAATGATCTGATATGCGGATTGTGTTTTCGTCTTTTCCAGCGCTGCTTTGCTGACATAAGAATTATCACTATTCTAAGATAAAATTTTTAGATCTGTAATAACAGAGCTTTTATGTAAACTTTTTCACATGGTAGGCATTTGAGTTTAAAAAAAATTACTGATTCAACTTTATAGGAACTCAAATTTTATTCCTCCTAATATTAATTTATAATGACTTTTTCCAGCCTGTACAAATATAGTGCATTTTAAATCTTGAAAACTGGAAAGGAACCCATGAAGCTGTTAAGTTGAATAATGCATGTTTCTCTAGTGACCACTTGAGATCACTGCTATTAAACAGAATACCATAGTTCTTAGTTTGGAGTGTCTTTCAAATATCTTAATGAACTGATGAGATGATCTATTTTAAATTATTTAGTGAATTTTATTTGTTTGAAAGATTCCTAGTCCATTGTTTGCTGGTTCTGTCTATCACACACAAATACACACACACACACACAGACATGCACACACACACACACACACACACACACACACACAGAATAGTGCTTGCTTGCTCACTGCCCAAATGCTCTAAACAGCGAGGGCTGGATCAGGCTAATGCCAGGAATCTGGAACTCAATTTGGATCTCTCATGTAGGCAACAGGGACCCAAGTGCTAGAGCCAGCATCTACTACCTCTAAGGATGTGCATTTATAGGAAAATGGAATCAGCAGTGCAGTTGGGGATTGACCCGAGGTCTTGTCATATGGGATTATGAGCATCCCGAGTAGTATCTTAACTGCAAGACCCAACACTCACCCCTTGATGATATATTGACATATATAGCTTTTTAATTAGGGTAGAAAATGCCCTATAGCTGGGTCCAGCATAGTGGCATAACAGCAAGTGAGGCTGCCATTTGCCATGCTGTATCCCATTTGAGTGCCTGCTTAAGTTCCAACTGTTCCACTTCTGTGTTAGCTCCCTGTTAACGTCTGGGAAAGTAGTAGAATATGGATCCAGTAGTTGGAATCCTGCCACCCACCCATATATAGTTCCAGGTGCCTGACCTTGGCTTGGCCTAGGTCTGGCAATTGGTATAGGTCTGGCAATTGGGGCCATTTGAGGAGTGAATCAACAGATGGAAAATCTCTCTCATTTGTCTACTCTCTCTTCTCCTCTCTCTGTAACTGTGCTTTTTAAAATAAAAATAATAAATCTTGAAAGAATATCACATCGAAGGACAAATGCAAGTTGATAAAATTTTTGTTGAATGGCTTCTTAAAAATGAAAACTATTTTTTTATACATAGAAAGGATATACACAAAAAATTAAACACATAGTGCATCAAATGTATAAACCCGTAAGACTTGCTTTTATTATCAGTATTAGGTATTATGTTTTTATTCGCTTGGCAGCACAAAGCGTTTCTATACTCGCATCTTCACAAACATGTGAGTAATGTGTAGTCCTGGACATCATAATGGCTGTAGCTGCCATGTCAATAGTAATAGTTATTTTTCAGCTCCATTAGAATTTTCGTTGAAGATTTATTCTATGTATCTATCGGTCTATCTGAAAATCACAATCATGGAGAGAAAAGGAAAGCCAGGCCAGATCCAAGAGCCGGGGCTTCATCTGTGTCTCCCACATGGCTGGTAAGGGCCTAAAAGCTTTGACCAATTCTCATTTGCACAGGCCATCAGCAGGGAGCAGCCAGAACACAAGTAAGTGCCTCTACGGAATGCTTGCATTGCGATGGATAGTTTTACCCATTATGCCATACCACCAACCTCAGTTATAATTATTCATGCCAGTTTTTGTATATACAGTTCTTTGACCAAAATATTATGAAATAGACATGGTGTATTTCATTTTTTTTTCTTCTTTTTTTTTTCGCAAGTCAGTGTTGTGACAAAGTAGGTAAAGCCACTGTTTGCAATATCTGCAGCTCCACTGGATTTTCAGTTTACAATTTTATTAAATAAATTAAAGCAAAGGCCAATACTATTTAAATTTTATAAAGTATACACTTCTTCATTCTAGTCAAGAGTATATAATAGTTTTATTCTCTTATATTTAGAATAAAAATATTTGTAAATATCCTGAATCAAATGGCTTCTGAATAATATTCTCTGGGTATTGCTCTATCTTCTCATGTTCTTTATTATTCTTTATTGAAAGGACTGTCATTTTGTGATCTTCCTTTTTCCGTTTACTTGACTTGCATGTTGTATATTTGTTTATGATCCTTATGAGTAGTTATGTTTAAAACAAAATAAAACATTTTTAAAATTTAAAAAAAAATGAAAACTAACTAAAGCATCTTCCTGGAGTTTTTGGATTCTTATATGCGAATTTTATTGTATTTTTGAAACAAGTAGTTCTCATAAGTATTATAAAAATATATTGAGAGGATAGTTTCATTGCATGTTTTATTTCTCAGAAATTCCAAATAATTATTGCAACCTCCCCATATACTTATTATGTATTACTGCTGCAAACTGCTTGTAGGCTGAAGGTAGAACATTGGTTCCAAAATTCCAGTGCTGGTCTGTGATATAATTCTTGCCAATGTTGAATGCAATTAAATAATAAAGTTTCTGTAATGAATTTTAAGATAAAATTTAGTTGATTTTATTAAAAAGACTATTCTTAGTGCTGGCTTTATTCCTTTGTGTTTTTTGGAATGTTAACATATACTTTGTTTATGAAATGTTTGTTTTGATGATGGTAAGGTTGGATTTTTGTTTGTTTACCTAATTTCATATATGAAAATTTTGGCAAATCATGGTCAGTCACTCGATTCTTCTCAAAAATTGTTTTCTGTTGAATACCTAGATCTGAAGATAAGTTTAGAGGTATGATTCAGCTTTAGAACCATAAAGTAAAATTTGTGGTGTTGTCTGCAAGGAGACTGTAGCTGTCATTTGTACCTTCTCAGAGATAGGAAGAAGATAGTAAGAACTCAGTAACTTATAGGTAAATGTCTGTTTGGTGAAGCACAACTTGTTTCTTGATTCTTTTCTGCATTTTCCTTACTTTGCTGACATTTCAAATGGAAGATTTTGAAATCTCTTTCAGTTTTTCATAAAGTAGCTTTTTCCCATGCCGTTTCCCATCTGAGTGTTTCCAATACTGTTAAAGGGAAAAGAAACATCAAAATAATTCAGTGAGTGTGCATAAGGTGTATTTGATGAATCTAAATGTGAGGGCCTTACTTGAGTAAATACTTCAATAAAATCGAAATTCTGCTTGTGGGGGTTCCCTGCTAATGATTGTTATGCTTTTCTTTTTTCCAGAGAACCATTGTGCATCACTTTCTATCAAAGAGCTGATAGAAACAATTAACAAAGTTTCCAAGATGAGTATTGCTCATGAAATTGTGGTCAACCAGAATTTCTATATTGAAGAGAAAATGTTACCTCCAGATAGGTAGACTCTACTGTTTTTTTTCCTATTTTACACTTCCTTGCTGAAGATACAGCACAAGTAGATTTGACTAGTTTTGAAACATTTTGTTAATAAATTAAATGATCAGGTCTATTTGAAATTATACCAATAAATAAAATGCAAGGATATTGAGTGCATTTTCCAGTTTAAAGGAATCAGTGTGGCAGATTATATTTAAAGAAGGCATAAGCTGATGCAACTGTTATCGAAATAATAAACCAATGCAACTGTTGTCAAAATGATCATTTTAACATTTCAGTTATAGTAAAACATAGGGTTGATTTCATGAGATCTTTTCAGAAAGACTTGAATGAAGTAGCTCTTTGCAGTTACTCTTTTAACTGTGTGGATTAAAGCAGGCATAGATGCATAGCTCACATCATTATCAAATTTGCACCTTAAAAAAATTTATTTTAGCTAGATTATGTGTCATAATGGGGGATAAAACCTTGGGACATGGTGGCCACTTGACTATTGTAGTAATCTAGGTAGGAGATGATGACTCATTGGGTTATATTCCAGAGATGTTTAGCAAAAAAAATCTCTGGAATCTCATGATCCACATGGATAAAAAGAAAGAAGGGAAGGAATTAAGGAGGACTTCAGTAAACACCAGATAATTGGTGAAGTCTAACAATTTAGATTGGTGTGGTGGGAGAGCAGCTTGTCTTGTTTTTATAATATTTTTATACATTTCATATTGATTTTATATTTTATATTCTTTTATATTTATAAATGTTTATTATAGTTAACATATACATACATTTAATCAAAAAAGATGCATTGCTGTTACATATTTCAGAAAAAAAGGCTGCTCTTTCTGCTTTACAGGACCAAATATGGGCAAGAAACAGGTTTAAAGGGGGAAAGAAAGAGAATTCTGCTCTGGGTTGGCTAAATTTGAAACATTTTAAAGACTTTCAACTATTAGAAAGAAGAAAAGTGACCCTCTAGATTTCAGGATTGTGTCTGTGGACATGGGAACTCAATCAAACATCTGGGCTAGGTACAGAACCAGGATTAGACTAGAAGTCTTATTTCTAAACACACAATTCTTTCTTCTGCAGGAAATAGTTTCTTTGGAACCACCAAAGACTTTCTGAGAGGATTTGACCAGTGCTTTTATTTATTTATTTATTGATTATTTTGCATTATGTGACAGTTTCATAGGCTCTGGGAATCCCCCCACCCCTCCCCCTCCCCTCCCCCCTGGTGGATTCCTCCACCTTGATGCAGTATTACAGTTCAAATTCAATCAAGATTCCATCCTTGCAAACATATATCAAGCATAGAGTCCAGCTACTTATTGTCCAGATGGGTTGAACAGTTTCTTGGGGAGACCATTTCTGGTCCGAAGTTAGAGCTGGTAGAATATCATCCCAGTCAATTAAGAGTCCCAATATAACATCAACAGCAGTTTGCAATATTATGGAATTGACATGGTTTTGAGTAACCAGTATGTTAAAAAAAAAAAAAAAAGCAGGTCCTAACCACAACCTATGATTAGCTCATTGACATTTCAATTTTAGTTTATATACAGGACCGGCTGCTATATACCTTAAAATGGCTATAAGGTACCATTCAGCTGTCTCGTGTGTCTATTTCATTTTAGTATTTATACCACCCTGAACGCCCCCGATCTCGTCTGATCTCGGAAGCTAAGCAGGGTCGGGCCTGGTTAGTACTTGGATGGGAGACCAGTGCTTTTGTATCCAACTATAGTTTCTTTAGTCTTTTTTAGGTTTAAGCCTAACTTCTGCTGTCCTGTCAGTGTTCATGGTCTCTCATGAGTTTAAATGCTCTTTGTAAGATTATGATCCTATATCAAATCTAGGTAAAGAGTCATTTTCTCATTTCATCTTCATATAGTGTGCAAGGCAGATTTGTGGAGACAATGTACAATGTTTTGTGGGACCATCTGAGAGAGCAGCTGTCGCGTACTCCATCCAACTTTGCGTGTGCTCTTGATCTACTAAAAGAAATCAAGGATGTGAGTAACCAATCGTCCATTTGTTGATGTGAAGTTTCCTGGCATCCCAGCCTCCGTTAGATTGTGATCATCCCTGGTACACTGATTAGTAGGACTCTGTACACATGATCCACTATTTACGCAGCTTTCATTTTACCTGGATGAGATGAAGTTTAACAGTTGAATATGCCGTTCATTTAAACATATTTTCACTGAACCTCTGCTGTGTTTGATTGTTTCAGAAACACAGGGATGAATAAAAGCTTTTGGCAACAAAGAGCTTATACTGAGTCAAAAGCTATGTCAGGAGACCTGTACATGACTGCTGATTTCATCCCCACCCTTTGAGTAAAAATAAAAATGTTCTCCTTTATTGAGAATGCCTCATCACCTTGTTGTGGTGTGTACTTTATACCTCTGATATCCTGCACTCTTTTCTTCACATTTTTTGTTTGTGTCCTGTGTCATTCTGTCCTGAAAATAATGACAACTACTATAAATGATCCCAATGGAACCTTAAATTACAGTTGTCCCTGAAATAAAATAATAATACATTCTAGGATATTTAGAGACCCAATTTCCTGACCTTCAGAAGACATGGTCTGGGTTGCCTTTGGCCTAAGAAGATTGTTTTTGGAGAAAGTTCAGGGTTCAAAGCAGGATTTATCTCTTTTGATTTCCTTTTTCTGGTCAGATCTTGCTGTCACTGCTATTGCCACATCAGAGCCCCATACAATGTGAGATTGAAGAAGCCCTGGACATGGATCGCCTCAAAAAAGACGTAGAGCAGGGGACTTTGGATGTGCAAAATCTCTCTAGCTGCATTCTCAACTTTATGATCATGCTGTGTGCACCAATTAGAGATGAAGCAGTGCATAAACTGGGGAGCATAACAGATCCAATAGAATTACTGAGGTGAGACTCCACATGCTGTTCCTTAAATCTGCTTTACATGCTATGCAGACAACTCCGCGGTATGTGTTATGACACAGCCTGTGTGTTACCTATCTGTGGTGTGCTGAGAAGCTAACACCTCTTTCCTCCCTGAGTTACTGAGTTTAATTTTCCAAGGACAGTTACTCAAGATCTTTGTGACGGTCTTTAGATCCTTGGGGTCTCTTTATGACCTAGTAACTTCCCAAATGTTTTCGTGTTTGTCCTAAATCAACCTTTTTTTTAAGGGGATAGAACAGTGCTTACCCTTCTCCCAAGACTAATAAATGTAAAATGATTTGTTCAGTGCGTTTGAAATACACTTACATACTAAGTACCCACAGATAGATAGAGCTTTGGTGTTTTGATGACTTTTTTCTTTCTTTCTTTTTAAACATTTATTTTATTTTTATTGCAAAGTCAGAAATATAGAGAGAGGAGGAGAGACAGAGAGAAATATCTTCTATCCGATGATTCACTCCCCAAGTGGCTGCAATGGCTGATACTGTGCCGATCTAGAAGCCAGGAGCCAGGACCTCTTCTGGGTCTCCCACGTGGGTGCAGCGTCCCAAGGCTTCAGACTGTCCTCGACTGCTTTCCCAGGCCACAAGCAGGGAACTGGATGGGAAGCGGGGCTGCCAGGACTAGAACCGGTGCCCATATGGGATCCTAGAGTGTTCAAGGCAAGGACTTTAGCCGCTAGGTCATGGTGCCAGGCCCCCCTTTCTTTAAAATTTATTATTTACACATTTTTATAATACTTGAAAGGGAAAGAAGGGAGAGAAATCTCTTGTTTTCTAGTTTACTCCTGAAATGTTCACAACAATTGGAGGTGTTTGCCAGAAACTCAGTGGCAGTTACCCATGTACTTCAGGCATTCTCGCTGCTTTCCAGATTATAAGTTAGCAGAAAACTAGGAAGGAGTTATATTAAGGAGTTTAACTAGGACTGGAACCCAGAGCTGTAATATAGATGTGAGGCATCCAATGTGATATCTTAATCACTGTGCCAAATGCCTGCCTTCATTGTATAAATAATCTTTCTCCCTGTGGCAGGGGTGTTTTTCACGTTTTGGGCCTGATGAAAATGGACATGGTGAACTATACTATCCAGAGCCTTCGACCTTACCTGAAGGAGCATTCTGTTCTCTATGAACGAGCTAAATTCCAGGAGCTCCTTGACCGACAGCCCCGTATGTATACATTTTAAGGGCATGAAAGGGGAGGTTTGACTTTAGGCCTACCTTCTTATCATAAGTGAGAATATTTTCTCTATTTTGAATAGAAAGTTTCTTCTTTATGTAAAGAGTGGGGAAAAACCTACCAAAAATCACTTATTTATTAACCAAGATTATATATTAAAGCAGGAGTGAGAAACATTTTTGATGCCAGGGGCCATTTAAATATTTATATCATTCATGGACCTTGTAGGCTTGCATACTTGAAAACGAGCCTGATGTTGATTTATTGAACTTTGAGTCCTATCTCTGCTTATTTTGGCAGGACCAAACCAAGGGATATCATAGACTTAATATGACCTGCAGGCTGGCGGTTCCCCACCCCTCTCTTAAAAGCCTTAGTTTGAAAATACGTATTTCTTCCTTTCTACTAGATCTCCTGTTTTACACCAAAAAATGGCTAGCAAAAGCAGCTGCAGACCTCACTACACCATCTCTAAATTCTCCTGACTCTGCAAGCTGCTCTTTAAGGATGGTGGCATATTCCCAACAAAATCAGGAAGCTACCAACTCAGACATCCCCAGTCCCACAATGGTGTTGTACCAGGGTTACCTGAACCTTCTTCACTGGGATCACAAGAATGAAGAATTCCCTGAGGTAGGAATATGTGATGGGACATTGTTCTCTTGATTTATTATCATTATTTTTATTTTTCATGATACAGTTTTATAGGTGTGGGGAGTCCTCCGTTTCGCTCCTCTTCCTCTCTCCCTGTTTTCTCCTCATGCCATTTCCCCCCATATTATCACAGTAGTATATTCTCTTAGTAATGTTCACAAGTTTGTATTGATTGCATCCATAATAATCCTCCTTTCCCGACACCCTGTTATTCCATGCCTCACCAGACTCTACTGATGGACAGAATGCGGCTCCAGGAGATGGCATCAACAGTATGCCAGTTAACTATCCTGACTTCAGTCTTGCTGGTGGCCAGAAGTTTCTCTGGTGGTGTTTTATTCAGGTCACCTGGATTTGTGGATAAACTGAAAGACATAATCAACACCCTGATGGAAGAATATAACTCCAGGTGAGATGTGCACATCTTTCTTAGAATGGAAAATAATGCATTGTGTTTTGGACATAATCATGCAACACAGTATTGTTTATTCTTCTAAAAATATTTAAATACTTATTTGAAAGGAAGAGTTGTAGAAATACAGGAGAGTCAGAGAGAGAAAGAGATCTTATATCTGCTGTTTCAGTCTCCAAATGACTGTAATGGCTGGGGCTGGGAAAGGCTCAATGCAGAAGACAGGAGCTTCATCTGGGTCTCCCAAGTGGATGACATGGGTCCAGTATTTGGATCACCTTCCACTTCCCTCCCAAGGGTACTAGCAGGGAACTGGATCAGAAGTGGAACAGCTGGGACATGAACCTGTGCCCATATGGAATACTGGTGTTGCAGGCAATGCCATAAGCTGCTGTGCCACAATGCCAACTCCTGGGATTGCTCTTTACCACAAATTACCATCTCCAAAGACTGCCGGAATCTTTAATGAGTTGCATTGAGGCTTGAAAAAAACATGAAGTCTGTCCCAAGAGGAGGATGGGAAGCTTAGTTTGCTTCGGATATTTATCATATTTACTAAATCGAGTCTTTATGTTCTCTATTAGATGATGGTTGGCCTGTGTTCTGTATATTCAAAAGTTGCTCATTTGATCAGTACTATTTATTGATCATTAACTACATGTAGGGATACCATACCAAAATAAAAAGAGAGATTAGATGTCCAAGTTTCTTTTACAACTTATTTGATGATGTGAGAGAAATAAAACAGGAAAATTATCCAAGAAAATCTTAAAATAATAAATAAAATTATGAAACTAAAGGCTACTAAGGGCATCCATGAATGAAACCAAACCATTGCCTAATTTAACCTTTTTTGATCATGTCATATGGTATTATGTATGGGTTAGTTGGTACCTTAAGGACAACAGTGGGAGTATTTCATCTGAATACTATTTCTTGGTGTTAGGGGCTTTAAATCTACCTTAAAATGACTTAATGTCTGGTATGGGGTTCTTTAGCCCTTGCTCCTGTACTAGGGCAATTCTGATTTTTATCCTTTGTTATCTAGTCCTGAAGAGGCTATGCTGAGTGTGAATGAACAAGTGTCTCAGGAAATCCACCAGGGCCTAAAGAGCATAGGTCTTGATGCTTTGAGCCATGAAAATAAGAACTCTCTTAAAGGTCAGCTCCAGAACATTGCCAAGAAAGAGAACTGCATACGTGTCATCATAGGTAAGAGTCTATTACCATATAGTAATGGCATGGAAGAGTGGCAAGAATGTGGGGGATATAGAAAGGTAGACCTTACATTAGAAATAAGTTACCAATTACCTTGAAAATGAAAAAGTGTGTTCATTTGAAAAGTGTTTTAAGTTTTATTTCTTCATTTATTTAATATGAACTTCTTAGATGTGAAGAGTGAATGGATGGTTTTAAGTTAGATCTGCACCCAGACTAAGTAACTAATCGATTACTACTAACCCACTCAATCATTCATTGCTGTTATCTAGCAATGTTCTAAGATCTATGGTGCAAAACATTTTCTTTACCTCGTGATTTAAGTTACCATATATGGCCTTATTTCCCTTCATGAAATTGATTGGGTTAGGCTGTAGTATATGTTTCATGCTGTAATGGAAGCAGTAATTTCATCAGCTTACTTTTATTGTTAGCAGTTTCTCATATTCTGATGTTGATGTATGACTCTAAGTTTGGTGCACTGGTTGCAACATGTGATGTTAGAATTTCTGGTGGTTTCTAGGATCCTTTTGTTAGATCAACTGCACACTTGGATCTCACGTACAGCTATGTGAAACAATCATGAGCTCTTAAAAATTTGATAGTTCATGTTTTGATTATTTAGTATCTTTAGGAGCTTGGTAAAATTCTCTCTTCCAAATCAAAATAAACAGTTATATCATTTACATGATTTACTCAAATAAGTAGTAGTCAGCGAATAACTGTTAACTTAAACTGGTGACTAGAGAGTGCAATGGTTTTGTGAATGTCTTCTGAATATCTTTCCCTTCCAACATTTTTCCTGCTCACAGATCAACGGATCTTTATGTTTCTCAAATGCTGTTTGGTTCGTGGCGTGCAAGAGTCTTTACTAGATGTCCCTGGAGGCCTTAATTTCATTGAACAAGAATTGGCAGACCTGGGCTTGAAATTTGTCAATCTGATGCATCACAATCAACAAGTGTTTGGTCCATTTTATACCAAGATCTTAAAAAATATCTTCCCTCCAACCCAGGTCCAAGAACCAAAAGAGGAGTATAATTAGATTAGAGCCCAGTCATGGCAACAAGGACCCAGGAAAAGGTGTTCACTTAGTTCCTGGGATAACATCACCTGTGGCTGCCAGAATATAGGGCTGCGTGTAAATGTCAACTGACCCTCTTCCCTTCATTAATAAACCTTTGAGTTGCAACAAAGCCTTTGTTCCTTCTGTGTTGTAGCTGAAGCCATAATCATGTACCTTTATCTTCTGACTAGTTGAGAAACCAATGTGCCCTCTGTTTCTCCTTCACCTCAGTGTTCTGGATTGGTAAGCGTTAGTGCATCAGTTGCTAATGTTATTTTTTTTTTCAGTGTAAAATCATTTCTTTTAAGGCTATAAAAACTCTTTGGACTTACCTTGAGCAAGTATTGGGCTTTTCGCAATTTAAAAAAATCTCTGAATTGCACACAACCTCATTTAGAGTACCAAACTCCCTATGATTTTAAAGTATAGATAGTATATTAGTAGGCATCTTCATCTCATGTTTTGGTGTGTGGCTTGAAGCAGTTTGAAAACTGGGGACTAATTTAAAATTGAGTGTCCTCCAACAAGCATTCAGCTGAGGTTAAACCTCATTCTCCATGGGATTTTCATTAAGTGATCCTAGAGGTCAAGCTACTCTCCAGAGTTAAGGATCTCAATATCAAGACACGTAGCTAAGTTCTTGAGAGGGTCAACCTCTGTTTAAGTATGGGAACATTCTAGTGGAATATAACCCTACCTCAGGACCTTGTATCCTAGGGCTTAAGAACCTTGATAACTGAGATCTGTGCATCTCCTACAAACTTGTAGTAAAGCACTGGTTTGGAAGATTTTGTTTTAGTTTGCCAGCTGCAGAGTTTCCAGTTGGTCTGGACTTTTAGGATGTTTGGGTGAGCAAATAGGCCAGTTTAAATGCCTACCCTGAAATCAATGGTTTCCCATATCAGATCCTTGGAGGAAGCAGATTGCCACCAAGAGTCTAGGATTCAGGAGTTGATTTTTCAATTTCCAATACCTGTCCTGTCACCTTATGCAGAGTATAGAAACATTATCTGTAAGAGAGATTGTATTGACAGTCTGAACAATAGTTTCATCATCTGTAACTAAAACCTTTGAAACAACCCCACAAAATCAGTGGTATTATATCATTCTTTCACACATGAGGAACTAGCCCAGGAGCAGGGTAAGTTGTACAACATTATAACAGCTAGTTAGTGGTAGAGCCCAGAATCAAATAGTCTGCATTCCTAAGTACCTTGCTGGCATGACGCAGGTGGTAAGATTTGGCACATTCAAGGTTCCAATAATACTAGGTTTGGGAAGAGTGTCAGGAATTCTGGAACTGTTATGGAAATTGACCACCAGAGAGCCTACAGCCATTTGTGAATCAGGAAGAACCTTTATTTTCCTGGAGGGCATCATCCCGGATCACTCCAAAATGACTCAGTTCCTATCTTCTTTTGTCTCAAGCTTTGATAGGACATAGGCTTTTATGCCAGTGGGAGCAAACAAACAGGAAGACAGAAAAGCAAATATGTGGTATTTAGCCTTGAACTATCACAATTCTCTCTCTACCAGCTCCAATTTTATTCCTACTAGCTCTTACTTCTTTTGCTACCTGTGTAGGACTGCTGTCTATGTACCTCCGTAATCCCTTCTGGATCATCCATTTCATGTAGGGGGATTCTCTGATATTCTTGCATTACCAGTTCTAGCTGACTGCCTCAGTCTTAGATTGAACTATAAACTTTCTCACAGAATTTGTTCAAGCAAGAAATGAACAGGTCTCTTCTGGATAAGGAGCAACTTGGGCCTCCTGGGGCCCCTGGCTAGTGCCTTTAGCTTTTGCAACGCTAATGATTCTCCTTGGACTCTGTAATGTTTGGCTCCCAGGCCAGGTGAGTATCAGGAAAAGCTCACCAGGCCCAATCTTCTGGATCTAGTCTGTCAGTCCATCTTAGTCAATCTTTTGTAGCTATAGAGACTCACATTCGTCAGATTCAAAGAGAGTTGCCATGAGTTAGCAGTAGTTATTCCAGGTGGGAAGGTTGGTCTCCATTTTTGAAGTTACGATGTCAATCGTAGAGTAGGGCTTTTCTAAATGTGTGTGTGTGTGTGTGTGTGTGTGTGTGTGTGTGTGTGTGTTTGATTGTACCAGTTGAGAATACTGGTGGTAGGAAAGGGTTGATAAACCAGGACAGGAGGGCCAATGATGTAGGCCATCTTCTTGGAGGAGCGGTGGCTTTGTTTGCTCCCATAGAGGAAGTACTTCCTTGCGCTCTGTCTTTGGTTATCTAGTACTTGATCTAGGTGACCCCAGAAAATTCCCAGATCAGCCCCCTAACAGATTCACAGGTGTGATTTGGTGGGAGATGACAGGATCTTGCTCAGGTGAAGCCCAGGGAAATGGAACTGATTGAGATGACTCTGGAGGCTATGGCCCGGATACATCAGGGAGTTGCTGTATTTGGCAGACTGATGAGGTCACCAGAAGGAACCTAGACTGATATTGCATATGGTGGGGTAATGCCTTCCACATCATGGAAATTGGGACACTGGGCAGCAGGTTGGAGCACACCTTGGTAGTTACCAAGAGTTTGGTTGGGCCATTTTGAGATTTTATCCAGTAACAGACCCACCAAAGCAGCCCAAAGCAAACAAGTATCAAGAGTCTATGTACAGGAACTGAACTGGCCATCTGGAGCTCCTCTGACAGGTTTCTTGAATTCAGAAAGTAACTGAAATATCTTAATGTCTCATCTTTAGACCAGCTAACCCTGAACATCAGCCAATCAAATTCATAGAAAGCTTTTAGCTTAGAATGCTTCATTTGGATACTATAGTCTCAAAACCCCTGTCTTAAAGTTAACTAGCATGTTATCTAGGACAGACTCTGTCCTCGATCGGGACTGACAGGAACTCATTTTTATGTGCCTATTCCCAAATGTGGTTAGTGTCACAAGGATACTGAGAACTGAACCTTCCCTCTCCACTCCCACCCCAGTTGCTTACCTTGCTGAGCCTCTGAAGGGATCTTAAGGGATGAGCATATAAGCTCTGCTCTGGGTCCTGACTCTGGTAGATTGGAATCAGTCTGTAGTGGAAATATGGCTCCCCCCAGAACCATAGGTTAGAGCCCGCTGAGATTGTGTAGCTGGAATGAGACTGTGACACCACATGTACTCAGGTCTCAGAAGCCAGGCTGTAGATAGAGACAGATGTCAGAGTAAAGGGGCCAGGGTTTTACCAACTCTCTGGGGAACTGTAGAATGGAGTGAAGGGTTCACATGAGTCACTTAAGGAATTCAAACCCTCAAGAAGAATACTCGCAGGGTTACCCAGGAGTCTCACTCCTCCTTCACTGAGAAGCCAGCCAAGGACAAGGAGAGAAAGCTCAGCAGTTAGATTCCCTATCAGGCAGCTGACATTTGGAATCCACCTGGGGAATTTCAGATCACACAAAGGAATAGCCTCTGCCAGAGACAATCAGTCCCCCACCAGTTTTCTTCCAAATACAAACAGGCATGACTGTTCTCCTGAAATGGAGATAAAAAAGAGCCAGCAGGTCATATGGGGTTCACAGACTCACTTTAAGCACACTAGAGGCTATACATTTCCAGTTTAAAATTCCTGACTAGAAGTGGTTTCTCCAGTACTGCCTCAGAAGAAACTCCATTTTTTTTTTCCTGTGAGCTGGAGCAGATCCCTTTGTCTCCAGATGGGATGATCAATTTTGCGTCAACCTTTTTGACTACACTGAGGGAACAGACTTACCCATCCAGATGATCAGGTGAAGATGGTTTCTTTCTATTTTATGTCCTCATCTTCATGTGCATGGTCTGCTCCTGAGTCTTGGAGGGAGATACTGAATACCTTTTAAGGGCATGTGCTTCTTGGTTCTGAATCCCAAGTTGCAGGCCCCAGATCCATGAAGCCAACCACCCAAAAGCAACAGACCCTGGTGGTCTCAAGAAATGTTATGGAAAATAACCACCTTGGAGTCAATAAGACTTAGGAATAAGGAAAAACCTTTATTTTTCTGGAGGGCCTAGGCCTGGATCACTCAAAAATGGCCGGGTTGCTGTCTTCCTTTGCCTCAAGGTTTTATAGGACCGGGTGGGAGCAGGCAGGCAAGAAGATACAGAGGTTGTTAGCCTTGAGTTATCACAATGCTTAGAACTTTGTGAACTGATGCAGCTCCCGGTAATTTTATCTCTACCAACTCTTATCTCTACCACTGGCTGTACAGGCCTGTCTCTGTGTAACTCAATGCAGCCCTGTTGTCTACATGACCTATGTATAGACATGTTTTCTGCCTCAAAATCATATTTTCAGGGGATAAGCAGCTATTTTCTCTGATATTGAATAGCAACATCCTCAAAGTTCTCAGAGAAAAGCAGAGGCCTTCCAAAAGAGATAGATTAGAAGGTGGATTAAAGGATCTGTGTTGTGGTACAAGAGATTGGGCCACTGCTTGCAGTGTTGTCATTTTATATGAATACTAGTTCAGTCCTGGCTGCCCCCTTTCTGATCAAATTCCCTGCTGATGTTTCTGAGAAGGCAGCAGAAGATGGCCCAAGTAATTGCTCTCCTAACACCCATGTAGGAGATCCAAATGCAGTTTGAGTCTCCTGGATTTGGACTAGCTCAGCCTCAGCCATTAAGGCTATTTTGGGGAAGGGATCAGCAGATTGAAGTATCTTTGTCTTCCCGTGTGTGTGTGTGTGTGTGTGTGTGTGTGTTATTCTGCCTTTTAAATAAATATGTAAAAACAGAAAGTGTATCCTGGGCCCAGTGCAGTAGCCTAGTGGCTAAAATCCTGGCCTTGCATCTGCTGGGATCCCATATGAGTGCCAGTTCTAATCCTGGCTGCTCCACTTTCCATCCAGCTTCGTGCTTGTGGCCTGGGAAAGCAGTTGAGGATGGCCCAAAGACCCTGCATCCATGCGGGAGACCTGGAAGAAACTTCTGGCTTCAGATCATCTCAGCCCCAGCTGTTGCTTTCACTTGGGGAGTGAATCAGCAGATAGAAGATCTTCTTTTCTATCTCTCCTTCTCGCTATAAATCTGTCTTTCCAATAAAAATAAATAAATCATTTTTAAAGAGAGTGTATTCTGTTTCTAGGGTGCGGTAATGAAGTACAAAAATGGATAGCTTGAGCAACAGAAATGTATTTTCTCATATTTCTGAAGATTAGGTACCTGAAACTGTGTTGTCTGATGGGTTGGTTTCTTCTAAGAATTGTGAAGAAAGTTCTTTTTTGAGGCCACTTTTCTCTCTGTGTCTTCACAGCAGCTTCACAACAGTGCTACTCTGCAAATTTTCCCATTGTGTAAGAACCAAAGTCATATTTCACAATGGTTTACTTATTAATTTCATCTCAACTAACTACAATTGCCACTACTGTATTTCAAAATAAATATTCGGAGGTATCTGGGGGTGGGAATTTGAGCATTTTTTTCATAATATACTCTTCCATCTAGAAACAAGATACCCTTACTTCATATGCTTTGTTACTTTTTTCTGTCTCCACACTCTCAATAATGGCACATTCCATTTCCCTGAGGTCAAATCATGCATATAAAAGGGAGGTTGTGTTCATGGTTTGAAACATTAGTTTTGCAATAAATAAAGGAGGTGATAGTGAGTCTCAGTAGCTGTTTGAATCTGAGAAGCTTATTTAATCTATTTGACCTTCACGCTCCTCACATGTAAAACGAAATCCCCCCCCAATCCCACCCCTTAACGGATTTTCCCCACGTTGCTACAATAGTATAGTCCTTCATTAGGAATCATGATTCCATCAGTCTGTTATTTAAGTGTGCCCCGGCATTGCTGGTACAGACGATGTCAGAATTCCAGTCTCTATGAAATTGTACCATAAAATTCAAAAATTCAAAATAAAAATTGAGCAAAAAAAAAAAAAAAAAAAAGAAGAAAGAATAAAAAAGAAAAAGAAATCACTCAATCTTTGTCCAGATCCCAGCACAGCATTCAATGTATCTTCCACAAGGTAACGTTTGCTTCCTTTCTGTTCTAAATTTTCTGAGTTTTAAAAGGGATGCTGTTTATTAAGTTCAATGTCATCAAGGTATTTTAATGAATGAGAACATAAGAAGAAGCAAGAAAGGGAACCACATTTATTTCTGTGCATTACATAGGAAATCCAGTGTCATCTCTGGGCTGTGAAGTGTATTGGAGTGGGGCTGGGGGAAAAGTCTTCCCTCCTTTTCATGGAGTACTTGTGCTCGGCTAGGGTTTCTGAGTTCCTACTAAATGTGTACATGACCTGGTGCTCTTGGACTTTCTTGGAACTCCAGAGAAAGGTGCTGAATGTATAGGCAGGGACACTAGAGCAAGTCAAACTTCTTGGGTCCCAGGGCCTGAACCTTTCCCAAGAAAGTGCCTTCTCCTGCCTGGATCTCCGTTGGTCCGTGTATGTTCACTGAGTTATCTGCCACGCTTCACACTTCTGGTGACCTGGGGAGGAGGAGGTCATTACAATCACTGCACAAAAACTACCTCAACATATAAGGAGATGGTATGCTCACTTGAGTCATTGGAGAATGCTTAAAAAGGAGCTGGGCCTGATACCATGAGCAGGACTTGCAGGGGATGTCTAAGAGTGAGAGGATTGAAGGTTCATTTCAACCAGAGTGAGGACCTAGGGCTTTTGAGAGGAGCAGACACGGCTTCCAGAAAACTTACTGGACATTCCAGGATCTAGGCATATAGGTCTGGTACTGATTAGAGATGATCACTTCCTTGTGAAAGTATAGGAGCAGGAAGTACATGTGCAATCAAAGCCTTGCCTGACTTCGGATATAGTTTTTAAGAAGTGTGTCCTCCTAACATTATGTCATTAACTTTTCGGATGTAGGTTGACATGCTAAAATCTTCCAGACACCACTTTCCCCTGCTTTATTTTAGTTTGATAAGAATAAAGGACAGTGCCTAACCTTGTCTGTTCTAGATTTAAGGTCCTTGCTAAGATATGGCCACTAGAGGGATACAGGTGTCACATTTAGCACTTTTTTGCCCCTTCTGCAGAAGGGTTCCTGGAAGATGAGTAACAAAGACCAGAACATGGAGGAAAATTCTGTCACTATTAAGGGGATGATGTCATTTAAACCTTATTAGCAGCCAAACAGGATCAATAGAATCCTAGTTTAGCAAGATGAGTAGAAATTATACCCTATAGCTCTGAGTGAGAGTTATAGAAAAGGATTCCAGCAATTAGAGCATCAATTCAAACACAATTCTGGGACAACATGTGGAGATCAATGCACAGAACTGTGAGGTATTCTGAGAAATGCAGTTTGTTGGACGTGAAGGCTGGTGAAAGGTATCATTAAGGCCTTTCTCCTGGAACTCCTGCCAATGTTTCTGGGGATCCTTCCCATAGAGGCCCTGATGGGGAGACTTTTTGACATACACTCCAAAACAATAGTTTTAAGAAGTATACTTCAGAGTTGGCATTGTCACATAGCAGTTGAAGCTTATGCCTGTAACACCGATATCGCATATGGACACCAGTTTATGGCCCAGTTGCTCCACTTCTGATACAGTTATGTATTAATAGTTCTAGAGAAGCAACAAAAGATGACCCAAGTACTTGTGATCTCCCATTTTCATCACTTTCTGGAATAAGCCAGCTGTCATATTCTGAAGATACCCTAAAGCCCTGTTAGAGGTTAATATGGTAAGGAACAGAGAATACACATTTCAGAAGTAAAGTAATCCTGAGCAACATTTCTATTGATTATGTTTCAGTTATCTAAATATGTACATAGAACATTGTCTAAATGTACAAAATGGCACCCAAGATAGCACCTCATGAAGTTAATAGGGGTCTGGGTGCATACTCTACCCCACTCCCACATCTTTCTTTAGCGGCTTTGCTGCCCTGTCTCAGCTTGCATTTGAACAAAAGCTCAGAAAAGCCCACAGTTCTATGACTTGAATCACCTTCCATTTCTTGAGTGCTTTCCCCTTCCCTCTTATTTCCAGTGGAGCTTTGATCACCAGTGGGAAATCTTGCCACTGCTGCACCATCAGCTGTTTGTGCTGCTTCCTAGTTGCTATGCGTCCCCAGCAACTTCTCTGACACTGCACTGCCCGCACTGTCATCCAGATTTATGTCTAGTCCATTCTCTGCTGCCCTAGCTAATCCTTTTCTGCTCTGTTTTTTGTGTCTTCATCCTAATCTGCCATTTTGGATAGCCTCAAATACCTCTCTAGAAAGCAAAAAAAGATAAGTGATACCTTTGCTTTTGTCACACCAAAGCTGCTGCATTTTAAGGCAGACATGCTTTTGCTTACTTCTTCTCTTGATTCTCTCTGGAAGCTGCTATTGACAGGAAAATTGAGTTCTATTATAATGCCAGGAAATCCTGAAGGGTGATATGAAGCTAAATTTAGAAACTTAAACATTGCTTTGGGCCAGAAGCACTCAAATCTGTGGATACACTGAGTTAGTCTTGAAAAACTGACAAGCTTTAGGACGTATACTGATAGAGCAAGGAGAAGCATACACAGTGGTTAATGGAATCTTTCATCCTTAGGCTAACAGAGGTATGTTTACTGAAAAAGACATTAAGAATCTTAATATTCAGCCTAGATGGTTTCTTAATCTTCAAATGGATAGTTTATCAGCACCGACGATTTTGAAAACTGTAAGATATTACTTTCTTAAAGGGTATTCCAATTCGGATTTTTGTCTTAAAATTTTGCTCATACTGATTAATAAACTTATCTACATCATATAGCTACAATTTAAAGTACTGTGATGTATATTTCAATAGATTTTAAAATAAGGCCCAAGGGCTGTAGCAGAACAAAGAAAAATAGCTGGCAGGATATATAAGACAAAAACATTTACTTTTTTTCCTTTAGCTGGCCATGGCTTTGCAGCTGGAAAGACATGTGTGTGTCTCTCAAATGGCTGCCAGATATATCTCTGTCATGGTGTGCTGCCCAGGGATAGAAACTCCTCATAAGTAACTGCATCACCCCTACCACTACACTGACAGTAACATACCACCCCAGGATTTTGACTCCATTGTGCCAGGATATTATAGGTGGGGAGAATTGCAAGGAAGGATGTGTTAGCTACCTGCCTGTTCTGGCACCAACTGGTCCCTAGTATGTTAAAGATTGAGGCATAAGTGTACTTCCCCACTACACCCATGATCATAAAGCTATCATAAAATGCAGGACAAACTCCATCTGGTATAAAGTTGTGGATGGGTCCATTCTGGAATCACATTCCATTGACTCCAGAGTATAAAGCGTAAGACATTTATGTAATCAAGCACAAGATTGGTACAAGTGTTGTCAGAAATTTAAACAATTTGGTTAAAGCCAAAACAATAATTTATTTAATCTGAGTGATTTAAACAAAGCTGTGAGCTAGAACTAGTGTTTTAAATTAGGTAACTACTAACTTCCATAAGACTCCATTTTTCAAGCAAAAAGACTCAATAAATGCAGCAGAAAACATCAAAAACTTGCCCAATATGTACATTTTTAAGCCTATGTCTGCTGTGAAAACACAGAAAAATCTTGATGAGAAGGATTAGTACATCATGCCAATTTATGAACTTGTTACAGAGGATGGTTAAAGAAACATCATGATACAGAAGAGAAAATCATATAATACTGCTGTTTGAACTTTTAATATATAAGACCTAACCTTAACATAAATTTTCCTTTATAAGAACAAACTGAATTTTAACCCATAGTTATTTCAAAGCAGTTTAAAAAATATAAGGCGTTAAGTAGAAAGCAGACACACAATCATACTTTAACAAAATGTTGTGAATTCAGTTTTGCATGCTGATCATGGGGAGCTGCTTCCCTTGATCCATGGAGAATACAGTTAAAGTTGGACCCACAACTCCAATGCCTATTATCCACCAATGTGAAGGCAATCAGTGACTAACTGACATGTTCGTGAACCCTGTACGAACTAAACTGCTTGACAGCCTAAACCACTAGATGAACTTCTATTCAAAGTATTATCACTTCTGTGAAACCTCTTGGCATGGTTGGGAGCTTTCTGCTTTTCTTTCTTTTTAAAATGTAACCTTTCCTTCCTCTCATTGCATTGTCCATGCTTCTCATTCTTTTTGGTCATGGGACATGAACCTAGATGGCTAGAACTATAAAATCCTGCAATCTTTCTTGGGAACTCACTTGAGATTGTTGGAATGGTGAGCAAAGATGAATTGCTTCTGCTTCTTTCTTTTCTATTATCCTTGTTCTTCACTGTAGTCTCTTGTGAAAACAAAACACCTCACTAGGACCATATAAGCTATTTAAAAATGCAGTAAGCATAGCTGAAATTATTTTAAAAATTTATTTTGCATATGTTTACATAGCTGAGAAGGGTGCATACCCATGTGGACAACCAACCAGAGTGGAAAAGGCTGAGGAATAGGGCAAAGTGGACAAGATAATTGTTTCCAAATCATCTTTTTCTTCTTCTTGTGTCTGTGGGAAAGGAGCAGAGAAGGGAAGAAGCTACACCCAGCATCCCAACCTCATCAGTATCTGTTGGCATGACCACCCAATGTTGTCCCAGGATCCCTGATGTGGAGCATACTCTGAGGGTACCTCAGTTTCGATAGTCCTGAAATGCTGTTGATTTTGTTGCTCTATGGATGAGGAAATCCCTTCATGGTCCATTGACTGACATAGTCCACTTTAGAGTCTCCATTGGCCCAGATACTTGTTGTCAAAGCTTGGCTGGGAGAGATGTCCAATTTGTTCTTCTCTCCAACGAACTACCATATTCTCCATGTACATGCCTTCTACTACACTGTCTTCAGCAATTGAGGAGGCTCAGTTCTGACATGTGCACTCCATGGTCAGACCACAGAAACTCAGCAAGGAATAAATAGATTTCACCCAAACAACAGAAGAAATGGACCTAAATATATCTACAGAATGTTTTATCCCATAGAAAGAGAATACACATTAAAAAAAATTCAGTATATGGAAACTTCTTCAGGACTGAAGAATACAAGCCATGAAACAAGCTTTAGCAGAATAAAAAAATGTCAAAATCATACCATGCTTGTTCTCAGACCATCATGGAGTAAAACCGGAGATCAATATGTCAAAATATCCCAAATTATATGCTAATACTTGGAGACTGAACAGCATGCTGCTAATTTGAAGAAATCAAAGAGGAAATAAAAATAACTGTTTGAAGTGAATGAAGGCATCAATGCAACATTTCAAAACTTGTGAGATATACTCAAAGCAGTGCTAAGAGAAAAGTATATTGCAACTAGGGCTTATGTGAAGAAACTAAAGTATATAAATGGACTAACCATACATCTGATGGAGCTAGGAAAACAAAAGCAAGATAATCCCAAGATTAGCAGGAAAAAAAAAGAAATCAACAAAATATGGGAGAAAATACAACAAACAGAGAACAAAAGAACAATATAGAGATCAATGAATCAAAAGGCTGATTGTTTGATCAAATCAACCAAATATATTCACCACTAACCCAACTAAGCAAAAAAGAAGGGAGAAGATGAAAATCAATAGAATAAAAAAATGAAATGTAAAAACAGATACCTCAGACATACATAGAATCATCAGGAACTATTACAACCAATTGTATGCCAACAAATCAGAAGACTAGAAGAAATGGATAGATTTCTAGACACATATAATCTACCAAAACTGAATCGTGAAGCAACTAATAATTTATGAGCAGGATGGAGAGTAAATCAATAATTACATCCCTCCCAGCCAAGAAAAATCCCTGGACCATATGGCTTCACTGCTGAATTCTACCAAACGTTCAAAGAGGAACTTATACCAATGATCTATGAGCTATTCAAAAACAGTAGAAAGGGTGGCACTCCTTCTAAACTCTTTCTATGAAGCCAACATCACTTTAACACCAAAGCCAAACAGAAACACAATGGAGAAAGAGAATTACAGACCAATGTCCCTAATGAGCATAGATGCAAAAATCTTCAACAAAATAATAGCCAACAGAATCAAACACTACATGAGACAGATCAATTATCCAGACCAGGTGGGATTTATACCTGGCATGCAGGGATATATTAACATAAGCAAACAAGTAAATGTGGTATATTACAGCAACAAAATGGACTAAAAAATTAAGATAATCTCAATAGATGCAGAGAAGGCATTTGATAAAATCCAACAGGAATTTATGATAAATATCCAGCAAGACAGGCACAGAAGTAAAATCCCACAACACAATCAATGCAATATATGAAAAACCCAGTGCCAGCATTGTACTGAAGGGGAAAAGGCTGGAAACTTTCCCACTGAGTTCTGGAACTAGACAAGGATGCTCACTTTGTCCATTTCTATCCAACATAGTATTGGAAGTCCTAGATAGAGCTATTAGGCAAGAAAAAGAAATGAAAGGAATTCAAATTGCAAATGAGGAATTCAAATTATCCATGTCCACAGACAACACGATTCAAAAGACTAAATAAAGAGAATATTGGCACTCATAAGAGAGTTTGGAAAGGCAGCAGGGTACAAAATCAATGAATATTAACTAGTATACACAAACAGCTCCATGAGAAAGAAAGAACTTGTAAGATCAGTCCTTTTAAAATAGAAGAGAACTGCAAATACCTTAGAATAAGCCTAAAGACCTCTATGATGAAAATCATAAAACATTTAAAAACTAATAGAAAAAGACATCACAAGATGGTAAATTTTACCATATTCCTGGATTGGCAGGATCAACATCACCAAAATTTCTATATTACTTAAAGTGATGTGAAGACTTATTGTGACCCTAATGAAAATCTCAACCACATTCTTTTCATAAATAGAAAGGATGATACAAAAATTCATCTGGAAACATAAGAGACCAACACATAGTTAACAGTATCTTGAAGTATACAAATGAAGCTGAAGGAATCAAAATTCCAGACCTCAAGACAAACTACAAGGCAGTGGTCATCAAAAATAGTCAGGTACTGGTAAAGAAACAGAGAAGATCAATGGAACAGAATAGAAGCCTGAGAATGGAGCCCACACATGTATAGCCAACTAACCTTTGATAAGAGAAAAAAAACAAAAAAAAACACCAGGGAAAAAGTGTGGTCTCTTCAACAAGAAACTGTGGCACATCTACTCCATGGAATACTACTCAGCCATTAAAAAGAATAGAATTCTACCATTTGCAATAAAATGGTCCCAACTAGAGACCATTATGCTCAGTGAAATAAGCCAATCCCAAAGGGATGACTATCTACTTGTTCTACTAGAACAGGATTGAACTAGCCTTAACTGGAATTTTGCTTGGAAAAGTCAGCTCTAGGAGGCGCCACGGAGCTTCCAGAGAGCAAAGGGCTCTGGAAGGGGGCAGGTAGATAGGGGGCAGGCTTGGCTTTTTAAAGTGAACAGACTTGTCTCGCCCATAAAGCGTAGGGTGGCGCACTGTCCACAGAAGCTTGTGAAGTACAAGGAGGGAGAAAAACAGCATTGTTGCCGAGGTGGAGAAATATGGAGGGAAAGCAGGGGAGACAGGATAAAGTGTGGGATTAGAGGCATGTAGGACAAAGGATAGAATGTGAAGAAGGGAGGCGGGATGGGCCTCAGTGTGGGGGGCCACGTAGGCCATAGGGTGGGGTGTGAGGCAGGGACAGCGGTGGAGGGGACGTCACCATGGGGCGCAAGTAGGTTGAAACGTGGAGTGTGGGGGACAGTGAGAGCAGAACGGGGCGTCAGTGTGGGGCACGTAAGTAGAATGGTGAGGTATGAGGGAAGGACGGCGGTGGGATGCGCCATCAGTGTGGGGGGACGTAGGTTGAAGGGTGGAGTGTGAGTGAAGAACAGCGGCGGGAAGGGGCGTCACCGAGGGGGCAAGTAGGTTGAGGGGTGGGGTGTGAGGGAGGGACGGCGGAGGGACACGGCGTCAGCGTCGGGGGCACGTAAGTCGAAGGGTGGGGAGTGGAGGAAGGACGGCAGCTGGAAGGGCTTCAGACTAGCGCTTGAGAGAGGGGCGGTGAGAAGGTGTAAGGCATTGGTGGGCTCCTAATACAAAAGGTACGTTGTCCTTGAGAGGCAGTGGCAGGACGGGGCCCGCAGGAAGAGTGGTGGAGTGGGAGAGGAGGACTGAGGCACGAGGGGGCGCCAGCGTGCGGGGCACGTAAGTTGAAACGTGGGGTGTGAGGGAGGGGCTGTGGCGGGAAGGGGCGTCAGTGTGCCGGCACGTACTTCGAAGGGTGGGGTGTGAGGGAGGGACTGCGGAAGGACGCGAAGTCAGCGTCGGGGGGCACGTAAGTAGGAGGGTGGGGAGTGAGGGAAGGACAGCGGAGGGACACGCCACTGTGTCAGTGTGGGGGCACGTAGGTCGGAGGGTGGGGAGTGGGGGAAGGACGGCAGCTGGAAGGGCTTCAGACTAGCGTGTGAAAGAGGGGTGGCGAGAAGGTGTAAGGCATTGGTGGGCTCCTAATACAAAAGGTACGTTGTCCTTGAGAGGCGGTGGCAGGACGGGGCCAAGTAGGTCGAAGGGTGGGGAGTGAGGGAAGGACTGAGGCAGGAGGGGGCGCCAGCGTGCGGGGCACGTAGGTTGAAACGAGGTGTGAGGGAGGGACCCTGGTGGCCAGGTGGTGTGTCAGCGTGGGGGCAGGTAGGTCGAAGGGTGGCGTGTGGGGGAAGAACTGCAGCGAGAAGGGCTTCAGAAGAGAGAGTAAGAGAGGGGCGGCGAGGAGGTGTAAAGACATTGGTGGGCTCCTAATACAAAAAGTACATTGTCCTGGAGGGGCAGTGGGACAGGACGGGGCGTCAGCGTCGGGGGCAAGTAGGTCGAAGGCTGGCGTGTGAGGGAAGGATGGCGGCCAGAAAGGGCGTCAGCATGGGCGGTAAGTAGGTCGAATGTTTGGGTGTGAGGGAAGGACAATGGCGGGACACGGAGTCAGCGTGGGAGCACGTAGGTCTAGTGTTGAGGTGTGATGGAAGGAAGGTGGCAGGAACGGGAGTCACTGTGGGGAAGGCATAGGTTGAAACGTGGGGTGTGAGGGAGCGACGGTGGGAGAAGGGACGTCAGCGTGGGGGCCCGGAAGTCGAAGGGTGGTGTTTGGGGGAAGAAGGGTGGTGTTTGGGGGAAGGTTGGCGGAGGGACGCGCCGTCATGTGGGAGCACGTAGATCGAAGGGTGGGATGTGAGGGAAGGACGGTGAAGAGTAGAGTGTGAGAGAGGGGTGGCGAGAAGGTGTAAGGCATTGGTGGGCTCCTAATACAAAAGGCACATTGTCCAGGAGGGGCAGTGGAAGGCCGGGGCCGAGTAAGTCGAAGGGTGGGGTGTGAGGGAGGGACAGGGGAGGGAAGTGGTGTTAGAGTGCAGGAAACATGGGTTGAAAGGTAGGATGTGAGGGAGGGACAGCAGTGGGACAGGGCGTCAGAGTGCCGGGCAAGTAGGTCGAAAAGCGGGGTGAGGGAGGAAGACGGGAACGAGTGTTGTATTTGGGGCAGGAAAGACCAAAGAAAGTGTATCTGGGACTGGCAGGCCCGGTATTTTAGAGTATGTAGGTTGAAAGAGGCAGTGTAAGGGGATTGTGGTGGGATGTGATGTGGCATCTGTGGGCATGTGGGATTAAGGGTACAACGCGAAGGGTGGGCAACTGCAATGGTGAGACAGTGTGGTGGTTGTGGGCACATAGGTCTGATGGTAGCCTGTGAAGGAGGGACAGTGAGATTGGGCGTCAGGATTGGGGGCATGTAGGTTTGGAGCAAGGTGTAGGCTGTGGCAGGTGTGCCCTACTTGTTAGGTTTTTTTTTTTTTTTTCCCATTCCTGGAATTCCTAGGTGGCACAATAGTGCTCCCCTCCCCTGCCCTCTGAATCAATCCATCCCTTGGCTTCTCAGCCTAGTTTTGTCTCTATTTGTGCCTGGGGATGTCCTCCTGGGCTCCTTTCTTCTCACAGCATTATTAACAATGCCAGAAATTATTAACAATGCCAGAGACGACTGTTCATCTAGTCTTAATTTGTCTTTTCTTTCTCATGGTATATTGCCCTAGAGAATTTTCTTTTTGAAGATTTATTTATTTGGAAATCTGAATTAAATGGAGAGACCCAGAAATATTTGAATTACTTAGTTTCTCTCTAAATGGCCACCTGAGACTCCATCCCAATCTTCGACATGCATTCAGGGGCCTAATTCCTTGGAACATCTGCTGCCTTCCTAGGGCCAGTAGCAAGGAGCTGGGACTGGATAGGAAGTGGAGCAGCTGGGATGAGCACCTAAGCTCATGTGAGATGCCAGCAGCCCTGACTCCCTGGTAAACATGTTAATCCTGCTCAAGGGAGATGACAAGTTCCTTCCAAAGAATTTGATGTTTCTATAAAAGTGTGACAGTAACCAGGATCTGAATATTCAGAATTTATTTGTTATTCTCAAAAGTACATTTGGGAGTGGGAAGATGGTTTGAGCATGCTTATGATCTCAAAATTAGTTCAAGTAGTTCAGCCGGGCACCATTTGTTTCTCTCATATCACCATCTGAATTTCTGTGACTTGCTTCTAAGATCTTTTACTGTGTATACTCTTCTGTTCTTCATGTGGCTGTAGTGAATATAATTAAGGAGGAAAATCTTAAGTGAAATCATAGGTCATATTTGTTAATCCTGTGAAAATAGAATTGAATTTATGGGGTTGAGCAAATAGTGAGATGCTTTATTTATGGGGCTGTAAAGATTGCTTGAAGGTGGTAGAAATATAATTTGTTTGTTATTTTATCCTCACATTATATGTAGTTCATTCTGTTTTTCTCTCAGCTCTACACTTTGAAGATCTGCAAAACACTGACCAAGAGAGAGCATGTTGTCTACCCTAAAGAAAAATGGGCCATATAACCACAAAGGTAAATAGATTTACATACCATAGGTTTTTTAAGCGGTAACATGCTAAGGTACAGCATGATTCACAAAAGGAGGGATCATTTCACCAGTTTGAATGGAATGCAGCATTGTATGAGCTGCCAACATAAGCAGCTTTCTACCACTTCAAAATCTTGTACCGTTTTTCACTGCAAAGAATGGGATGCAATTTTGTAATAATTATTAGATATTCTTGTCATGAAGAAAGACTATATGATCTGTAATTAATTTTACCTCAGTTATTCTGCTTGTTCAAACTGCATGTTTTAATTATTCAGCTGTAACTCTAAGTTTCAAGCATGTTTTTGTTATCATTGTGACAGAAAAATAAGTATATAAATATGCCATCAGAAACTGTTAATCTGGGCCCGGTGCGGTAGCGTAGTGGTGAAGATCCTTGCCTTGCATGCGCTGGGATCCCGTATGGGTGCCGGTTCTAATCCCGGTGGCTCCGCTTTCCATCCAGCTCCCTGCTTGTGGCCTGGGAAAGCAGTTGAGGACGGCCCAAAGCCTTGGGACTCTGCACCCGTGTGGGAGACCTGGAAGAGGCTTCTGGCTTCTGGCTTCGGATTGGCTCAGCTTCAGCCATTGTGGTCACATGGGGAGTGAATAATTGGACGGAAGATCTTCCTCCCCGTCTCTCCTCCTCTTTGTATATCTGCCTTTCCAATAAAAATAAATAAATCTTTAAAAAAAAGTGTTAATCTGTAGCATCAGAAAAAGTACCCCACTGCTGAAAGCAAGATACAGCTTATCTGTCAGGATGAGCTGAAATGATAGCTCTCGTTTTATACAAATAATCCAAAGCTCTTCAAAAGCATTTTATTACTATGTAATGATTTTAGTTGTCATATTTTGAGCCCGTGTGATGTAGCAGGCATTTGATAATCTTCGCATGTGAATTTCTCATTTAATTCTCAGAAAAATTGTGAGAGGGCACGCCCTTTTAAAAAAAAACAAGATTTATTTATTTTTACTGGGCAGGCAGATTTACAGAGAGGAGAAAGAGAGAAAGAACCTTTATTCATTGGTTCACTCCCCAAATGGCCACAACAGCTGGAGCTGAGGCATTTGGAAGCCAAGAGCCAGGAACCTGGAACCCTGGCTCCCACATGGCTGCAGGGGCCCAATGACTTAGGCTTGTGGCTTTCTCAGGCAGGGAGCTGTATTGGAAATGAAGCAAGCAGCTGGGACATGATCCAGGACCCATATGGACAGACAGCACTCACAGGCAAAGGATTAGTCAATTGAACCATGATGCTGGCCCTAAGGACACTGTCTTAATTTGCAGATGAGATATGAGTCTGGAGAGACCAGGTGGTGCTGTGGATTATATCAGTCCCAATCTCAGCAGGTTATTTTGTACCCCAGTTCATATTTAGGGCAACTACCTGTCCTTTATGAATTATGGATATTGATGTTCAATTGATTTTTACTGGAATGGCTAGTTGATAGAAAAAATGATGAAACAGCCAACACATAGAAAGTTGTCAGTAACTGCCAGAGAGGAAGAACATCTTAAAGAGTCTCAAACCAGCAACTGATGTTTTCATTCGAAAATATCGTTATCACTCCCAATACATTGGCCAGAGTCAGTCACATATATCGTTATACCAACATGAAGGCGGTCAGGAAGTGTAGTTTTTCCAGTTGCCCACAACAGAAATGAAGGAGAAGCACTTGGTATGCAGCAGCAGTGAATACTGTATAAAAGAATGGAAGCTTGGAGAGACTAAGTTTTTATGTAAAGTTAAATAGGTTGCATATGTCAGCGCCTGGATAAGAATCCAGACTGGTACATTTTTTTTAAATTTTATTTGGGATTCCCCTGCAAACTCCGACCCCTGACAGGTTTTCCCCACGTTGCTATACTAGTATAGTCCTTCATAAGGAGTCATAGTTCCATCAGTCTCTTATTTAAGTGTGCCCTGCAAACTGGCACAATTTTAAAGTCAGTGTTCTAGGGTGGACATTTGGTGTAGTTATTAAGATGCTGCTTGGAAAGCTTGCATCCAATATAAGGGACCTTGTGTTGAAGTGCCAGCTCTGCCGAGTCTGCCTTCCTGCTAATGAACAGCCTGGGAAATAGCAGATGATTACTCATTTGCTGTGTCCCTGACAGCCTTGTGGAAAACTGCAGTTGAGTTCTGGGTTCTAGACTATGGCCAGGCTCAGCACTGGATGTTGAAGGCGTCAGAGCTGAGAGCTGTGAGGTTTGAGAGTCTCTCTTTTTCTGTCTTTCATATAAATAAATGTTTTAAAATTTTAGAAAGCAAATGTTAGGGAGAGACACAGATATTTTATCCATTGATTCACTTGCCAAATGGCTACAATAGTCAGGCTGAAGCCAGTAGCCAGGAGCTCCTTCCAAGTCTCCCATGTGAGCTCAGGAACCCAAGAACTTGGGCTATCTAGAGTGCAGCTTTCCTGGGTACATTAGCAGGGAGTTAGATAGGAGATGGAACAGCCAGGAGTGGTGCCTATATGGGATGCTGGCATCACAGACAGTAACTTAATATGCTATGCCATAATTAGGCTTCAGTAAATGCATTTTGTTAAAAAATAGATGTTCTAGAATAAATCTACTGAAAATATTTTCTGCTGTATATTCCATAATATTTGAAAAATAAGAATTCTGTTTCTACTCTTTCGTGCAGTGAATGTTACTCTCAAGTAAATTCCAGGTATATTAATAATAGAAATATTTACTTCAGTGATGTAATTTTCTCTTCCTTAGTCATCTAGTATCCTACAGGTTTAATGCAACTGATGTGAGGTTATTGGTCAAAATAATGAATTTATGTTAGCGTTGGGTGTTTTCCAAACAAATGAAAACATTGAGTATTTCAAGTTTCATTGTATTCACAGAAGAAAATAAGATCTAATGGTAGTACCAGTCTGTTAATTGAGCCTCTGATTAGAAAAAAAAGTTTCATACCTTTCTACTTTGTCAAGAACAGATGCTAAGTATAAGAACAGATATAGAGGAATGTGATAACAGGTGTGACAGAGTTGAACAAAAATGCTATATGTTTATGGTATAGAAGCACCTATAACAATGATAAAACCTCTGGAACTACGCTTGCATAAAATTGTAAGGAATAGAAAGGCACTTTCTTATTGAAGAGAGTGATACACTTGCAGCTGCAGGAAAGACTGAGAGATAACATTAAGGAAATGGTAGAATAATAACTGCAACTTAAGAAATGTATATTTATTTGAAAAGTGGAATTACAGAGAAGGAAGAGGAGAGAGAAAGTGATCTTTCACCTGTTAGTTCCATGCACTGATTTATTCCTCAGATGGCCTTAATGGCTGGAGCTGACGTAATCCAAAGCCAGGAATGAGGAGCTTCTTTCAGGACTCCCACACTGGTGCAGGGACCCGAGATTTTGAGCCGTACTCTGCTGGTTTGAGGTTGTAAACAGGGAGCAGGATCAGAAGTGGAGCAGCCAGGACAGAAATCAGTATCCATACAAGATTCGGGCATAGGAGGTGGAAGACTAACATGCACACTCACCTTAATAAATTCAAATTTTTGATCAAGCTGATAAGTATCAGAAATTATGAGTGCACAAAGGAGAAATAGAGAAATCTTATTAATAATAAATAAAATTATTCTTTAAAATTCTTTGACTTATTTAATTTTATTGCAAAGTCAGATATGCAGAGAGGAGGAGACAGAGAGGAAGATCTACCATCCACTGGTTCACTCCCCAAGTGGCTGCAACAACTGTTGCACCGATCCAAAGCCAGAAGCCCGGAACCTCTTCCAGGTCTCCCACGTGGGTTCAGTGTTTCAAAGATTTGGGCTGTCCTCGACTGCTTTCCCAGGTCATAAGCAGGGAGCTTGATGGGAAGCAGGGTGGCTGGGATTAAAACTGTCACTCATATAGGATCTCAGTGCTTTCAAGGCTAGAATTTCACCTGCTAGGCTACCTCACTGCGCTCCCAAAATTATTCTTGAGAATAAATGTGTGCAAAAGTAAGATTATTGGCCAATATAAAATAGATACATTTGAATACATTAGCTGAATAAATTAAAGGTAGAACATGATCACAAAAGATTGTTGGAACAGTAACAGTAATTCTCAGCAAATTGGAATTGTAGGTATATTTCTTGAAATAGGTAGTAAGACAGTAAACTCCATCAACTGCAATCTTTATTGATTTATTTTTTCACTTGTTGCAAAGTTGTATATAAGCGGCAGATTTCACACTTTTCACAGCATAGATTTAGAAGCATAGAGGTTCCTCCATCCACCTCCCTGCATATCCCCCTTAGTATTTTTCTCCAAGTCAATTTCAAAAGCATAATAATTCATTTCACAGTTACAAGCTTCGTTTCTGATACATAAATGTATCATGGCATGGCAATAGAAGGAAAGAAGAAAATAACATAGAAGTATAGTTAAAATAAAAAACGGAAGTCCTGCTGTTACTTAGGAGTAAAGACAACTGCTGTTTACAGTGTTAATTCCCACTACTTCTCCAGGTTATGTTGTGTGTGTGTGTGTGTGTGTGTGTGTGTGTGTGTATTTTCTGTGTATTAGTTGTTGATTAGAGAGAACACATTGTGTTTGTGTTTTTGGTCGGGGAGCTGGATTATTGCACTAAGCATAACCGTTTCTATCTGGGTTCATTTGTTTAGAAGCTAAGATTTCATTGTTTTTCATGGCTAAGCAGTATTCTCTAAACGTACTGAATTTTCTTTAGCTGTTCATTCATTGATGGGCATCTGGGTCATTTCCATGCCTCAACTATTGTGAATTGCAGTGATATAAGCATGGAGTTGCAGCTCACTCACTCATATTCAAATTTCATTTTATTTGAATATATTCCTAAGGCTGGGATGGCTTGGTTGTATTTTAGATTTATTTTCAACTGTCTGAGCACTGTCCATATTGACTTCCATTGATTTCACTAATTTACATTCCCATCAGCACTGGTTTAGTATACCTTTTTCTCTGTACCCTCACTTGTGATTGTTGTTTTTCTGATTTCTCTATGTTGGCCATTCTTAATGGGGCTAGGCAGGATTTTATTGTAGATTTTATTTGTATTTCCAGGAATGATAGAACATCTTCCTATTGGTCTATTAGACATTTTCATTTCTTCTTTTGAAAAAAATATGTTCATCTCTGTTTTCCATCTCAACTGGATTGTTTATTTGGCCATTGCTAAATTTCTGGAGTACTTTGTATATCCTGGCTGTTAGTCTTCAATCTGCTGTGTATTATGCAAATAATTTCTCCCATTTTGTTGGCTGTCTTTTTATTTTATTGACAATTCCTGTTGCAGTGCAGAAGCTTCTTGGCATCATGTAATCCCATTGGTTTATTTTTGCTTTCATGGCCTAGGTTCTGCATGCCAAGAATAAATCCACTTGGTCTGGTGAATGGTCTGATCTTCTGCCGGATTCTTTTGGCTAGTATTTTGTTGAGAATTTGTGCATATTTGTTCATCAGAGAGATCAATGTGTAAATTGTTTTCTTTGTTGTGTCACCATCTGGTTAGGGGATTAAGTTGATGTTGACTTCATAGAAAGAGTTTGGACATTTCCTCCCTTTCTGTTGTTTTGTATAGATTGTGGAGAACTGGACTAAGTTCTTCTTGAAATATTTGGTACATGTCAACAGTGATTTCATCCAGGCCTGGGTTTTTCTTTATTGGGAGGGATTTGATCACTGATTCAATATCTGGGTTATAGGTGATCTATTTAGAATTTTAATTACCTCATTGTTAGATTTACTGACCACCCATGAAAGAAAACACTGGTTGAGTACAAACAGGCGTTTTTTTAAGCGAAGAGAAGTCTATTCCTGGGCCTTTCCCCAAACAGTGGAAGAATGAGCAGGAAAGGAGGAGACCACAAGTGGAAAGACAAGCTAGGTAGTAGAGACAAAGGTTTTATACCTCTTCTGACGTGGCTATTGGCATCAGCCTTGTTTGGGCCCTGATAGGGCAAGTAGTGTTGGCCTTTGTACATCATTAGCCCGTACATGGTCTTGACTGCCTTTGGGGTGTGCCAGATCTCTGCTGAGGTCACTGTGGTGTCCACTCACTTCCTGTAACTGCAGTAGCCATCATTCCAGTCTATTGGTAATAGGAAAAGGAACAATGAAGTCAATCTGGTTACTTCTTTTTTGTTTGTTTGTTTTTTAAAGATTTATTTTTATTACAAAGTCAGATATACAGAGGAGGAGAGACAGAGAGGAAGATCTTCCGTCCGATGATTCACTCCCCAAGTGAGCCGCAATGGGCCAGTGCGCGCCGATCCGAAGCCGGGAACCAGGAACCTCCTCCAAGTCTCCACGTGGGTGCAGTGTCCCAATGCATTGGGCTGTCCTCGACTGCTTTCCCAGGCCACAAGCAGGGATCTGGATGGGAAGTGGGGCTGCCGGGATTAGAACCGGCGCCTATATGGGATCCCGGCACGCTGAAGGCGATTACTTTTAGCCGCTAGGCCATGCCGCCGGGCCCAATCTGGTTACTTCTTGATTGAGAGGGGCGTTGTCCCTAAGTGAGGTCTGGAGGTGACTCCATGGGTACCAGAGTGTAGGTGTGCAGTAACATCTGGTTGAAAGTAGCTCGTGAGACTTCATGATCTTTTTTTTTTTTTTTTTTTTTGACGAACCTTAGGAATCAAGGGGCAATATTTAGTGAGGGACCTATAATTATCAGTGGAGTAAGTATCTTAATGAGCCATGACATGCGTGGGGATTCCCAAATATCGAGACCAAAGTGGTTACCTGGGTTTTGTGGATTATTGAGTCTGTTACGTACTGATCGTAAGTTTTTTATACCAGATTTTACTATGCCTCATTTATTGATGTAGTAGCAAAAAAATTTTTTGTAGGAATATATAGGTTTCCCCTTTACTTGCAGTTAAAAGATCTAGTGCTAGATAGTTTTGTAAAGCTATTTCTGCCAGTGATGTGATCTGTTTTATGTAAAGGTCTGTTTAGTTATCAGGAGGTAGAGCAGGGTTGTTAGTAGGATCGGAGGCAGGGGAGGCATCCTGGCATTTAATGATTAGTGTAGTAGGCCCTGTCTGTTGAACCCCCTGCTGAGATGAGGTAGTGGCTCAGAAAGAATTGAAATGGGAGAGATGGTATTAGGAGGTGTGGCCAAGAAATTTGGCTGCAGTGGGTTTGGTAAGGATCACTGTGTGAGGTCTGGTCCACCACAGCTGAAGAGAGACCTGGTGAAGAGTCTTGAGCAGAACCAAGTCTCCCAATTGGAGAGGAAGGGAGTCCAGACCCACTGGCGAGTTGGGGTTGGGATGTGGAAAGCATAGGTCTGTGTGTTCTCGGAGAAGCCATATAGTAAAGAGGGGTCCGTTGTCTGTCTGGAAAACAGTTAAGAGGCCAAACTCTGAAAAAGTGTCAACCAGGGTGAGCAAGTTAAGAGGCCAAACTCTGAAAAAGTGTCAACCAGGGTGAGCAAGTATCTTAGATTTTTGTGCCAAGTGACAGTGCTGCTGAAGTGACGTCAGCAAGGCTGTGTTCTGAACAGGGTGAAAGAGGCCCCTCAACCGTTGTGGATAAGATGTCACGTCCCAACAATGGAGTGAGACACAAGGGGTTGACCAGGAAGGGAATGGGTGTAAGGTATTCCCTCAAGGGGGCAAAACAAATGACCCATCTGTAAGAGTTTAGAAGGAGTTCTGTCAATACCCTTAACTGAGAGATGGGAAGGATAGGTGCAGCTGGTGTGGGCAGACAACACAGAATAGGCACACACGTGTCCACCAGGAAATTGATGGACTTACCCACTGTCTCAGTGAAGATCCCAGACTGAGCAAGGGTGATGGGGGTGTCCATCCCTGGGGCAGGGGTAGTTCCGATGAAGAATGTAGATGTGACGAAGAATGTAGATGAGATGTCTTCCACAGGAGAGGCACCTGTGGATACAAAGAAGGAGAAGGAAGAGGCAGGTCTGGAGATGGCTCCAGCAATCTGCAAGTGATAGTGGATGTAGAAACAGCAGCGTCTCAGTCAGGATAGTTGGATCTGAGGGTGGGGAAGAAAGAGTAGGAGTAGGAAGAAAAGAAGGAGGTAGAGCAGGGAGAGCAGGAGTTGGGGAGAATCACGGAAGTTCAGGCAGCTGGGGGAAGTTTGATCAGGCTTTGGGTCGGAGAAATCAACAGTGGGGGGAAGCTTTGGCCTTAGCCGGGAGAACATGGGACACAGAACAGAAAAAGTAAAGCTTAGGGCAGGAACAGAGCTCCCAAAAGGTCTGCAGTAAGACATCTTGGACCACTTGCAGTTGTGGTGACAGAAATCGTCCAATTTCATGAGGATATTAAAACTGAACATGCCCTCTGCCAGTCATTTTGAATCATTGTCTAAAGGGCAAGACATTTGCAGCCTAAATCTTGGCCTAGTCCCATGCCGTTGAAATTAGCCAACAGACATCTCAGTGGAGTCTGGGGATCATAGGCCTGAGACTGTGAGCTGTCCATTCTGTCCCGGTTGTCTTATGGCTAGTTCAGGCTCCACGAAAGCATCCTCCTGCCGAGAGGCAAACTAGAAAGAGAACCCGGTTCCCCACGGAGGGCAGGCCAGTGAATGGGACGTCTCCCTAGACACTCAGAGCTCAAATGGAGTCCGACATGCACGGTTTCAACGAAGCAGTGAAGAGGACTTTTGGGATAGAAGTGACTAGGTGGAGGGGCTTACCTGGCTCACGGCTTTCAATCCGTGGCCAGAAAATGTTCCAGGAAGTCAGTGGCTCAGAGACGAGGGGGAGACCCAGGCTCCACAGATGGGAGCTGGTCTACGACCCACCTCCCTGGGCTTGGGAACCAAAATGTTAGATTTACCGACCACTCATGAAAGAAAACACCGGTTGAGTACAAACAGGCCTTTTTAAGCAAAGAGAAGTCTATTCATGAGCCTATCCCCATGAATAGTGGAGGAATGAGCAGTGGAGGAACGATCAGGAAAGGAGGAAATCACAAGTAGAAAGACAAGCTGGGTAGTGGAGACAAAGGTCGTATACCCCTTCTGATGTGGCTACTGGCATCGGACCTGCTTTGACCCTGATAGGGCAAGCAGTGTTGACCTTTGTCCATCATTGGACCATACATGGCCTTGGCTGCCTTTGGGGTGTGCCAGATCTCTGGCTAAGGTCGCTGTGGTGTCCACCCACTTCCTGTAACCACGGTAACCATAACTCATGATTCAATTTTGATAAATTATATGTGCCCCAAATGTATGTGTGTATACACACACGTATATCCATTTCGTCTGTTTGTCCTGATTATAAGCATATAGTTGCTTATAAACGTGTCTGTACGTGTTGTATTTTCCCTTTCATCTTTGATTTTATTGATTTAGTCTCACTCTCTTGATTATTTGGGTTAATAATGTATCTTTTTTATGGATTTTTAAAAAAGATTTATTTATTTTTATTACAAAGTCAGATATACAGAGAGGAGGAGAAACAGAGAGGAAGATCTTCCGTCTGATGATTCACTCCCCAAGTGAGCGCAGCGGCCGGTTCTGTGCCGATCCAGAAGCCGGGAACAAGGAACATCTTCCGGGTTTCCCACGTGGGTGCAGGGTCCCAAGGCATTGGGCTGTCCCCGACTGCTTTCCCAGACCACAAGCAGAGAGCTGGATGGGAAGTGGAGCTGCCAGGATTAGAACTGGTGCCCATATGGGATCCCGGGGCATTCAAGGCGAGGACTTTAGCTGCTAGACCACAGCGCCGGGCCCTTTTGTGGATATTTTTCAAAGAACCAGATCTCCAATTCATTCATCTTAGGCATTGTTCCTTTGGTTTCTGTCTTGTGTGTTTCTTCCCTTATCTTGATTTTTTCTTTCTGCTAATGTTGGGTTTATTTTGCTTTTGTTGTCTGGTTCCTTAAGTTGTATGTTTAGACCATGTACCTGGTGCCTTTCTGGTTTCTAGATGCAGGCACTGATTTCATTGAACTTTCCTCATAGTACTTCCTTTGCTGTATCACACACGTTTTGATTTTTTTGAGTGGATGTCTTCATTTATTTCAAGAAAATTTTTATTTCTTTTTAAAATTTTTTTATATCTTTTCATTCATTCACAAGCATGCTGTTTAGTGTCAGAGTATTTGCACATTTTCTGGGGGTATTTTGTGTTGCTGATCTCTAGTTTCACACTTGATTGAGAAAATGCATGGTATGATTTTAGTTTTTGAAAGTCTGTACCAGTACCAGACTTTTTTTTTTTTACGACCATTGCTCTGTAGCAGTATGTTTTGAGGTCTGGAATTGTGAGTCTCCCTGCTTGATTTTTATTCTTCATGATAGCTTTGTCTATTCATGGTCTCTTGTATTTCCAGATAAATTTTTGTATGTTTTCTTCTATTTCTGAGAAGAATGTTGTGGGGATTTTAAATGGGATTGCATTGAATCTGTATATTGCTTTTGTTAATATGGATATTTTGATGATGTTGATCTTGCCAATCCAGGAACATGATAAGTTTCTCCATTTTTTCCAATATATTCTATTTCCTTTTTTAATGTTTTATAGTTTTCATCATAGAGGTCTTCTACATATTTAGCTAGCTTAATTCCTAGCTATTTAAGATTCCTTTCCACTATTTTAAAAGGGACTGTGCTTACAATTTCTTTCTCAGCCTTGGAATTATTTGTGTACACTAGTGCCATCAATTTGTGTTAATTAATGTTGTATCCTGCTACCCTGCCAAAATCTCTTATGAGTTCCAGTAGTCTCTTGATTGAGTTTTTGTTTCTCCTATGTAGAGAATCATGTCATCTGCAAATAGAGATAGTTTCAGTTCCTTGTTTCCAATTTGGATTCCTTTAATTCCTTTTTCTTGCCTAATACCCCTGGCAAGGGCTTGCAATACTACGTTGAAGAGTAGTGGTGACAGTGGACATCCCTGTCTAGTTCCAGATTTTATTGGGAAGGCTTCGAATCTTTCCCCATTTAGTGTAATGCTGGCATTGGGTTTTTTGTAAATTGTTTTGACTGTGATTTCGATTGTTCCTTCTATGCCTATGTTGCTTAGGGTTTTCAGCATGAAGTGGTGCTGGATTTTATCAAATGCCTTCTCTGCATCTATTGAGATAATCATATGGTTTTTATTTTTCATTTTTGATGTGATTTATCACATTTATTGATTTGTGAATGTTGAACCATCCCTGCATGCCAGTGATGAATCTCACCTAGTCCGGGCGAATGATCTGCCTGATGTACTGTTGGATCCTGTTGACTAGCATAAATTCTTTGTTAAATTTTATAATCATTCATACACTAATTACTGTCACCTTCACCTATTACTGATTAAATTGTTCTTTGTTCTTTTGTTAAAGGGCAGTGGGAAGGATAAGGGCAGCTCGGCCTTTCTATGAATGGAAAGCCTTCACAAGAAACTTCTTTTTATCTTTTTAAACTATTTTATTTACCTAAATATAAATGCCAGTATAAGGTAAAATTTTCAAACCATTTTTCTCTAGGGGCTCAAAACATTTATCTCCATTTTAGGAGATATCCCATATACTTTTTGCTTTACGTGGTAGGAGGCCAAGGTGATTGCATCATTCCATGTTTTGTAGCAGTTTGAGGCTGCACAGTAAGCAAGCTCTTTGAACCTCCATAATTGTCATCTGTTCTAAGATATTATCAAGCCATTTCTTATGGAGAACATTACACATTTTAGGGTAAGTTCAGACAAAGTGGGCACATATAAAGGTGTGTGATAACAATATGTACTCAATTGTACTATTGTGTACTTTTACCTGTGTGTCATTGTCTTAAGTTGCTAAAAACCCTTTTACCATAACATGATTTATAAAATCAGCTTCCAGTTACAGAAATCATTTCACATTTGCAGAAAAACAGCAATACCCTCAAGAAAATTCCATGAAATATCAGAGAGGTGATTGACTGTCGTTACAGTGGGGTGAGGCGGCAATGAGGTGATTCTCCCCGGCCTTGCTACACAACCAGAAACTCCACATAGTTTTGCTAACCGAGGAGCGATGCTCCTTAAACCCTTGATTCCCACACCTGTCTTTGATCCAATTCTGTATTCTATGCTTTTGAATGATGAGTTGAAGCCATTTTGTGTTCAAGGTTAATATTGATAGGTAGTGATTTGGTCCTGTTATTTTAGCGTTGTGTTTCTTGAATTTTGATTTAAATTTCTTTTGTGGTTTCACTGAGATGTTCTCCATTTTTTTCTTCTTTAGTATGTATTGTTCTTTTTATCTGGCTGTAGTATGTCTTTAAGCATCATTTGTTGGTTGATTAGGTAGTGATGAAATCTTTTGCCTTGTTTGTTTTGGAAAATTTTTATTTCATTTTTCATACACAAGTGAAAGATTTGCCTGTTAGATTATTGGAGGTTGGCATTATTTATTTATTTATTTATTTCTGTAAGCTCCAGATTATATCTCTCCATCATCTTCTAGCATGTCAGATTTCTTTTGAGAGGTCACCTGTGAGTCTGACTGGTATTCCTTTGTATGCTATCATTGATTTTTTACCATGCACTTGTATGCATCTTTTCTTTCTGAGCAGAGCTTGGTTATGATGTGCTGTGAGGCTGGCTTTTGGTCAAATCTATTTGTGGCTCTCTGTATTTCTTGTTTATGCATTCCACTATCCTTTTTGATGTTAGGGAAATTTTTCATTCACTGTTTCATTTAATACCCTTCGGCCAAACCCTTCTAGTTTTGAGATTTTTTTTTTAACCTCGCTCAGTTTACTTTGAGTCTCTTTCCATTCTGAAAATTTTTAATAAGTCTAAATAGCCTACAATCAGAGACGTTAGTGGAGTCATTTCAACCTTGATTGTATACTGTAGTAGCAGGGAAGTGGTTAAGAAAATGTAATTTTATGGTTTTAGCATTATGACTTTAGAGTTCATTTACGTCTTTGCTTAAATTTGTTCATGTATGCTATAAATATCTAAGTTTTTGTCTATTGTGAATCTGGTTTATTTCTTGATTTCTGTTTCATGAAGATCATTATTTGTATATTAAAATGGGACTCTGCTTGTATATATGTTTTCCTTGGTTTTATTTAATTTGGTTTACAGTTTTAGCAGGTTTTTGTTTAGTGTGTAAGAATTTCCATGTACAAAATCAGTTTTCTGCAAATGTGGATATTTTCATTTCCTCTGTTTCCATTTTGGTGTCATTTGTTTGTTTAGCTTTCATATTTGCTTTGCTACACTGATGAGAATGGGCTTTTTCGTTTCTTATAATCTCAGGGATTATGACTCTGCTAAAGTCATTCTTTTTAACTCTTTATTTTTTGTATGGGTTATTTCAGGGATCCGGGATTCTGTTTCTTAGTCTATTATGTTGATGCTTTTAGTTTGTGTTTTTGAACAATTTTATCTCAAATTCCTAATTTTAAATTATTGCTATCTCTGTCTTGGATTTTTTTTAAAGATTTATTTATTTTTATTTGACAGACAGATTTACAGAGAGAAGGAGAAATAGGGAGGAAAGGTCTTCCACCTGCTGATTCACTTCCCAAGTAGCCACAACAGCTGGAGCTGAGCCAATCTGAAGCCAGGAGTTTCTTCCGGGTCTCCCACACAGGTGCAGGGTCCCAAGGCTTTGGGCCGTCCTCTGATCCTTTCCCAGGCCACAGAAAGGGATCTGGATGGGAATTGGAGCCGCTGGGATACAAACCAGAACTTATATCAGGATCTTGTACATAGTGGGCTTATTTCGAGTTACTTTCATACATTTCGCAGATTTCCTTCAAATCAGCATCTTATTTCTGAAAATTGATGTGTTCTTTGAAAGGGTCATGCTGCTTCTTCTTGCTTGGTTCGTCCCTATCTTGTCATCTACATGTATGGTTAATATTTTTTGTTTGTGGAGTAGGTTTCATCAGAAAATATTTTTCTTTATGTAGAATTTGGCGTATCACTTGGATTGCTGTTTTGCCTTGGGTTCAGCTTCTGAGATTGTACTACCAACAGCAGTATTTCCAGAGATTCATGACAGGGATAATTGCTTCCAATTTACACAGGACCCACAAAAGTGAAACTCAGGCTTGTTCTCTGCATAGGCAGCACCATGTGTGAGGAGACACAAATTGGGGTTTTTCTCACATCTGGTCTTCCGGGATTCCTTAATGTTCTGCTGTTGGTTCAAAGACCTAACAATCCAATGAGAATTTCCCACAGATCACATAGAGTAAGCACTGATCTAGTGCTTGGGTCCAGAAATTCCCAGGGTTGTGCTCAGAAGACCTACAGGATGAAGCATTCAGGGTTATTTCTTTGCCCTGTAAATTTTCTTGTTTCTTGATTGTGCTGAATTCTGCTGGTAATATGGCTGCTTGCTGTTCTCAAATCAACACAGTTTTGCTGTGGCTGAATCGGATGCATTGATGTTTGATGCTGGCAATTCAGGTTCCTTTTTTTTTTTTTTTTGAGTAAAATTAACCCTGTAGACTGAATTAAAAGTATATGAGGGCAGTTAAATTTTCCACCTATCTGTGGCTATTATGGTGGTTATAGCACTTTTAGAATACATTGTCTGCATAACATGGTGTCCTTGTAATCAAGGAGCCAGGTGGAAGATGAGACAGCGATGGACTATTCTGAATTCTTTGTGTTTTTTGCCATTTCTTTCACTTACTTATTGAAATAAACATAGCTTTCCTTTTGTTGTTCTGGCTTTTTTCTTGGCTAAAATGAGTACAGATTTCTAATTAGCTTTGTTAATCCAGCCCTGGGATCATATTTTTTGTCATCATTCACTTACCATCATGAATTAATTTATGTTTAGTGTATATCTCTTTGATTATAGAAACACAAAATATGAAATACTAACTATGGGGGTGGACATGATGGCTCAATTGGCTTTCCTCGGCTTGTGCCATCATCCTTTAGGGGCACCTTTCCTTGTCCCGTCTGCTCTACTTGCCATCCAGGTCCCTGCCTGTGGTCTGGAAAAGCAACAGAGGATGACCTAAGCCTTGGAACCATGCACACATGAGAAGAAGCTCCTGGTTCCTGGATCCTGGCTTCTGGCTTCACATCAGCTTAACTTCGTATATTGCAGCCATTTAGAGAGTGAACCAGCAGGTGGAAGATTTTTATTTTTAAATTTTACTTCTTTTTATTATTATCATTTTATCATATAGTTTTATAGGCCCTGCGATTTCCCTTATCCCCTCCCCAATTCTCTCCCCCCTCACTGAGTTCCCCTGTATCATTATTACAGTATAGTTCTTCATACACAGTCATATGTCCATCACTGTGGGCAAGGCCAATGGCAGAGAGTCCAGCATCCTATTGTCAAGATATAGTAAACAGTTTCATTGGGAGTCCATGTTTGATTTGGAAGTAGAGATGTATACTGCATTGTATCCTCATATCTGGACATAATAGTCTCCATTACACAGTTACTGTACATCCCCTTATATGAAAAGTCACAAAACAAACTCAACAACAGGGAAAAGAAAGGAATTTATAACACCATGAATTTAAATAACATGGTACTGAATGACTAATGTGTGACAAAAGAAATGAAAATCAAGAACCTTCTTGAAGAAAATGATGCTATTGTATGATCTATGAGTCGTTGAAAAATTTGATCAGAAGAAAGTGTTTTGAAGAGATGAAACTAACAAAAAATCAAAATTTATGAAATATATTTTTTGCAGCTTTTGTTGGTGAAATGTCTCCTGTAGGCAACAAATAGATGCGTTTTGTTGTGTTAGCCCAGTCTACTAATCTATCACATTTGCTTGATGAGTTTAATCTATTTGCATTCAGGGTTAATATGAATAGGTAGTAATTTGGTTCTGTCATTTTAGCAATGGGTTGTTCATTGATTTAGTCTTCTGTAATTATTTTACTGGGATGTTCTTCACATTTGCCCTTGATTTTGGTGGGCGCTATTCTTTTACTCTGTCAAGAGAACAGCTTTAAGTATCATTTGTAGGGCAGGTTTGGAAGAGGCATATTCTTTTCACTTTTCTTTACTGTGGAAGAATTTTGTTTCATTTTCAAAGACAAAGGAAAGCTTTGCTGGGTACATTTGTCTGGGCTGACAATTTGTTGCTTTTAGAGTCTGGAATATGTTGCTCCATTGTCTTCTGGACTGTAGCCTTTCCTGTGAGAGATCTCCTGAGAGTTTAATTGGCATTCCTTTGTATGTCAGTTGATTTTTGTTTTTCATCTGCACATTTAAGGATTTTTCCCTAATGTTTGATTGAAGAGAGCTTGGTTATCCTGTGCTGTGGTGAAGATCACTTTTTGTCAACCCTGTTGGGAGTTCTGTACCCCTCCTGGATGTTGTTTCCGAATTTTTTCTCCAAATTAGGGAAATTTTCCCTTATTATTTCATTAAATACATTTCTGCACCTTCTGGGACTCCCATAAGTTTTAAATTAGGCCTTTTAGTGGTTTTCAGTAATATTCATTGTGCCTCTGTCTCTTCTTTTGCTCTTGGTCATTGAACTTCTGGTTATCAGATTCTTCTCCTTGGGGCAGATTTCTATGCTCTGTCATCCACAGGTCTATAGTTCGTTTTTACTTATTGCAGCTGGTACACGGCTCTTTGTTTGCAGTCACTTGTGCCACTCCCTCCAGTGAGTTCCAGGTCTGAGTTCTTATGTTAGATTTCCACCATGGTCTCTGTAGCCCCAACTCCTGGCTCACCAGTCTCCATCTCCTGTGATACTGTGCTGAGGCTGTACCATTGACTGTACAACCTTTCTCCCACTTCCAGCTGGAGCAGTTCCCAGGATTAGGGATACACCAGGTGTCCTATATAGCTAGATTGTTTTTGGTGGTGATCTTGCCAGAACCTGTTGGCTGTTGTTCTGAGGGCCACACGGACCTATTTTGACCCATATAATACTCTAATCAGTATTATTTTCCTCTGAGCTTAATGCATGTGCAGCTCACTGTTGTCCTTGCAGTCTTAAAGTTTTTCCACACTGTACAAAATGGCACCTGATGTGCCACTACTAGAATTCTTGATCTGCTGGCCATCAGGTCTGAGGGCTACTCAGACCTATCTTGGGTGAACTCTGTAGGATGCCACATTGTAGCAGTTCACTGAGCCAGAAATGAGTTCACTCCCCGCTCAGTGCATGGACAGTACTGTCCCATAGCCCTTGCCTCCTTAAACAAAATGGTGCCCAATTCAGCTCTGAGTGCAGGGCTGTCTGGTCTGTAAAATCCACCCTGTTCTCACACTGTCCATCTGGGACCTACTGCTCTGTCTCTGCTCCGGGTCACATCAAACAGACCAGCAGGACGTGCAGTTCTTTCTCTGGATTTACTTCCTGAGCTTCAGGTGAAAGTTCTTTAGCATTCCAGTTTGTCATTTAGTGTGCTAAAGAAGAGTCCAATTTAGAGCCTGGTGAAATAGTCTAGTCGCTAAATCCTTGCCTTATATGCACTGGGATCCCATATGGGCACTGGTACATGTCCTGGATGCTCCACTTCCCATCCAACTTCTTGCTTGTAGCCTGAAAGCAGTGGAAGATGCCCCCAAGGCCCTGATCCTCCACCTGTCATGTGGGAGACCCAGAATAAGCTCCTGGCTCCTCGCTTTGCATTGGCTCAGCTCCTGGCCATTGCAGCCACTTGGTGGGTGAATTAGTGGACAGAAGATTTTTTCTCTCTGTAACTGCTCTCTGTAGATCTGCCTTTCAATAAAAATAAATCTTAAAAAAAGAAAAGGGTCCAGTTTAGAAAGTGTTGATTTCTTGGATATAAGCATTTCATGGTGGTCCAATAGAAAATTTGCCTGGATATTTTTAAGCCAAGTTTGTGTGGAAGCTGGGGAAGAGGTTAGGATGTCGTCGAATCAGTCTCACTTCTCTAAAAGCTTGCAATATGCAGTAAAAAAATTAATCTTTCACAGACTCAGTTTGATGGCTCATTGAGTTTGGAAGGCATGATACATTTTACCCTCCAGATAGTGACACAGTATTAAGATTAGAAAAACCTGAGAGAGGTAAGTAAGATTAGAACAACTTCTCAGTGTCTGGTTGGTGCCCGTCTACTCCATGAATGCACACATACATTGTGTTCCTTCTCCGTTGTTTGTGCCATCTGTGAAATATCTGCACAAGCAGAGAATTTCTGCTTTCTGTTCATTGTGTGATTGGTCCGTTGGGGGCAGAGTTTTGCTTTAAATGCTCTATTATGGGTGTTAGCCCATGATATACTATGTGGATTGTGACCATTGATGTATCTTCAATCTTGTATTTTGTTTCTGATCTCAGAATACAGTGCCGGGAGTAGTGATAATAAAGGAAGGAAGCAAAATCGCAATCGTCTCCAGGGTAATTATGGCAGAGAGAACCTTCATGATGAGCATGGTAGGTATGAACATGCACCTTCACAACCTCAGGACGATGATGAATCTGTGGCCATGAGGGATGTACGCCAGGAACAGCAGTTAAGACGGTATGTGGCTGGGGAGCTGATTTGCATCAAACACCTGCTGGAAACATACAACTGTTCAGTTTTCTGTTGCCATGATTTTATTCTGTGATGAGAGGATGAAAGAATGGTAAAAGTGGGAAGTCCTGCTTGAAGCCCTGCTGTCAGTGATGGGAGGGATTGCAGAAGACTGTATAATGCATATGGAACCTCACTTCTATCATTTCTCTTAGAAATCCCAGTGCTATGAGATGCAGCAAGAGGAGACTGAATGATAATCATGACCGTATGGATATGTGCGCATATAAAAAATGTTCAGAGAGAGAAATGAGGGAGGAAATAGAGGATGAAATGTCTCCATGCTGGTTCAAGGTCACAGTGAGTGTCTTATCAATGTCTTTGTGGGGAGATAGAATATTCTGAAGAATCTCATAGAGGGAAGAGTGCAGTAAAGAGCTTAAGGTGACTGAATGGAGGAGAGTTTATGAATGGAAAAGGAAGAGAGGTCTGTGAAGCCAATATTTGGCATAAAATAAGAAAGTCTGTCATCAATTATTTCAGGATTCCTTTAAAGCCAGCTAGAATATCCCAAAAAGAATATGTAGTTAATTGTTTTTTCTGTCTTTAATTCTGTGCTGTCATTCAGTGGTTATTTCTGCTTTTTGCGTTTAGATTCCCTATGGGAGGAACTACAACAAGACATGGCTGGTGAACTCAATCCAGAACGAATGTGCTGTCAACTTCACCCCGGTTGATGTAAGAGTTTTGTGAAGACAGATGGGTGGGCATAGTTGGGAAAAAAGGCTTGCTCAGCAGAGGCTACTAACCTATGAGAGTGTTGTTTTTCCTTTGTTCCCCATAGTTTCATTACAGCCACAACCAGGCCCGGTTCTTCGTGCAGAATTCCGTTACTGCATTTGCACTGAAGAATGTGAGCCGCAAGATTTGCGATGATGAGAACCGAAAGGTGTGGTGAAGACGTAGCCTGTATTGATTTCCAGGGCCAGGGGATGGTGTTTCTCCTTGGGATTAGAGGCCCTGGTGTTTACCACTGCCTTCCTTTCATAGATACCTATTTTTGTCAGTCGCTCTTCTGTACCCTACTCTGTGAAGAATCAGTTGAAGCCAGAGGAAATGCAATATCTAAAGGTAATGCAGACTCCAGACATCTTTTGTAATTTACACTTCCTAGACCCATCTCTTCTCCCCAGATTTCCCTAGCACCACCACTACCTCAGATCTGTGTCCCCACCCCCCAAACGTCTGTTTCTGCAGTTGACTTTGGACAAACGATATGATGCTTCCCAGCAAGCTCTGGACCTCCGAAATCTCCGCTTTGACCCAGGTACATCCCACAGGAAAATTATGAGCAGGTGGGGGCAGAGGTTCTTACCTGGAAGGGAGACATGGACATGACAATTTTGGAAGGGTGTTGTAGTGATGCTAGTCTTTCTGAATGCTTCTACTTTTGATTCTCTTGTCTCGGCCTCACAAAGGCTTGGTTATTCATAATATTGACATGATCCTGAATCGAAGACACTGCATGGATGCCACATTGAAGATTATTGAAGGGAATTTTCCTGAGGTGAGATCCTTGGCACAGTACTTGAATTTACATTGAAGTATAAAGATATGATGTGGAGGGAGAAACTGACTTCCTGGCGATAGATGGTAATTGTCATTCTAACTCCACCTCCCGCAAAGCTGTTGTCTTTGAACTTGCGTGGAAACAAATTGTACCAACTAGATGGCTTGTGTGACATTACGGAGAAGGCCCCCAAAGTCAGGATCCTGAACCTCTCCAAAAATGAGGTGAGAAGAAGGATAAAGGTGAAATTGGCACTGGGGGTGGGTATGAGTGCACATGCACATCAGGTAACAACATTCAGATAAAGGGTGAAAGTGGAGGCTGGGGTTTTAGAGTCCCAGATGTTTCTCTCCCAGTGAATGAATTTGCAGTTTCCTCTTTTTTTTTTTTTTTAGCTGAAGACAGCTTTTGAATTAGACAAAGTGAAAGAACTGAAGCTTGAAGAGTTATGGCTAGAAGGGAATCCGTTGTGCAACACCTTCCCTAACCACACTGCCTATGTAAGGTCAGTGATAGTTCCTGTCACTCTTCTATTAACATTCACCTCCTGGGAGCCTGATATACCCATGAAAGCGCCACCTGCAGGAAGAGGCAGCTCTGGTTCTATGGGAAGACCACAGCCCCACCTTCCCTCTCTCTGTTCCTCAGCTCTGCTTAGAGTTCTCTGCCCTTCTTTGCACATAACCACTTGACCCAGGGAATTTTAATTTATTCCAAAGTAGGGTCCAACTCCCAGCACTGAGCCAGTAGAACAGATGTCATAATGGCTTCAGTCTTTAGTGTGAGGAAAGAAACCCCATGTCAGTCTTGGTAAGTGCTGGGATCTTTTCTGCAGCAAAGGAAGGAAGGACCCTCTTAATGACATGTGAGGGAAGGGCCAAGTCAATACAAGACTGTACTGGATCCACCTCAGTCCATGTTACCTGCATCTGTGTCAAGGTTAAATATCTGTGACCCTGGTCAGAACATGAAGCCCTGCTTCCTGAAATACACCTACAGGAGGGTGTACTTGAAGAGGACAGGTGTAGAGAAAGGGAACACATCTCTGACCAGGTGGAAATGGGAGCATGTGCAAAGAAGGACAGAGAACTCTAAGGGATCACTTTGTGACCCCCCACAACCATGGAGCCACCTACCATTCGCTTTGCTCCTTCTCCCTCCTGTAATCTCCTATGTCTCCCCACCCCCGCCACCTATCCTTGATATGCAATTACTCCCTTTCTTTTATCATCTCTATGCATCCCTGTCTCTGCCACCTGAGTCCTGCCTTACTCCCCCCCACCCCGGATTCACTGTAATCCTGTACTATCTTGGGGGATGCACTCTCTTCCTGGACCATGTTGGAGGATGAGCTGGTCTTTTGCAGGCTATGCCAAGATGAATGAAGGACACTCAAAGAATAGCAGAGGACTGGTGTTCCTCCCAGTTACCTACTCCCTGAAGAGCCTTTGAAGTGACCTGGAGAAAGGGAATGGATACAGGGAGGAGAAGGAAGTCAGAAGTCCCAGTGATACCTTTTGTTGCCCTGAAGAAAGGTGTTGGAACAATACAGATGGGAATTACCCAGGGAGAAGAGGGGAGACAGTTCAGAGGTAGTGGGAGTCGCAAATGGGGAGATATGCTACGAAAAACTGACGGTCACTTCATATTCTTTTATTTATTTATTTATTTATTTATTTATTTATTTATTTATTTATTTTTGTGGATTTGAACAGTGCCATTCAGCGTTGTTTCCCTGATTTGTTACGTTTGGTAAGTACCTGTAGTCCTCATTCTCTCCACTTGCTTTGCTCCCAACATCCACATTTTCATCCTAATCACTTTGAGTCTTGTCTAGAAACATATTTGATTCAGAATGTCATTATCTGAGAACATTTATTATTGACAAGGGCATGAATATTTCCCTGGAAATATATTCAATGAAGACACAGATGTGCATTTGTACACAGAAAGGCAAACGATTACATGTAATAGGAAAGTTTGCCAGGTACCGTCATGCATATGCGCACTGTAATCTTGTCCACAAAATTTCTGGAAATGTTTTCACCTGAGCTGTGACCACTGTTCCCTTCTAAATGTGTTAATCTTGTGTGTAAACTTGCGTCATTTTCTTAATCTGCACTGCTATCTTCCTCTCCTCTTTAGGATGGCCAAGAGATAGCTTCATCCATCGACATAAATGTTGATCCTCCTGAGTTAGTACAACCCTGCAAGGTAAGGAAGAAAGACTTGGCAATATTTGAGATGTTGCAAGGTAGCTATATCAGTAAATCCAGTGTCTTGATTCCAGGAAATGCCCAAAGATGTTGAAGTGCTAAAGAGTCTGGTCTTGGAATTCTTGCAGCAGTAAGTACCCCAGGGGCCATAAGAAAGGTGAAAGCTAGGACAGGCATTCTACTCAAGCACAGATTTGCTCATGGGAGTTTTCAGGTCTCATGTGAGACCTGAAACACAGAGATAGCCTGTCCTCACTGTCCTCATTGCTTCCTCACAGGTATTACTCCATCTATGACCATGGAGATCGCCGGAGTCTCCTTGGTGCTTATCATGAGAAAGCCTGCTTCTCGCTCACCATTCCCTTGAAATCCATGGATGAAGTCCCGTGAGTACTGCAATTCAGACATCACCTATGACCATGTAGGTGTCAGCAAGGTATACATCAGCTCTTGCAAACATCCAGACTGTCTGGATCACTAATTATTTTTTGCTTGTATCCTAGGAATGGCTTGTGTGAGTATCTGAAGAACAGCAGGGATATCATGAATGTCAAGGACCCCTGTAAGCATATAATGGGGAACACGAGATGGAGGTAGTCATAGGGTCCAAAGGTCAGAGTATGGTTGTTCTGATTTTCTGTTCCTTTCTCATACAGACTTGAGAAGGCAGATGCTTAAGCACCCAAATCATTACATTGTAGACACCCTCAGTTTGTTGCCAAAAACAAGACATGACTTAAAATCCTTCTCAATAGACATGTGGCTCTATACGGTGAGCACCTGCTTCCTTCCTCCAGCAGACCCCAGGAAGCTGGGGCTGGGTGAGAGGTGAAGGAAGATCCTGAGCGCCTGAGTTCTTCTTTTTCAGGAAATGATGCTCTGCTTTTCTGTCAGCGGGGTGTTCGAGGGAGGTGAGTGTTTGGAGAGTCACATTAGAGTTCCTAGTTCTCCCTTCCTCGGACTGGGCTCCCCCTTAGAACCCACCCAGACTTCTATAGTCTTACCCTTCTTCCTATTCTTCCCCTCATATTCTTCTAAAAATTGTTTAGTTAATTGAAAGGCAGAGCTAAAGAAAGAAAGAATTCCCTTTTGGTGGTTTACTTCTCAAATGATAATGGCTGTGGCTGGGTCATGTAGAAGACAGGAATCAGGAGCTTCATCCAGGTTCCTCAGGTGGGTCCAGGAACCCAAAGACTTGTGTTGTCTTCCACTGCTTGTCCAAACACACTAGAAGAGAGTTGGATCAGAATTGTCCACCTGGGAAATGAGCCAGCACACATATGTGGTGCCAGCTTTACAGGCTATAGGTTGTAGCCAAGTGTGCTGCAACTTGGCTTCAGGCTATAGAATTTGATGATGTTATCCCAAGTGTTTACTCTAATTCTTGGATGGGTTATCTCAGCTCTCAGTTTCTCTATATGCAAAATTGGGCTGTATCAGCCATCTCTTGGCCAGCTGTGAAAGAGGAATCAACTGCATTTGTGAAGTAGCTTGTCCTATGTGAGCCCTATCACCAACAATTCATTCTTCTTATTGTCACCCTCTCCATTCCTGCCAGGCTGTTCTAACAGCAAGTGAACATTTGTTTCATTCTCAGTGTAAGATATGGATAAAATGTGGACTGGGCATGGTGTGTGAGTGGGTAGAGCATGTGCATATTTTTGTTGTTGTTTAAATAGAAAGCGATTCTCAGGATTCTGCATTCGAATTCACCCGGACCTTTACTGCTGTCTCTGGCAACAGTTTCAGGTATGTGTTGTGTCACTGGCTGGGAAATCGGTTCTTCCCTATCTAGTGTTGTGGGAATGTGGTGGTGTAGCGTTGAGAATTTTCTCAGTGTTGGGAAGGGCCAGCAGTTGATCCAAGGAGCACTGTGGCTCAACGATTAAGAGCACACACTCTGGAGTCATATGGGTTCTCTTCCTGACTCCAACACAGTTTATGTGAGGTTGATTTATTATTTGACAAATATATAGTCAATATCTTTCAGTAAATGTAGCTACCCCCTTTTAGTATCATAAAAATGCATTAAGGCTATGGCTATAGATAAAACATTGGTGATACACAGACTTTCTGAATGGGTGGATAGAGTACATGCCATGGACCTTAGCAAGCAGGAATAGTAATGATATGCAAAGAATCCAGCTGTTGTTTAGTAGTGGTTATGGAAGATGCTTGTGGTGTGAATCTGGGGATATCCACTTTTGTGGTAGTTTGAGTACACATTTTTTTCCTTCCAGTCTACGCATTGTGAATGACCATTTAGTTGTGAGTGGCATCAGCACCAGGACACCCCAAGGCACTGTTTCAACCCCAGAAGACACGCTTAGCTCCAGTTCCATTCCCATCCTCTCAGAGTTGCAGCAGCAAATGGTGCAGTCTTTCTCCACACAGTCTGGGATGAAATTTGAGTGGTCTCAAAAGTGAGTATTAGGTGGGCGTGGGAATAGTGAGCAGTTGAAATAGCAGGGGTATGCAGAGCAGAAATACCTTTACAATTTGCAGAAGAAGCTGTGCAATTATTTTCCTTTCTTATAAAAATAATGGATGGGAGAAAAAGGTGCTATACTCTTATGCAGATATGTGGGAAGAACTTTTAATTGATATAACATTAATAAATAAAATGATAGAACTTTCAAATGGCATGTATTCCAAATGGAAATTCAAAAGGCATCCACCAGAAGCTGGTAGAACTAATCAATACTTTCAAATAGGTTACAGGATACAAGGTCCATATACAAAAATTCATTGTACTTCTGTCTTAAAATGATCAATTGAAACAAGTTTCATTTTCAATAGTACCAAATGCTATATTCTAAAATATCTAAAAACATTTCTGTAATAAGCTAATGGAATAGAAATGAAAGTATTGCATGTTAAAAATTGGAATACTTAATTGTTGTTAATAAAACAATTACTTCCCAGTGGAATATGAAGATTCAACACACTCTCTCAAAATTTAAAGCTCTTTTTATTAAGAAAATGAAAAGTCAACTGACAGAATGAGACACAGTATCACTCATCATTCATTCACATATCTGACCAGAATATATGAAGAACCTTTACAACTCAACAATAAAATGACAATCCAAATTTTAAAGTATAGAAATTTGAAATGAGTGTTTCTCCAAAGAGGACATATAAATATCCTACGAGAACATGGAGAATTCTATCATTAGTCATTGGAGAGGTATAAATAAAGATCATAACAAATCATCTGTTTACACCAACTAGGGTAGCTGAATGAATAAAATGGTTGATACCAAGTGCAGATACTAAGTGTTTGTGAGGATTTGGAGAAATTGAAATCGTATATATTAATTATGGCAATATAAAATTTAACAACTTCTGGGGAAAACAGATGAACAGTTCATTGAAATGTTACACATGAAGTTTCCATATCTTACTTATACATATAGACCAAGAGAAACAAAAGTATGTATTTATTCAAATTCCTGTACATGAATGTTCATAGGAGCATTATTTATGACAGCAACAAATGGAAGCAACTTTACTGATAAGCATATGAATAAGTATGGCACATCACACAATGGAGTATTGATAGTCAAAAGTAACATTTTAACATAGATGAAACTTGTCATGGTTGAAGCTTGATGCTAAGTGAAGGAAGCCATCACAGAAGGTCACATATTTTGTGATTCTATTTATAAGAAATATCTAGAATAGGTAAATCCATAGAGACTGAAAACAGTCATGATTTCTAGAGACATTAAGAAAAAGAAGTGACTGCTAAATAGTTAAGGGTATTTTCTGGAGCCAGTAAACTGTTTGGGAACTAGTTTAGAGGTTGCACAAGCTTGTGAATATACTAGAAAACTACTGAGTCATACATTAAGTGGCAGATTCTGTGTTGTATATGTTACATCTCAATTTAAAAGTAATTGGAAGTATTGGAAATTTTCATTTGTTATTTCCTGAGCTTCTGTACTAAGATTCCCTTTTTATAAATCCTACTTTTATTGGAAAGGCAGATAGGAGAGGCAGATAGGAGAGACAGAACAATCTTCTGTCTGCTGTTTCACTCCCCAAGTGGCTGGAGCTGAGCTAATCTGAAGCCAGGAGCCAGGAGCTTACTCAGAGTCTCTCACAAGGGACTAGGGCTCAGGGACTTGGTCAGCCCTCTACTGCTTTCCCAGGCCACAGGCAGGGAGCTGGATGGGAAGTTGAGCAGCCTGGATACAAACTGGTGCCCATATGAGATCCTGGTGCTTTACAAGGCAAGGACTTTAACCACTAGGCTATCACACCACGTACTCCTTGTTGCTTTTAATACCTACTTTTTTTTTTCTGTTGCTAATTCCATTTGTGTGAGTGTTAGTGACAGACACCATAGTTTTTCTAAAGTTGTTCATAGTGACAACAGTACTCATTCTGGCATATATGTCCTAGTGGAAGAGTGGCATGGGTGAAGGATTGACAGACTGTAACTGGCATTTGGAGGTGACAAGGATCACTTGTTTTCTCCCACCCCAGGTGCCTTGAGGAGAATGGATGGGACTATACCAGAGCAGCACAGAACTTCATTAACCTCCAGGTGAGGTCTGGGGAATGAGTGTGTAAAAGATGAATGCATGTCTCTGAGCCTTCTGAAAGGTGGAGGCCATTCGACTTGCTGATTAAACTTTAATTGCTGACTGTTGTGATATCCTTGTTCCTTTCATCCATATCCAGGGCTCAATTCCAAAGGAAGCCTTCAATCAGAGTACCTAAATGGAACCCTTGGATATCATCTTCACCTTTATCCACATCATCTTTAGTTCTTTTTTCTGCTAAAGTCACATTCATGATTAGAATTTGAGACCTTGCCATCTGGGATGCAAGAGTTCATTAGAAACCATTCAAAAATACATCTTTTTCCTGTTTCCCTACTCAATATTGCTGTTTATATTTACAATAAAGAGTGTTACTACATGTTATATGTTGTGAGTCCCAGATTGATCTTCTGTCTTTGAAATGAGACAGCAGGACCAGAAATGAAAGTTCCTGCTCCTCCTTGCCCCAAGCCTTTTTTTCCTGGCTTTCTCTAGCAGATACATCAAATTTGCCTCCATGGGTGATTTAGGTGACTTCAAGGGACTGCCTCATTGTGACATGACAAAAACAAGGGCTTTGAAGGGATTATCTCCTGTCTACCAAGAAGCTGGGAATGAAGGAGAATAAAATAGAGGGGAGGCAGAGAGTAGCTTCTTTGAAAGTTGTCAGAGAGAGTCTTCCATCCATTAGTTCTCTCATCAGATGGCCATAGCAGCCAAAGCCGAGCCAGGATCCAGGATCTTCATCTGGGGTCTCCCACATGGGTTCAGGGACCCAAATGTTTGGGCCATGGACTGCTGGTTTCCCCAGGCCATTAGCAGAGATCTGGTAGGAAACAGAGGAACTGGACACAAATGGGAGCTCAATAGGATGTCAGTGTTCGAGGCAGTGGTTTTATGTGCTACGCCACACCACTGGCCTCAGAGAAATATCTTTTAATGGGTATTTCTTATTTATAACATTTGAACATTTTAACGGACTGTTCAGGTTTATGCTATAAACACAGATAAAAGTAGTAAACAGGCCTTTCATAGCTCTCATTGTGATTATATAAGTCTTTAAAACACTGTTGTGTTTGCGGGTATGGTTTGGTTCAGCCTAATTGCCAGTGCAGTCTTCAGAGAGCTGACACCATATGCTCTGTCTTAAGGTAGATCCATCAGTGGTTTGCACTTCCAGATAAGAATAGTAGCACAGAATATCACACTCTCCCTAGTTCTATGGGATTTTCCTCAGTGGTTGGCAACTGGTAGCACATAAGTGCAGGCAAAGGTTGAATGGGACACTTGAACAAGTTATTTTCTACACTTGTGTAATGCATGCACTTGAGACAACAGGCTTGAATAGTTTTTTTAATAGCTCATTAATTTATGACCCTGTGTGAGAGAGATCTCATCTACTTGTTCACTCAAGAAGTGCCTGCAAAGGAAAAGGCTAAGCCAGAAGTCAGAAACACAGTGTGGATCTTGAAACTGTTTCTGAAGGACTATGCTAATATAATAATGGAGAGGGCTAGTAGGAAGAAAGGGTGAGGAAGGAAAGAGGGAAAGGATTGAGGGAAGCGAATCAGTATACCCACAAAACTGTGTAGTGACAAATAATAAAAGTAATTTAAAAAAAAAAGATGTGTGATGGGGACACAAATTCTTGAGACATAATCTGCTGGTTCCCATTGTGTGCCTATACAGAAAGCTAGAATTGGAAGCAGATTGGAGACCGGAGCTCTGTCACTGCTTTATGGGATACAGAAGACTAAAATAGCAGGTTACAAGTCTATAAATCATGACACAATTGACATGCCACCACTTTACAGGTTATACCTCTATTTTCATTTTTCACACAATGTGTTTCTTATGCTTGAATCATTTGTTTCTATTTTGATATATTGTGGAGGAAATAGTATTTTAAATACATTTTTTAATCTTTCTAAAATGTTTATTTCATGAGGTCCATATGGTGGCTCAGCAGGCTAATTTTCTGCCTACAATTTCTGGCATCCCATACAGGGGCCTGTTTGTGTCTCGGCTGCTGCATTTCTGAACCAGCTCCCTGCTTAGGACCTGGGAAAGCAATGGAGGATGTCTTAAGTCCTTGGAGCCCCTGCACCATTTGGGAGATCCAGAGCGGACTCTTGGCTCGCTTTGGATAAACTCGGCTCTGGCCATCGTGGTCATTTGGGGCGTGAACCAGTGGGTGGAAGAGCTTTCTGCTTGTGTCTCTGCTTCTGTCTGTAAAACTGTCTTTCAAATAACAGTGAAAAAAATCTAATAAAATCTTATTTCCTAATAACTTTAAAGGTACAAAACCTACTAAGTAGTAATACAAACGGTTCTCATGTTTTTCTTACCGCACTTAGTATCAACATCTCATGTCAGTACAGGTATTGAAATGAATGAGCCATATCCAAGTTACCCTATTTTTTTTCACCTAAACTCCTATCCCTCCCAACCATACCAACCTGCAGGAATCAACATTCAGGACCTAGACTAAGTTATAACTTAATTTTAGCTTCCACACAGGAGAAGAAATTAGTATTCTTTTTTGTATGGCTCATTTAATTTGATGTGCTCTAATTTCAATGATTTTACTGAAGATGATAGAATTTCAGTATTTTTTTGTGGTAGAGCACTATTCTGTTGTGTTTACATACCACAGTTTTTTGGTGTTAAGTTTTGACAGTTGTAAATTATACAAAACTACCAATGGGATTCTCAAAAAAACTACAAAAGGGATTTATTAGTTGTTGTTAAGATTGGCAAAAAAATTTCATTACAAGAGCAAATCCATTGGTGCTGCAGTTATTTGTATTCTTTTAATGTTACCTTTAAATCAGTTCAAATGTTTAGATGGTGCATTTGCTTAGAGAAGGCCCAGGCCACAGATACTTTGGTTACTACTACAGAGAACCCAAGATGCTATCTTGAGTTGAGTCATTAGAACTGAATTTACAGAAGACAATCTAAGGAAAAGTTTAGGGAAAGAAATGACAGGAAGTACAAATAGCAAAATGACTTGAAAACCAGCAGAGAGAAAAACAAGCATGTTACTTTAACCACCATTGCTGCTCCTGCTCCTATCCTGGTTCCCTGATTGGGGAATTGAATTTTTCCAGGAATACAGTTCTATGTGTAAAATACTGGAAATAAGGAGAGAATGTACCATGACTTCCATAAGGAAATGATGAGAATTTTAACAGCACAAAGATTCTGAAAGTAAGCAGAGAGAGAACAAAGCAGGTTGAGTGGAGCCCATTGCTGCTATCTACTACTCCTAGGTCTGCAACATTATCGTGTCCAGAAAACAGAAGCAGAAAGGGCCCTGACCTCTACTCCACTGTGGCAGGCAAGCAACCATACGATGAGAGAATTCCACAGTTCTGAACTACTTTAAGTCTAGTCTAAGGACAGACCTGACATTTACATTACTTAAAATTATTATTTGAGAGGGTTTTACCAGCTACTAACTTCAAGAAGCCGAGGAAAACCTCCCTAGATCCCCCAGAATGTGTAAGTCTTGTTCTTGAGATGTGCTCTGAACTTCTTTTTTTTTGGGGGGGGGGGTAATTGACATTGTATTGAGTGACTGATATGTTTGAAAATGCAGGTTCATGAACTTCTGCAGGTGCAAGACTCAGAGGAGACCGATCTTTTCCCTGCATTGTGCCCTTGTTTGTTTCTGGAAGCTTCTGGTAGCAGCATGGCTGCTTGTCTCATAGGCAGATGGAATTTATCAGCTTCATTGCAGCAGTTGGTGCTTTGGAAATAGAGGCAGGCAAGGTAAGTTTTTTCTTTTTTTTGTGAGAAAAGTAGACACACAACCACACTTTCCTCACTCTCTTGCTACCCTCAATCCCTTCCTCTTCCTTCCTCAATTTTCTCTAAGGCAGAATTTTAATTCATTCTATATTTATAGGCTTAAGTAGATGCAAATCATTGCTTTGAACAAATAAGCAATAGGAAGATCTCAGTTCTAAAGAAGTATAAACATAGGCTAATAATGATGATCACATTCCAAAATTACCATTTCATTCTTTTTTTTAAAGATTTATTCATTTTATTACAGCCAGATATACACAGAGGAGGAGAGACACAGAGGAAGATCTTCCGTCCGATGATTCACTCCCCAAGTGAGCCGCAATGGGCTGGTGTGCGCCGATCTGAAGCCGGGAACCTGGAACCTCTTCCGGGTCTCCCACGCGGGTGCAGGGTCCCAAGGCATTGGGCCATCCGCGACTGCTTTCCCAGGCCACAAGCAGGGAGGGGACAGTCACTCTGCCAATGAAGGCTGAGGAGGTGGGGCTATAACCAGGGTTCCAGAGGAGGGAACTGTCACCCAAGTCTATGAAGTGTATGGATGACAATCAAGGCTGAGAGGGCAGGACCAAGGCAGAGTTTAGGAAGAGAAGTCTGACACCCTAACCTCAGAAGAATGAAGATGGAAGTAAGCCAAAGTACACATGACCACAGCCAGAGCTACAGAGGATACACCTACCACCTTCTGAGAAGTGTAATTATGTCAATCAAACCTGAGAGGGAGGGCTCTGAGCCAGGGCTACAGTTGACAGGACTGTCACTGAAGTCTGAGAAGTCTGAGTCTGCTACTCAAGAGAAGAGGGTGAGGCCCATCCATAGGTGGTAATTTATGCTGAGAGGGTGGTTAATGCCTCTCCCGCTCCGGATAGTATGCCATCATTGTGGACACAAGCTAGGGCAGGCAACCCCACTTATGAACATGATGATCATTTTGGACGTTAAAGTTGCCTGTCACAGTTGCCATGGAAAAACTCATTTACGAAAAACGCTAGAGTCTCCCACCCCACATGTGCACCACATTCACTGACAAACATGCATTAGAGCAGCATGTCCCATGGGAGAATGCGGTGTTCATTGAGTGACACAAACTAGAGCAGCCCATCCCACTGGAGAGAATGACGTTATTAGGCAACACAGACAGAGAGAATGACGTTATTAGGTAACCTCCCCCTGTCCCTGTCCCCGTCCCCGCAGTGTGAATGTGAAATTCATTGCTCAGCACACCCTAGAGCAGCCTTTCCCATCAGAGAATGTGGCCGACACATGCTTGAACAGCCCACCCCACTCCAAGAGTGTGACGCTTATTGGGTGTCACAGGTTATAACAGCCTGCCCCTGCATGACGTTCATTGACCTGTACACGCTAGAACAGCCCCTCCCACTCAAGAGAGTGACGCTAATTAGCCGACACACACTAGAATAGCCCTCTCAGCAGAGAGCTTAACACTCAATGGGAGACACACGCTACAATACCCCCTCCACTCGAGTGACGCTCATTGACTGGCACACGCTTGAACACACTTCCCTACTTGAGAGCCTGATGCTCATTTACCAACACATGCTTAAAAACCCACCCCAGTTGAGAGTGTGACACTGATTGTGCGAGACATGTTAGAATAGCCTGCCCCACTCAAGAGTGTGAGGTTCATTCGGCAACAAATGCTAGAGTAGCCCCCAACCCAACAGCATAACGTTCATTGGGCGAGACACGCTAGAGCAGCCCATCCCATGCGAGAGTGTGCGCCCCCTGGGTATACACGCTTGAACAGCCCGCGCCACCAGTGAGCATGACTCACACTGTAGGACACACGCTAGAACAGCTTGGCCCACCTGAGAGCCTGACGTTCATTGGGCAACGCCTGTTAGAGTAGCGCACCCGTGAGCGTGAACCTCATTGGGCGACACGCTTTCGGGTAGCCCGCCCACGTGCGGGGACGCTACTGGGCCACCGTTTGAAAACCTCAGTACTACCTCACAGAACTCTGCATTGTGAGGGGGCGTGGCCAACTGACTCCTCCAGGCCTCCTGGCTGCTCAGTCCTGACTGGGTCTCCCAGCGTGCGGAGGCGTCCTGAAAGCCTCCAGCCACCTCAGCCTCCAGCCTGTTAGTGGCCGAATGGGGGCTGACGACGACCATGGATCCGTACCGTAGCGACTGCAGCAAGGCTGCTCAGGCTGCGGAGGCGACTGCCGGCAGCCTGGACAAAGACAAGGAGCAGCATAGCAGCCGACAGTGTCCAGTGAGTAAGCCCTCCGTTACTGGTCCTCAGGGCGGAGATTTGAGGCTGGGTGGGACAATGACATGAAGGGAGGGCAAGGGGCGGATCCATGGCAGCTGAAATGCTGCAGGTTGAGCTTGGGTGAGACTAATGTTGAGCGCTAGGATCAGAGTGTGGCTGATGGTCCCAGGGAAACTGGGGGGTGGAGGGGGAGGGCGTGGGGAGGGGTTCTGGGTTGTCAGTTGTCTGGTGCTTTAACTCTGAGCCTGAGATAGTTTGGTTTACTGGGAGGTATGAACCCATTGAAGTATGAATAGCTTGATCTAAAGTAATCATTTCTAGAAGAAAGACAAGCTTTTCCATTATATCTGACAGCCCGTACCGAAAACCCTCCTCCCAGAGGAGGTCAGAGCATCCAACTTCTTGGATCTGCCTGGGGTCAAGCTGCCTAACATTCGTGGAAGTCAGAATGTATTCTATACTACAGAAATACGTGAAAAGGTAAACTAGATATTAATGATGCTGACATGATTTTCCTTTCCCTTTTCAGCTTAGTGTTAAGCTTGAAACCCTTGCAATGATTTTTCACTTTGTGTGAACTTAAGATTTATGCACCAATTGGAATTAAAGCAATTGAAAAGCTTAAGTTTATCTTCAAGGCAGAGCCACAGGTTTGAGGGCCCACACAGAGCCACAGGTCTGGGGGGGCACACCCTGCTTTGTCTACCTGTGTGTGGCATAGTGTTGCATCCTGAAGTGTCTTTCGTTACCCCTGGGTTCTGAACTTGGCATGCACTGTCCTCATTTTCCCAACTGGTAGCATTCATCTCAGTGTTCACAAATGGTACCACAGAGGTTGAGTCTAAGGCACATGGAGCAGAGTTCCAAATCTGAGATTCCACAGGTCATTTCCAGGCTAAAGACAGGCCTGCGAAAGGGGAGGGGAGGAACAGAAAAGCCTTCGGGTTACACACTATGTGCATTCTCGCTTTGGATTCTGTATGCATGTTTTATTTTCAATGAATATCCTAATCACTTGAATAAACTGATGTTGGAAGGGGTAAGCTCATTTATTCCAGATTTATAATACTTTGTAATCTTTGTCTGCAGTTTTATAAGTCATCTTATGATTTTAACCTGACCCCTATTGCTGACTTAGGGAGACTAGCTATAAAAGTCTACATGACCCACATTTAAAAACATACTATAAGCAAAAAGGTGCCCTGAGGAGATTAAGGAAAGCTGACTGCATCACCAGCAATAAAGTGCATTGGAATCTACTTCCTATTAACTAGCAAAAACCTAGAAACCTGATGGACACTGGCTTCTACAATTCACTAAGAACATTTGTCAATTTTCAGTTGAGCAACAGAGGATATCTTAAGAAAACCCAACAAATGACCCAGTATTGGAGTCAGGGACATCAGGAGCCTGTTTTTTGTTTTTTGTTTTTTTAATATGTAAATAAAATTACTCATTCCCTACTTGACCTTTTCCCTTTAACAATAGCAGAATACATAAAACAGACACATTTATTTATGTATTTACTTTCTTCCAAGTGCATTGCAGTGCCTTACCCCTGATTGAAAGTAACAATGCCACTGATTTTGTGTCAAGGATTATCTTGCATAACCTTTAGGACAACTAAGACAAAATGATAAAGCTAGCAAAATACGTTGTGATAAAGTAAGTTCTTTGTGGTGTTAAATATTATGTTGGTGTTACCATAGCACATTGATTGGGATTGGTAAGTTTTTTGGTTATGATGTGAACTACATTAATGGAATAATAGTATTTAGCTAGAAATTTCCTGGTGATACAGCAAAGCTGTAGAGAAATTGCCTTTAAACTTGTCACCAAAACGCATTATCATTAGACTTGATCCCAGAATTGCAATTAAAATGATTTACATTACTTTCTTCTCTGGAAAGCTATATGATTGTTATATCTTTGTATTTATATTTTGTGGGAGGGATTTTTGTAGGTCATATATTCCTCTGAGGAAATTAACAAATACAGGGATTATCTGAAAAGTATAAAATTAGGCTGTGAAAGAAAATCTATCATAGAACAGGGAAGTTAAATGGTTGAGTTTGTTTCATTTGGAACCTGTAAGAAAATTTTTTATATAAAATTTGGTCTTATGTGGAAAATTTTCTTACAGTGTTCTTACTTAAAGGTGTTACAATAACAAATAAGATCTCTATAAGAGATCTATAGAAGATAAAATAGAGATATTTATCTTCATTCACAGAGAAGATTTTCATTTCCCTGGAATAGAGCCACACTAGACTTAAATGGAACTGACAGAATTAACCATTTGCAATGCACAGAACATTTACTGAACAAGAAACATACGAAGACATCTCAAAGGACAGGTTTATTTCTGGCAAATATAAAAAGTTTACCTTTTTTCTTTCAGAGAATGATTGAAAAAGAGGTGCATAAGTTTTATGATAACAAGAGTGCTCATACGAGCTGTGAGGCTGCTCTGTACCAAGAATGGCTACTGCAAGAAGATACACAAACCACCCCAAGACAGGAGCGGCTAAAAAAATACAGGTGCAATAAAAGTTAATGCATATTTAATGGACGTAGTGTGAGTGCCTAAAAGTTGTTTAAAATGCTAGAAAGAACCAAATACAGGACAAAAATAAGAATAGACACTATTGGGCCCAGCGGCGTGGCCTAGCACCTAAAGTCCTCGCCTTGAAAGCCCCGGGATCCCATATGGGCGCCGGTTCTAATCCCGGCAGCTCCACTTCCCATCCAGCTCCCTGCCTGTGGCCTGGGAAAGCAGTTGAGGATGGCCCAATGCATTAGGACCCTGCACCCGCGTGGGAGACCCGGAAGAGGTTCCAGGTTCCCGGCTTCGGATCGGCGCGCATCAGCCCGTTGCGGCTCACTTGGGGAGTGAATCATCGGACGGAAGATCTTCCTCTCTGTCTCTCCTCCTCTGTGTATATCTGGCTGTAATAAAATGAATACATCTTTAAAAAAAAAAGAATAGACACTATTTAACCACTGTGAGATTAGGAATCTGGGAGCAAAGGTTAGGGAAGCAAATCTTCGACTTGAGAAATTGGAACAACTGGGAGTCCAAGAAGTAAACCAAACTGACATTTAAAGAAGAAAGTTGAAAGTCTGCAGTCTTTTCTATAGACAAAAAGTTGTTCAGGAACTTGTGACTCACAGGAGGACCAGGGTCCACTTATGTTCTGTTTTTAAGATTTATTTATTTTTATTGGAAAGTTATATACTGAGGAGGAGGGACAGAGAGGAAGATCTTTTGTCCAGTGATTCACTCCTCAAGCATTTGCAACAGCCGGAATTGAGCTGATCTGAAGCCAGGAGTTCCTTCAAGGTCTCCCACATGGGTGCACGGTCCCAAGTCTTTGGGCTGTCCTTGACTGCTTTCCCAGGCCACAGGCAGGGAGCTGAATGGGAAGCAGGTCTGCCAGGACATGAGCTGGTGCCCATATGGGATCCTGGTGCATGCAAAGTGAGGAATTTAGCTACTAGGCTATCACGCAGGGCCCAGAGCCCACTTATTTTCAAAGGGAATTCCAATCTCCTTATTCTTTGAAGTTGGTCCTTTGATTTATTTTGGCCACATTTGGGAATTCCATATCTCCATACTAGTAAGTTAGAAATAATTTCTGTATAAAATGCTTTTTTCTGAATCTCCGTGTTCCACCTTTTGCCATTATCCCAGCTACAATGCCATACAATTTTGCAATGGAAATTAGTAAAGCAAGTACAGCATGGGTGAGCTGATCGATTACACTAGCTGAAAGGTCCTTAAATAACATTAAATTCCCTGTAGTTCAACAAATACTACTACTACTACTACTACTACTAATAATAATAAAAACCACCAAGCAGGTGGTTTGGAAACATTAAAGTAAGTAATGCCATCTTTTTTTTTTTTTTTTAAAGATTTATTTTATTTTTATTACAAAGTCAGATATACTGAGAGGAGGAGAGATAGAGAGGAAGTGGAGCTGCCGGGATTAGAACCAGCAGCCATATGGGATCAAGGCAAGGACTTTAGCCACTAGGCCACACTGCCAAGCCCAAGTAATGCCATCTTAAGAGAAATGTGCAATTTGCCTTCACTTGCATTTAGGTATGGAGATCTGCTTCATGGGGAATTCTACAAATCCCAGCACGTGACAGAAAAGCGAAATGCAGTCCGTATGAAAGAACAGGAAAGACAACATCGGAACTACATACGAAGAAAACTTGACCTCTGTAAACAAATTGAAGATGTAAGAATTGCCAAATGCTAAATATTAAATGGGAAATTGTGTGAGAATATTTGTAAGCATTTTAGCATACTTACCTGGAGCTGTCTTTATGCTTGAAGTAAGCTTCTAAGAGCATATTTTTTTGTCCATTTTCTACATATACCAACAGACTATCAATAAGAAAGTGAGATGTGCCCATTCTAAAGCCAATGCAAGATTTTCATTTTGGTTCAACCAATTTCCAGTAGACTATTCATTTGATCTAATTTACTGTTAGCTCATTTGTACAAAAAAAATCAATATGAGCAAGAATCCATGCTGACTACTGTGTGCTGTTCTCTTTAGAAATGGAAAGAAAAAGAAATGTTACTTCTGACAAAGATTGGAGAAGAAATAAGACGAGAAGAAAAAATTGAAGAACAGCGTCGGAAAACCAGAGAAGAAATTGATCAGAAGGTGGAATGAGTTTTTAATCAATGGTGTAGGCTATTTATTGGAAAGGCTTTTGCTATTTTAAAAGGAGAATTTTTGAAACTGGCCTGCACTCATGAAGATGGCTACTGATGGAGAGATCCAGTCTAGCCTAACCCTGTATTACAAGGGCTGGTTAGAAATGGGGCCAGTCTCCAGAAAATGGGCAATGCTTTAAATTGATCTATGTAGTTATCAAAAATATTCATCTTCATGCTAGGATGTAAGAGTATGCGTACCTCTCATACCTTTCTAGCTTTGTGTTCATTGTGACTTTTAGAATTCTCAAAATAGGAAGATAGGCTCACTTCTTACGCATCATCATATCATGTATACCTGTTTTGCATTTCCACTGGCAAGTTGATAATATATTAAATATGTTTTCAATGTTTTAGAAAAGAGCATTTTTGGAGAAAAAAATTGCCCGCCATTTAGAACACATGAAAAGACATGCCATTAAGAGGGCAGGACAAGAAAATACCTTTTCAAGCAAAGGACAAGATGAAGCAGAAGGTGAGAAACAATAAAATACAAAGAAGATGGGGCACATTTATACATTAAATATTGATACCTTTAAAAAACCCCTCTTCTGCTTATACGTTGAGGACAAAGGCCCTTACGAAGGTGAGTCCTAGGACTTCATGCTACTTACTAGGCACTACGTAAGATATTTTGTATTTACAGCTCCAGCTTAAAGATTATACACACACACACATATATACTCATCTGTGTATATACAGTGTACATAGAACAGATTAGCTGTTTAGAAACAAGCATGCCTGTATTGTAGATTTGAAAGGAAGTTAGAAGAGACAGCATACAAACATAAGAAAGATGGGCAGTAAAGGAGGCAGCAGAGATAGACATATAAGATTAACAGGAAAGAAGTTTGAAGGAGGAGTCAGTAAGAAAATAAAATCGTAAAATAATTGAAGAGAAAAAGACATTTAATGAAAGGAGCCAGTGAAAATGAAAAAAAAAAAAACTGAAAAGGGAGACAGGTAAATGTATTTTAAAATTTTTAAATGAAGAACTAGTAAGAAAAAATTACACAGTGTATCTAGAGAGAAAAAGCTAGTGAAAGTAAAAAAGGTTTTCTATGGAATATAAAAGCAAAGATGTTAAAATATATAAAGCAAGAAAATATGTAATATAAATATATATTAAATTTTAAGATTTTAAACCTTAAAATATATGTAAAGATTTTAAAATATATAAAGCAAGAAAACCATAAGAACAAAAGTGTTGAAAAGGAGAAGGCAGAAAGAAAAGATGATGCAAAAATCATAAAATATAAAGAGAAGGGAAATAGAATAAAAGAGACAAAAGAATTAAAGGAAATTAAATGGAAGAAGGTAGTTGGAAGACACCTTCTGGATGAAGGAGCTGGGAAAGGGCAAGGTACAGACAGAAAAATATGACAGAAAAGTAGTTTCACAAGGGGAAAAGTCAACCAGGCAAAGAAGAGACAGTGAAAGAAAGGAAGTGAAAACATACAGGAAAAAAATAGGGGAGCAAAGAGTGAGGGAAAGGAAAAGAGGCATGCAAACAAGCAGAAAAGAGGAGAGTAAAAGAAAAGTATGGAGACATATTGAGATAGGGAAGGGGAAGGAGCAGAGGAGAGGGCAGGAATTGAAGGGAGGAAAGTAAGGGGGAAGGTAAGGGGATCACCGACTAGGAAAACATAAAAAGAGTCAAGAAATTGTGTGAAAAGGAGCAGCACTAAGTAACAGTTGTGGAGAGGGGATTATGGATAGAGACTAAAAGGTGGGCCTGGCGTGGTGACCTAGCACCTAAAGTCCTCGCCTTGAACGCGCCCTGGGATCCCATATGGGCGCCGGTTCTAATCCCGGCAGCTCCACTTCCCATCCAGCTCCCTGCTTGTGGCCTGGGAAAGCAGTTGAGGACAGCCCAATGCATTGGGACCCTGCACTCGTGTGGGAGACCAGGAAGAGTCTCTGGGCTCCTGACTTTGGATCGGTTCAACGGTTGTTTGTGGTCACTTGGGAAGTGAACCAGTGTATAAAAGATCTTCCTTTCTGTCTCTCCTCCTCTCTGTATGTCTGATTTCCAATAAAAATAAATAAATCTTTACAAAAAAGAAATGGAGCAAGGAAAGAGAAAAGAGAAAGAAGGAAGCTATTTATAAGTATAAGGAGAAAATCTCTAGAACAAGAAAAATAAAGGGAAGGTGAATATAAGAAGCTCAGGAAAAATTAAGTGTAATCATGAATAGCAGACATAAATAAAAGGAAGAGTCAGGTAACAAGGCAGAATGTAGAGAGATGCATCAAATGGACATTAAAAATACAAGCTTGGAAAAGTAGGAACAGAGTACATGCAAAAGGGAAGATAAATGTTTACAGAAGAGCCAACAACAAGTATATGTGCAAAGCAGGCAGGAAGGGGAAATAAAAAGGTTAAAAGTATAAGTTGGTAGGAAAAACAAAATTGAAAGCAGAGACGTTTGAAAAACAGGAATTGAAAAGAAGCTAAATTATTGTGATAGCAAGGAGAGGAAGATCTAAAAGGCAGTCACTTATAACAGGTGGGTGGATGACAGGCACGTTGGTAGTCAGGTTAGTAGATAGGTAAGTAGAACAGACTTACAGAGGAAGGGTACATGACAGGACTTTGACATGAGCAGTTTGGAAACCTACATCTCATATCACAGTGCCTGGTTCAAGAACTATGGAAGGGGGGAGTACGACTGAAAAAGAAGTCAGTTTAATAGAACAAAATAGAGGTATGGAAAGCTACTTGATGGTTGGTTGGAAGGATCAATAGAGATTAGGAGTTCAAGAAGGAGAAGCTCTAGTAATATGGGAGCAAAGAGTAAATATTAAATAATCAAGAGTGATCCAGTAGCAGAATAACATACCCAGCAAAGCTTTCCTTTGTCTTTTTTTTTTTTAAAGATTTGTTTATTTTATTACAAAGTCAGATATACACAGAGGAGGAGAGAAAGAGAGGAAGATCTTCCGTCCGATGACTCACTCCCCAAGTGAGCCGCAACGGCCGGTGCTGCGCCGATCCGAAGCCGGGAACCTGGAACCTCTTCCAGGTCTCCCACGCAGGTGCAGGGTCCCAAAGCTTTGGGCCGTCCTCGACTGCTTTCCCAGGCCACAAGCAGGGAGCTGGATGGGAAGTGGAGCTGCCGGGATTAGAACCGGCGCCCATATGGGATCCCAGGGCTTTCAAGGCGAGGACTTTAGGTGCTAGGTCACCACGCCGCTGGGCCCTTTCCTTTGTCTTTAAAAATGAAATAAAATTCTTTCACAGTAAAGAAAAGCTAAAAGAATTTCCCTCTTCCAAACCTGCCCTACAAATGATACTTAAAGATGTTCTCTTGACAGAGAAAAGGAATAGCACCCACCAAAACCAAAGGCCCAGTAAAATAACACAGATGACTAATTCAGTAAACAACCCATTGCTAAATGACAGCAACAAATTACCACCTATATACATTAGCCCTGAATATAGACGATTAAACTCATCAAGCAAATGTGATAGATTAGTAGACTGGATTAAAAACAAAAAACCCATCTATTTGATGCCTACAGGAGATACATCTCACCAACAAATATCAGCAGAACCTATATCTCATGGATTTTGATATTTTTGTTTTTAGTTTCATTTCTTCCAAACATGTTTTTCTTTTCTAATTAAATTCTTCAATGACTCATAGATCATACAGCAGCATGATTTTCTTCAAGAAGGTTCCTGATTTCCTTTTTCATTTCTTCAGCAATACATTAGTCATTCAGTAGCGTGTTATTTAACATCATGGCATTTTAAGTTTCTCTTTTTTCTTCCTGTTCTTGATTTTGTTTTGTGACTTTTCATTTAAGGGGACTTTTCATTTAGTAACGGTGAAATGGAAATTATCATATCCAGTGGCTTATTGTTTAACTTCATGGCATTGTAAATTTCTGTTTTTCTTCCTGTTGGTTTTGTTTTGTAACTTTTCATTTTGGGGAGTTATAATCAAAATACAAACAACAACAACAACAACAACAAAAAACTAGCAGAAGAAAGGAGTGGGAAAGGAAGAATAGTAGAAAGGAGAACATAATTAAAGATGGAGAGGGACGGTGAGAATGGCAGAGAATAGCCAGTAAAAGAACAAGTCTGTTGTATGATCAGGACAGATATAAAATTAGTAGAAAAACGTTTGTAAAATTAACTGCATAGATACCTAGGTAGGCAGATGATTCACTAATTGGCTATAAAAGCTGGGGCTAATAAAATGTACTAAAAACATAATAACAGAAGAGGAAGGAAAAATTTAAAAAGAAAATAGGGAAGAGGAACATAAGGAAAGACAGATGGAGGGAAAGGATGAAAAGAAGGGACAATATTATGATGCAAAACATCCCGTAAAAAAATACCAGTTCAGGTTCTGGTTGTTCCACACCCAGTCCATCTGCCTGCTATTGCATCTGACAAGCCGGGGAAGATGGTGTGAGTACTTGTGTCCCTGCCACCCATGTGTGAAACCACAAGGGAGTTCCTGGCTACTGGCTTCAGCCAGGCCTAGACCTGATTTGCAGCCATTTAAGTAGTCAACCTTAAGTCACTCTGTGTGTATCTCAAATAAATGGCTCTGTTTGAAAAGGAGAAATAGGGTGATAAATGAAAGAAGGATAGAGGGAGGATAGCAAGGTGGGAGATAAAGGAAAGGAGGATAGTGAGATGGAAAGAAGAAAGGAAGGAAAAGTGATACAGGAAAGAAACATGAAGGAGGGATGGAAGAAAAGCAGGTAGAGGATAGGGCAGAAGGAATATTTAAAGGAATGGAACTCTAGAAAACATGTTTCAAAAATGTACATGAGAAGACAGTGAAAAGGCAAAACTAGTGGAAAATTAAGTACAGTTGTGAATAGTGGATGTGAAATCGAAAAAGATAATGTCAGATAACAAATATAGTAAAGATAGACACATAGATAAAGAAGCAGAGCCAAAGACTAGACTAACCTTAGAGTCCAGGAAAAAGGGCAAAGGAAAAGTTACAGAATACAGAATGAATAGATGTGTGTATGTAAAAATGTATCTGTTTCTTTGAAAGAGAGAAGCAGAGACAGAGTGACGGAAGTCTTCCATCCACTAATTTACTTCCCTAGTGCTTACAACAGCCAGGGCTAGGCCAGGCCAGGCCAATGCCAGAAGTCAGGAAGTTCATCCAATCTCCCATAAGAACTCAGAGACTCAAAGTACCTGGGCCATCTTCTGCTACTTTCCCAGGCACAGTAGCAGGGAGCTGGATCCAAAGTGGAGCAGCTGACTTGAATTGGGGCCCATATGGGATTCTAGTACTGCAGGCTGAAGTTTAACTCATTATGCCACAGCACTGTCCTCAGAAAATACACCTAAAAAGGGATGAGAAAGAGTTTACAAAATACGGAAACATAGAAAGGCAAAAAAATAAGAGGGAGTGAGAGAAGACTGAAGAAGTTTAAAAGAGATTAGGAAATAAAAGAGCATGTGTAGGACAAGACAAAGAGAGAAGTTTATGGGGAGTTGCTGAAAAAATTAAGTTCAGCTATGGTTGGAGGAAGATAAAAGTTTGTTAAAAGTATAGTAAAATACACATTGGTGAGAGCTGAACAAGATATGAACAGACAGATATGAGCTAAGCAATATATGAATAGATAGATGTGTCTTTAAAAATGAAAAGCCTATAGGAAGGCAGTGGGAAAAATACAAAAAGTAGCAGTGATTGCTTCTTGACCTTTTGCCTAAGATCAAGTGCAGGAAGTAGGAGTGAAGGAAAGAAAAAAAGCTTTAGAAAGGAGGTAGAAAAGCATAAGAAGAGGGAAGGAAAGGGAAGGGACAGGAAGGAGAAAAATGAAGAGAAAGTTTAATAAATCAGGGGCTGGCATTATGGTGAAGCAAATAAGGCCACCACCTGCAACATCAGCATGCCATATGGGAAGCCAATAGAAAATAATGTGAGAAAAAAGAGAGACAATTGGGAGGGCAAAAAACAGTTTAAGAAAAAAAGCTGATGCCAACAGTAAAAGATAGGGAGAAAAAAGAAGGTGAGAGGGATGGCATGGGAGAAGAGAGGGAGAAATGAATGAAGAAAGATAGGGAGAGTGGTTAGTATGAACAAACAAAAGGATTGGTTTAGCTGAGGCCATTGTGGTCAATTGGGGTGAACCAGCAGATGGAAGATTTTTCTCTCTACTCTCCTTCTTTCTGTAAATGTGTCCTTGCAATAAAAACAAAATAAATCTTCAAAAAAAAAATCCTCATTAAAAAAAAAGGTAAGCAAGAAAAAGGTTTTCAAAAGGATTCAGCCAAGAGAGTAAAAGAGTGAACACAGGAAAGAAGGAAGACAGGCTAGCATGCCATAGAAGAGAAATAGCAATAAGGGATTGGAATGAAGAACAAAGGGAAAAAGGAAATTATAAAAGTGGGAAGGAATGACAAATGAAGAAAAAGGTATATATGTATATATACACATATATATATGTAAAGGTATATATGTATATATACACATATATATATATGTATATACTTTTAGATGTAATTCTCCTTATGGGTATGGTAAGATAAAAATATATCTGGGTTAATTTTATCATCTGTATTGCTAAAATGTTTTTGTTAATGTTCCTTTAAGCTTGCCCAAAGTTGAAGAAAATAACTGATGCTACCATTGGCCAGAAATCACGACAAGGACCCCAAGAACAAAAACGTAATTGAAATATTATGATTATGAATTAGTAATCTGTGGAAAGACTGGATTTGTTAATTGCTTCTGCTTATAATGCAGATAAATTCTCTATATCCTTCTGTCAAATAATGGCATTTTGAGAAATGCTTACCAAATAGTGCTACAGCGTCAATCACTGCCTGTAACCACCCTAATTGCTCACATGGCATCACTCCCATCGTACTTTCATAGCAGGGCAACTCACATTCTGCAGCCGGTAACTCTCCAAAATTGCTGCAGAGCCCTGACTCTTCCAGCCCGTACTCCTGATGTATGTGTACTTTTACATTCTCAAGAAGATCAAGAGACACTCTTTCAAGTCTGTGATTCAATAGCTGCTGCTGCTGCTGCTGCTGCCACTCCCGTCTTTCCACCTTCTAGAGATGTTTGTGCCTGCATCTCACTTGCTTCACCTGGGCAGCCATCCTTGGAGATTGCTGAATGCATGTGCTATTGATACTTCTGAAACCCCTGGCCCTAGAGACCTAGTGAGAACTAAGGCCCCTGCCACTGCTCTTTTGCAAATGCTGTCCTTCCTTTGGTTTTGGGCTTTTTACATTTGAGGTAACCCATGCCACTTCAATATTCAGGGGGAATATTTTATTCTGACATATTTTTTCTACAGCAGTAGAGCGTCACTCTTGTTCTTCTATTCTTTTTATGAAAGTCCACCTGATTAGTCATGATTGTTTTCATTTGGACATATCAGACTACCTCCTCAGGAGATGTTAAACCACGTGTAGGGTCAATGATATTTGCTGGATACAAATTTTTTTCTTCCCTCCACTTTTTGGCTTGCTCATTGGTATCTCTAACATATTCTAAATTATGCCTTTATGGGGCCCTCAAAAGGGCTCAAACATTGAGAAGAATCTCCTCAGTCTTTATGCTTCTTTGCCAAAGGCATGTTCAGATGTCTGAAGCTACAGGTGTGGCTTCTGTGTTCTTACTGCTTTAAAGTGTCAGTATCATGAGCATCACCTGGGAACTTATGAATGCACATTCGCAGGCATCACTCCAGAACTCTTGAGTCAGAATCTGCACTTAACGAGAGTCTCAGTTGCTTTTCATGCACATTGCAGTTTGGGAAGTGCTGGCTTCCAGAGCCTCATGGAGGCAGAATATAGTCAGGGTGCTTAAATGAAATGTTCTCTGCCCCAGTCTGTGTACACATTGCCTGCTAACATTTAGAGTTGAGTCTGCCGCCAAAGAATGACTCACATCTCTCTGCGCTTACTGGACTAGCCTTCTGGTCTTCTGAATTCATTATTACCTTCGATTCTAGCTGGTTACTCCATAACACTTGGAGCCCTTTCATAGGATTGCAGCTGCACTCACAAGCTCACTAGACTCTTACTCCTTTCACATCACTTGGAAACCAAGAGCACCTTAAGAAAGCAAAACCATGTTGTGCCTAATGGACGGTAGCCTTAGCGATCTCTTTCAGAGTCCCTCTTCTTTGCTCTTCCTGTTGATCACACTTACCAGAAGCAACCAAAGAGCAGATTGAGACAAGTGGAAAGCCACATCTGACTTCTTTGTTCTTCAGCATCTCTCTGTTACCAATGTTCCATCTTTACACTATGTGAACTGCCAAACAGGTGATCTTTTTAAAAGTATTTTTCCTTAAGTCATATTACCCTTCTTCCCTGACTTCACATACCTCTAAGTGGTGGATCATTTACGATCTGGTGGTAGCACTATGCCACAGGATAACTGTCTGAGCTCAGTACTCTGGGCTGTTGCTACATGAATTCTTGAGACGGTTTTCACATGGCATACTGCCTTATTGTGTCATTCTGTTTGGATAACAGGTGCTATTGCCTTGAAGCTTTATCACTGACATTTTTCCTGTTACAAACTAATCCCCCCTCCCTTGCCTCCAGCCTCAGACAACAAATGCTTTTAGGAAAGTAAGGGTATTTAAGTTAAAAAAATGAAAAAAAAAAGTAAAAAACTGATGTGATAAACTTGTTGCAGAATGGCTGTTTCACCTCTGTCAAGCTCTAAAAGCAAGCCAGACCCTGCCCCCAAAGAGTGTAAAGTAATTGCATTTAAATAAAATTCTTGAGAATGGAAACCAGTTTATGCTGACTGCAAAATCAGTAGTTGCCTGTTGTCCAGGATAGAGAAGGGACACAAGCAAACTTTAGGGATGATGGAAATGTTCTGTATCTTGATTGTGGTTATGGGTTCATGGATTCATACGTATATCAAAATTGAACAAATTATAAAATATGTCTTAAATGTAGGCATTTTGTTGTACTTCATATTTCAATATAGGTTTTTAAATTATGATTTCTTTTTCATTTGCTTTTAGGAACAATTCACTATCATGATTGTACTAACAAAGTTTCTGCTAAAAAACCAACAATTTCATTTTCTGAGAAGGAAGTACAAAGTAGCGCAACACAAGAAAAGGTAGAAAGTTGTATGTTTCAGATTTTTTGCATTGTTAATTTATCTAGTTTTATTTTAAGGGATAGCCCCTTTGCTAGTTTAGTCCTTGCTGAGTAGAGTTCTTGGGATCCTATTTACACACCTTAATTCTCTCCATGGCTAGAGAGGTCAGTTTCATGCTGAATGTACTGTGCAGTTCAGTTGATAGTTATTTGGAACCCACTGTGAACCAAATCCAGTGCTATGCTACAAGGAAGGGGAAAGGAGAAATGTGAGTGATGTAGAATACAAAGAGTAACACAAATAGAAGTCCTTAGACTAGACTGAGAGTGTTGAGTTGCACAAAATGCTGTGTGAGCACAGATTTAAAGACTAGGTCCACCTAGAAAGCTTTTAAAGATTTTATTAAAGGATGGATTAGTTGAGTCTTGAAATGTGAATTGGAATTTCTGGATGACTAGACATATTGAGCACGTATTTCACATAAAGTAAAAGCATAAAGGTGTGAGCCAGCATAGTTAGGGAAGTGCAGAAAAAGTAACAAAGGTAGGCTGAAGCTTACAACCTTGTATATTTCGCTGGTCTGACTTTATCCTCTCCATGTTAAAGAACTTTTAAAGATTTCCTTTTTTTTTTTTTTGCTAGAGATGTGAAATCTAAAAAATAGTTTGTTTGCAGTATATGAGATAGATGATGAAGAAATCAGCTTAGAGGTAATAGAGTTGCAAATCTATTAGAATGCCCAGAAAAAAATAAGGGCCCAAACTGTGGTGTGGCAATGAGGGTAAACAAAGACCACAGAATCAGATACTTCAGAGACAGACTGTGTTGGAACTTGATGACTCTTTCTACATATACATACACATATGCTTACACACATATATACATATGCACATACATATGTGTATCTGTGCATACAGACATATACATATACAAACACATATATCTAATATATATCATAAGATATATGATATTAGATATCATATATTATATATGGCTCAGAAAGGTTGGTGATGATTCACTTTTTCTGTATAGCTTTTCATAAGTGAAATGTCTTTTTCTTTGTGCCCCAACAATATTCAGCCTTAACTCCATCCCCAAATTTGTCATTTGTCATTCAGTGTCATATTTGTCTTCTCTACTCAGTGATAAAATTCTTGAGGTTGGAAATGATATTTCAGCTCTAAGTAGTATGTTCAATGAGTGTTTGATAGCATTGCCTTGGCCTTATTAATAATAGATTGAGCAACTCTGAGCTTTTTAGAATGGAGCACTGGTTGGGTAGCTATGCCTTTAGTCAAAATATGTAATAGAGAAAGAGGAGTGAGTTTGAAAAATTGGGGAGAACATGGGTACAAATAAGCTTCATTTTGGAATACTTTAGGTACCACCTGTAAAGGAGATCCAGAAAGAGGCCAATTTACCTTCGAAATCAGTGCTCAAGAAACAGGTAGGGAATTGGGGAGGGGGAGGGAAGAGGGTACTGAACAAACTGGATTGTTCTAGACTAGGTAAAATTTCCTTTTAGGAGCTTATTTACTAATGAATGTTTTTCCCTTGACTATTAGAACACACAGAAAAATAAAGAAATGACAAGCAAATCACATCCTGTAAATGTCAAAGGTAAGAAAATGAATCATACTCAATAATTGCTCTATTTTTAGTTGAACAATTAGTTTTGATATGGTTTTCAGATTATGAATTATTTTACCCATTATAAAGCTGATTATTATGCTTAGGAAAATAAAAATTACTCATTATTAGAAATGCTATTGCCCTACATTTTTTAGTAATTTTTGGTTAAATAGGCCCTTTGGAATTTGCAAATCTGTGGAAAAGTTAGAGTCCCTGCTCTGACTTACTGTTCAGAAAAGCAGAGTAAGTTGCAGACAGTGATTTAGGAGACCCAGTGCAGAGGATTTGTCCCTTCCCCTGCTATCCTTTCTCTCAGGATATAAAATTATACCTTATTTCCTATCACCCTAGGAAAGCTGCATTTAGCTTAGTTTAGCTTAGTTTCTACCACAGTTTCTCATGCATATTGTGTATGCACATATACACCAAGGAGAGTGAGGCATTTCTACCTGGATGGTCAATTAAGCTATACAAATCTAATAGCACAAAACCATTCATCATCTTTCAGTTACCCTACAAAATTCTGCTCTTTGTCCAAATTTTATTCTGAAGCAATGTCTGACTCAATCTTTGTTCAGGTACCAAATTCTATCAAATCTATTTTGTATTTTACTTTTTAGGATTTATGTATTTATTTGAAAGAGTTATAGAGAAGGGGGAAGAGGAAAAGAGCACACTGCCATTTGCTGCTGATTCAGTCCCTCAGTTGACTGCAATGGCCAAGGATGGACCAGGCAGAAGCCAGAATCCAGGAGCTTATTTCAGGTCTCCCACATGAACAGCAGGGACCCAAACACTGGGGTCATCTTCTGCTGCTTTTCCCAGACCATTAGCAGAATGCTGAATCAGAAGTGAGCAGCAGGGACATGAACTCGCACACAAGTGGGATGCTGATATTGTAGGCAGCAGTTTTACCTGCTATACCACAGTACCAGCCTCCCCAGTTTTTTATTGAACTCTTGCTACATGACTTCCTATTCATGCCACCCTGTCCTAAACTGTTGTGATAATTTGCCTACAACTTTTCCTTTTCTTATTCTGTGTTTTGCTGTGAATGTAGTAATCTTCATAAAGTACAACTTTAGATATGTAATTAATCTACTTGAATATCCCCAGTGGCTTCTTATTAAATAAAATGCATAATAGTTAATTCTGGTAGGGAGGGAAGATTGAGCTAGCAAAGAAAATTAGGGTCACAAGATAGGGAGTTGAGGTTTGTATCTGAGGGTAGTGGTGAGCCACTGGATAATCATAGGCAGGGGAATTAAAATGTCAAGTCATCTTACCATTAATGTCTTAACTTGTATAAATAAATACATCCTTGACTACCAAAATTCCAGACATTATAGTAGCCCAACAAAGAGAACTATATCATTTTCTCATATTTAATGGTGTCTCCTTTTTCCTCCAGAATTGAAAAGAGCTTCGAGTCACACAGCTGATTGTACAAAAGTGGCAAATGTCTCAAGACAATCTAAACAACATATTCAAAAAGGAGAGGCAAGTAATACTTCTGTTGTACCAGATACAGGCGACAAAAATGAAATAGAAACTATGATCAATATTGGTACAAACCAATTCTATCCATTGTTCCCAGAAGTGAACTTTTAACCATTAATGTTTTATTTAAAAAAAAAAAGAAATTCAAGCTCCAGTTGTAGTCTAAGGCTAATTCATTCTAGTTATGTTAATGTTGCCATGCTATCAACATGTAAAATACCAGGAACTGTTTCTATGCCAGTAAAAAGAGAACTATTGAGCCTGAGATTTGAAATTTACTAAAGATATCCGAAATCTGAACATCACATTTGCCTTAATTCTTTTTTTTTTTAAAGATTTATTCATTTTATTACAGCCAGATATACAGAGAGGAGGAGAGACAGAGAGGAAGATCTTCCGTCCGATGATTCACTCCCCAAGTGAGCCTCAACGGGCTGATGTGCGCCGATCCGAAGCCGGGAACCAGGAACCTCTTCCGGGTCTCCCACGCGGGTGCAGTGTCCCAATGCATTGGGCCGTTCTCAACTGCTTTCCCAGGCCACAAGCAGGGAGCTGGATGGGAAGCGGAGCTGCCGGGATTAGAACCGGCATCCATATGGGATCCTGGGGCTTTCAAGGTGAGGACTTTAGCCGTTAGGCCACGCCGCCGGGCCCGCCTTAATTCTTAATAGTGATTACCCAGAGCAGCTTGAGTATTCCCACTTAATAGTCTATGTTATAGGCCTTCTAGCTAATGGGCTACAAGAACCTTTAGGTACATGTTTATGCCCTGCACAGAATGTGTCAAACTGAACATTTGTCCACCACTTCTCTTTGAGTGCTAACAGGTTATGCAGAGACAGTCACGTCTGTTGTTACATTCTGTCCCCTTTGTCACCTGTGCTCAGCCATCTAGTGTTGTAAATTTAGCAGCAGATCTCATGGTGCAGTCTCTGGTCACAGCATTCATTCATTGCCCTTGGTGGTTACCAACATGTGATAGGAATGGAATCTGCATCACAGCTTTGACTCCATTAACACTGTATCAGCTGGTTCTATTCTATAATAATTTAACATGGCTTGAGAAATATTTAATGAAGCAAAAACTTTACTACATACCTTTCAAATGAGTCAATATAAAATAAAAAGCAGCATCACCAAATGTGAAAATCATAAAAAATGACAGATTTACTAATGTATATAACCACTGAGATGTCGTGTGTCAGTTATAACAAGGTTCTCTATGTATGCCAAAACCTACAAACCATATGTTGGTGTGCATAGCACCATGATATTTTAGCATCTATAATCAACATTCTCAGTCAATATCTAAAGACAGAGATTTAACTGCTTTAATAGTTTAGTAGCTGTAAATCAGGAATGACTTTTTTCAATAGCCTCAATAGACAGCAAAAACAAACGCTTTTCCATAAATATGGCATAGATAGAAAATTCAACACTACATAGCTTACCAAGAAAAGAGTCAATTAACACATTCAAGCCACAAGTATGTAAAACAGTCCTAGACATACGTTGGCTAATACAATTATCAGATGGCCACAACTAGCCAATTTATTTTGAGAAATAGCATAAACACTTTTGTTATAAAAGAATTAAATCTTATTTTCTGTGTTGTTTTACCTATCCCATCAAAGGAAGCATACTTGTCATGGCTGTGTTCAACTTTCAGCCTGTGAAAACAAAAACTGTTAGATTTATTTCCTTGTATTATTGTCTAGACAAGTCCAGTTCTTGGCCAAGCCAAAACGTCATGATCAGTGTATGTATAGGATCTGCTCTCTGCCTTCCAGTTTTCTAAAATATTTTCTCCTCTAGTTAGCTTAATTTAAAAATTATACACATTCTTTTAGCTGTTCCATTGATTGCCTTCCTTGGTGTTCTGTGCATTCCTCAGTTAATGTTAGAATGCTAAGTCCAAGCCTTTGAATTCCACAAACTATTTATGTATGTATTTACCGACACACACACACAAACATATAATCTATATATTTATATGTTTAACAATATATATAAAAATTTAAATTTCATGCAAAATTTAATTTTAAATTATTTAACTTTTACTCAAATAAAATTTAAATTTTATATAACACCATATATTATATATAAAATTAAATCAATTAAATTTAATTACTTTATTTAATGCATTTAATAAATTAAATTAGATTAAATTAATTGGGCCTGGTGTGGTGGCCTAGTGTCTAAAGTCCTTGTCCTCAACACGCCAGGATCCCATATGGGCGCTGGTTCCAATCCTGGCAGCTTCACTTCCCATCCAGCTCCCTACTTGTGGCTTGGGAAAGCAGTCGAGAATGGCCCTAAGTCTTAGGACCCTGCACCCACGTGGGAGACCTGGAAGAGGCTCCTGGCTCCTGTCTTCAGATTGGCACAGCACCGGCCGTTGTGGTCACTTAGGGAGTGAATCATTGGACGGAAGATCTTCCTCTCTGTCTCGTCTCTCTGTATATCTGACTTTGCAATAAAAATAAATAAATCTTTAAAAAAATAAAATTAAATTAATCTAATTCATTAATCGACCACTTCAAAAGTAATTAAATCAATTGAATAAGTATACAATGAATTAAATTTTATTTAATTTTAATTTAAATTGATTAACATTTTATTTAATTATATATATAGATTGGAGAGTCTATTTGGTATCCTAACAGTGACCGAGGAATACGTAGATCATCAAGGCAGGCAATCCAATAACATATGGATGTTAGGCTTGGACTTTAAAAATAAGCCCTTAAATCACTTTCCTAAATTTCTATTTTAAAAAAGATGTAATTGTTTATTTGAAAGGCAATGTTATGGAGGCAGGAGCGGAGGAAGGACAGAGACAGACACAAAATTTCCATCTCTGGTTCACCAGATTACTGAAATGACCAGGATAGGGCCAAGGCAAAACTGGGAACCTGGGACTCCATCTAGATCTTCCACATGGATGTCAGTGACCCAAGCACTTTAGCCATCTGCTGCCTTCCCAGGTGCATTGGCAGGGAGCTGATTAGGTAATGGATGGGACTGGAACTAGTGCTCATATCAGATGCTAGCATTACAGTCAGTGGCTTAACCCGCTGCACCACTACACCGACCCATGGTTGTATATTTTATATGTGAAAAATAGGCAATGCTTAAATTTTTTTTGAAAACTCCCTTGAGAATTTTATTCCATTGCTTTTATTTTCCTTTTGATTTACACAGAAATCACATGCTGATGTGAGCAGAAGAAAACCCAAGAAATCGAAAGTAAACCATAAGTCAGGTAAACATTAAAAGTAGTTCTTATTAAATATATCCTGAATTTAATAGCCCATTCCTGCATTCACTGAAACTCCTGCTAAATGCCAGGCTTTGTGCTTACTGTTGAACATACATAGTAGAAAAGCCATGTTTCATCTCCTGGGATTTTACAGTCTGTGACAACCAGTCATATAATAATCACCACCGAATATGGTGAGTGCACGATGGGCATATGTGCCAGGTCCTGTAGAAACATATAAAAGTTTTTTCAGAAGAAGTCATAAGTAATCTGAGCTTTGAAGAATGAAAGAATTTCTAGGCAAACAGAAGTTAAAAGAACATTATAGGCAAGACGCATACATTTTAGTTTATGGAAATGCAAATTATTTCCGAGTTGCTTTAGCTAAAAATTGAGGCCAGAAAATTGCAGAACATTTGGATCATTGAGATTCTGGTAGGCTATGCCAAGCATTTACGTTTTGTCCTGTAATCTAACAGCAAATATTGAATAATATCAGCAGAGACTTTTTTTTTTTTTAAGATTTTATTATTATTGGAAAGCCGGATATACACAGAGGAGGAGAGACAGAGAGGAAGATCTTCCATCCGATGTTTCACTCCCCAAGTGAGCCGCAACGGGCCGGTACGCGCCAATCCGATGCCAGGAGCCAGGAACTTCTTCCGGGTCTCCCACACGGGTGCAGGGTCCCAAGCCTTGGGCCATCCTCAACTGCTTTCCCAGGCCACAAGCAGGGAGCTGGATGGGCAGTGGAGCTGCCGGGATTAGAACCGGCGCCCATATGGGATCCAGGTGCTTTCAAGGTGAGGACTTTAGCCGCTAGGCCACGCCGCCGGGCCCAGCAGAGACTTATTATGGTCATCATTTACCTTTTTGAGAGAGAGGAAATGGAAATAAACAGATTAAAGAAAAAGAGACAATAAAATGAGAAGAGCAAAGGTTAAATGCCTACTATGTATCAGATATTATGCTAAACCCTTTATAATTTCTCCTTTTACCCTCCCAACAATTTACTGGCGTCAGTAACATTTTTATCTACCACCTAACACTGTCTTACACAACCACAATGCGTCCTGAACAAAAGCAGTAGCAGTAAGGATGGAGAAATGGGCCCAAATTTGACCTAATTGAGGCTGACAAATTGATTAGATTTGTCTATCAATGAAATAGAGAGAGGATGAAGGCATTAAAGACAACTCCAAGATTTCTAGCCTGGGCAACTTAGTGACTATAGAAGGGTGTTGTCATTTAGCAAACATGCAATAATCAAGGAAAGAACAAGTTAGGAAGAAAAACAATTCATCTTTGAATACACTGTATTTGAAATGCCTGCAGACACCCAAGTAGGACACCTAAGTGGAACAGCTAGGAAGTTATGGATACTGATCTGAGACTCAGGTTTTGATATAAAATGTTCTTTTTCAGGTAGATTATATTTTCTCCATCTAACACCCTTTTTGATCTTAAGAGTTACCCCTAGGTATGTTTCTTGATTACCAAGAAACTAATGCTTGGGCCACATTTTGTTAGGATCAGAAAATGTTCTTTACAAAAGCCTACCAATTGAAGTTGTTAATTTTCTTTGTGGCCAAATATATGGTTCATAATTGAAAATGTTTCATATTCCTTGCTTTGGCATCACATATATTAATATTGGAATGATGCAGAGAAGATAAGCATGGACCCTGCACAAGGATGACACGTAAATTCGTGAAGCATTCCATATTTTAAAAAAAGAAAGAAAGCGTTTCATGGACATACTAAAAAAGTATGTTCTCTGTTTCATAGATGTAAGGCTCTAAATGAATACCAAATTTTATGATATTATTCAGTTATTCTATGTTTACTGATTTTTGCATACGATGCTGTCTTTTTATTGTCTACTAAATGTATCCAGTCATCAGGTTTATTGAAGTTCTCCACTGTAATTATATCAAATTCTCATTGAATTTTTAATGGGTTTCACATATTTGGGTTCTTCAAGATATTTCACCCTCCATATTGCTGGAAGTAGTGGAATTTTTCTTCTTAAGATTTATTTATTTGAATGGTAGGGCAATAGATCAAGAGAGCAAGAGACAGCCTCTATTTGCTGGTTAACTCTCCAAATGTCTATGACAACCAGAGTCTCTGAGATGCATTAGCAAGAAGCTAATAAGAAGTGAAACATCTGGGACTCCCATATAGAATGCAGGCATCCCAAGCAATAGCTTAGTTTGCTATACTGCAACAGCCACCACCCAGTTTTTCATTTTTTAATAGTTGCTAATGCAACTGAGTGACAAATTTTATTCTCAAATTTAACAGTGTATAAAAATAAACATTTAGTATCACTCAGAGTTTTTCATGAGGTTATACATGCAGGGCTATTACAAACTGAACAGTTTACTTCCTGGGTGGCTCTCTCACTGAACTGTTGATGGACAGCTGAATTGCCACAAGGGTAAGCCTGTCTCACTTCCTCACTAAGTGGGCCTCCTGGATATCCTGATGACACGGCAGCTGGCTTCTCCCAGAGTGAAATATCCAAGAGAGAGGGTCTGAAGCCATAATATATTTTGTGCCTTAGAACTTACTGTCACTTCTACCAAAGGTTATCCATTATAAGGATGTCCCTAAGTCCAGTTCACTCTCAAGGGGAAGTTCATTAGTATTAACCCTTTGGAGAGAGGAATATTCAATGAACTTGTGAACATATTGTAAAATCACCACAACAGTATTTTCTCATAATTTATCCAGCGTGCATGCTGTTAATCCCAATCCCTTCCTTTCTAAAACAGAGCATGTGAAAAATGCATTCATGCACAGAGAAACTGAAGGTATGTATAATTTAAGAAAAATATTCTAAATACTTCACTAGACTATATTGATTATTACAATGAACTTTGCATTTATTGTGAGAAACACAAAATGCAATTCACCTTTACTTTGAACTGACTCTAATTGGTAACACTACTTAATATTTCCTCAAAGTATTCTTTTTGTTTAAGATTTTTGTTTAGGCATAAAATACATAGCTGACATACACCATCCCAGGATTCCTATGAACGTGTTCTTTATGCAGAGTTGCTTTACTATCCATACTATTCACTACAATTTCCTATGGAGATAAATGACATGCAGACATGTCAGACAGTATTTGGAAAGAGATGAATGACTTACAGATTAATGACAAGCATTGGGCAAGCACATAAACAAGGGTATTCAAAAAGTGTGTGGAGGGGGCAGCATGGTGGTGTAACAGATTAAGTTGTCATGTACAATATCCACATCCCATATCAGAGCGCCAGTTCAAGTTTGGCTGCTCCACTTCTGATCCAGCTTCCTGCTAATGAGTATGGGAAAGCAGTAGAAGACGGCACAAATATTTGGGTTCCTGGCACAAATACTTGGGTTCCCATCCATGTGGGAGACCACGATGGAATTTCTAGCTCTTTGCTTTGACCTCATCCAGAACCGCATTCTGCTGTTATTTGGGAAGTGAACCAGCAAATGAAAGGTCTTTATCTCTCTTCCTCTCCCTCGCACCCTACACTGTCTTTCTGATGCTCTGGCTTTCAAATAGAATAATCCTTTTTTAAAGTTCATGAAAATGCACATTATTTTTAAATTCGATTTCCATGAACATGTTCCGTTATACTGAAGAATTCAGTATCATATAAATGATATTGAATGCTTACTATATACAAGCACTGTAAACTATTTGCTGCAATATGCCATATAGGCCCTGTAGTAACAAAAGGCCGGATAGGGTGCTTCAGGAACATGGGTTAAAAATTCTGAAGCAGATTTTAAGGAGGGATCTCTGGTGGTGTTGACATGAGCTGAGTGAATTTCAAAGTAAGAGACTTAGAAAGAGGAACTTTCGAATTCCTAGCAAAGGAAATAGTTAAGGACAAAGGTTCCGAGATGTGAAAAACTTGATGGTCATGTTGTTGAGAATTTCTGGGGTGCAGAAAATAGGTAGAATGGTACAGTGGCCCCAGATTTTAAGGTCTATTTTATTTTCCCCTAGGAGTTCCTAGATAATGGAAACAGAGCAGTGAAAGCAGACAATGAACACCTAGTAACACATATTGATTACCTTACCAGTATCTTGTAAAGATTACTAACATTTTTTTTCTGTTTGAAAACCTAGCTACCATTCATGAAATGTCTCATGCTGCAAATTCATCAACAACAAAGTAAGTATTTAGGAAAATTGCTAGGTTAATGTTATTTTTAATAATTGCACAGGTGTACTGAGGGCAGATCCATTCAAGCATCCCTCCTCATTCATAGTTGTATGGAGTGAAACTCCCATGAATTGCAAGCTTTCAGAAGTCAACTAAGTAGGCAAAGCAAGTCATGCTCTTGCACCTCTTTCTCTGCTCCTTTGTTCTCCCTTAATTCTATGTTCCCCCAACACCCAAGGCCTTCATTCTATTTTCAGGTAAAACCCTACTATTACCTCTCTTCTCTGTGTCTTCTAGGATTTGAATCTATCCTTTTCTCCTCTTCCTACTCAAATATGCACCTTCACTTTTCCTTTTTGAGGTTATTGGTTGCCTAATGCTGTTAAATATTACAACATAATATTAATGACTTCATCGTTTACCCCCTCCTAAGGGTATTTGCACTGTAATCCAAAGTAGCCCATCTCTAATAAAAGAATATAGAGACCAGTGCAGAAAGATTTTTTCCCCTCAAATCTTTGTGCCCAGCTGTTCTACTGATAATATGCTGTTATCCCCAACTTAGAGTAATATTTCATACACACTAAATAACTCCCAGTGGAATGCACACATCCTGCACTGTCATCTTTTAATCACTCAGCAAGCCAAGTGATACACAAGATAGGTTTTACAAATCCCCTACGGTGAAAAAAGTTGGGTAAAATAAAGTAGCACATGGTGGTAACATTCGTACCAAGCATCCTGGAAAAGAGTTTCACTTAGGACTGGTGGAAATCAGTTTCTCTGACCTACTGAGTGCTCATGGGATACAAAAAGGCCTAAATAAGATAACCAGCTGGTAAAATCTTATTCACTGTAAATCACTCTAAAGTAATAAGGTTGACATAGTAATTATTGTGTATTGTTATATGAAATGTTCATTTCAGTCTCCATCTCCTCTCCCTTCACCTTCACTACAGAGTTACAGAATTCCTTGAACATTTTTAATAGAAAATGCTCTGTATACCTTTTATGAAAAAGAAAATAGCTTAGTTATGATGAGCCCCATGGATGATTTGGAGCTTCTTCGTTATCCCTGCATAAACTAAACTAAACCAAAACCTAGCTAACAGCACCATCTGGTCTTGCTGTGCCCACTGCAAGCATGTCACTCTTCTTACCTTACACACAGATTCACAGCCTTTGACTTAGTCTGCATGCTGATGCAGCTCTCAGGTCCCCAAAGTTCAACTGTGGACGTTTCACATCTGTTCGCACTATCCCCTCTCTTCTCACTTCTCGGCAGCTTAGTTCTGAGGTTGTGTGTGTGTGTGTGTGTGTGTGTGTGTATACAGACACACTATCACAAAGAATCTACACAGTAAGCTTAATAAAATAGAATGAAGAACCAAAGAAATCAGATCAAGAGAAAGTGAATGTGACAAGATGTTGGTGGGGATAAACAGTTGCAAAAATAAAGGTTTACATTTAGATAAATGAGAATGTGCTTATGATAGGGCTATAAGAGAAGCGGAGTAAACAAAGCAGTGACTGTGTTGCCCTGAAAACTGTGCCCATTAGCTTGTATTTCTTTCAGCTGGTGACAATGAAACCAAGCCAACATATCTGTTGAATGCCTTTGAAATGCAAGATAGTTAATTCACAGCCAGCCTTAGAAATACATTACTGATTTGTGACCTGCACAAAAACCACAGATTCAGAAAAGAGAGACAGATACATAGATCAAAGCCATGTTAAACTGGAATCTGTCTTCCAGTCATTTTAATGATGATTTTCAAAGTTTATTTATTTTATGCATACAATTCTAATAATTTTTTCTGTATAATTCATTACCTTGCTTCCACCCACCAACCCAACTTCCCTCTCCCTTTCTTTCTCACTTAGGCCATTCTCTCCTCCTTTTGCAGAGGAGCTGGCTTGGAACAGGGCTGGAATCAGTCAGTGTCTGTGTGGAAGCTGGCATTGCAGGAGACAGTTTTAGCTGCTATGGCAGCTCAATTCTTTAATCTATCTGCTATTCTCCTACATCACATTGAGTTTCCCTACAGTCTTACATGGAAGCATAATTTTACCTTGGTTCCTCATATTTCTTGTATCCCTACATTGACATCTATGCGTAGGATGTAATCGTCTCTTACTGTATGTTTTGTTTTGTAAAATTGATTTAAAAGGTGAGGAAATCACAGAAACATATTCAGTGATAGAGTGGGCAAAGTGAGGAAAGGTAGGAGAGAGATGTTTCTACTTTCATCTTGTGTCCACTGGAACAGAAAGGGTGCCTGTCCCATTGCATAGCTTCTCAAGAAACTGGGAAGGGGAGTAGCTACATGATACCACCTTCCAGTCCCTGGGTGAGGGGCAGTACAGCCGGGGTAAGGGATCATTTGATTGACAAGTAGGCAGACTGTATTACATAGGGTGGTGGAAGTATGGCTTTCAGTTCGTGAGTCAAAGCTTGCTACCTGTCCTATTGCTTTCCCTCCCCAGATTTCTAATCCCTATTCTTAAGGGTTGCTGAAGGATGTAATTTCATCTCATCTCCTGAAGCTACTTTCTGCTGATCTGGGGTGTAAGCATTGTATGCCCTAGGTTTGGAAATCTCTCCTTGTCTCATCTAATGGATCTATCTTACAAGCCATAGAAAGTGTAGTTGGTGCCAACAGCTATGTCCACTGCATTGTCATTGCCAGTCTGAGAAATCTCTGGTCTGTTTTTTTTTGTTGTTGTTGTTGTTTTTTTAAAGATTTATTTATTTTATTACAGTCAGATATATGTAGAGAGGAGGAGAGAGAGAGAGGACGATCTTCCATCCGATGATTCACTCCCCAAGTGAGCCGCAATGGCCAGTGCGCGCTGATCCGATGCCGGGAACCAGGAATCTCTTCCAGGTCTCCCACACGGGTGCAGGGTCCCAATGCATTGGGCCGTCCTCGACTGCTTTCCCAGGCCACAAGCAGGGAGCTGGATGGGAAGTGGAGCTGCCGGGATTAGAACCAGCACCTGTATGGGATCCTGGTGCGTTCAAGGCGAGGACTTTTAGCCGCTAGGCCACACCACCGGGCCCTCTCTGGTCTGTTTTTTTGAGGCAGCATTTGAGGGTCTTAACTGGGCTACAGGAGCATGGTGGATTATTGATACTGTGCTCTTGGGCATGACCCTCTATTCTGTGTAGGAGTCCAGGTGGCACAGCATGTGCTGTGAATTCTGATGCCAGAATGCACACCCTGGTCTCTGTCTCTTATCTTGTATATCTTGTTGTGTCTGGGAACAACAGGACATGAAAAGCCCTTGTTTCTTGAGAACACCATAGGCCATCAGTGTGGGGGGATCCCCAGCAGGACCCCAGTATCAGACCCTTGACATAGCACATTCGGACTTGTTAGGTTCTTTCTCTGCTTTTTCCCAATCAACACAGTGACAGACAATAGACCCAACCTGCCAGGGCTCCTCAGATGCCTGCGTGCCAAAGACCATCTGTAGCCATGGATACACAGGCCAAGTTCGTGGCCAAGCTCAGTGGTGTGCCATGGGTGTGGCCTAATAAGGGTCCCAGTGTCAGGTCCCTGGGACCAGTCCTAGGCCAGTGCTTTGGCACACCTTGGATGTGACCTGCCTAGGATCCAAGTGACCCCTGACTTACCTGTTCCTATACCAATTTTTGGCACTCCATAGTTGTGGCCTGCATAAGACCCCAGCATCAGGCCCCTAACCTTCCCACTCTTAAACTGGAGTTTTTGCACACCATGAGTGCAGCCTGGTCATAGGCATGCTTTACATTGCCTTCTCCTTTACACTGCCTGGCACAGTGCCCATGAGGAGAACTACTCTTCTGGACAGGATCAAACATGTCAGCCACCTTATGCCATCTCTCTGTCTACTTATTAGGATTCTCAGTAGAGCTTCCCATTTCCCCTGTTACCTGATTTAAGTCCTGCATTGTAAAGGGATTTACAGTTTTTATAGGGCTGTTTTGGTCCTGCAGTCTTTTATTGGGGAGTACATTGTAATGGCTTTTATGCTGGAGGCTAAGGGCTGCATGACCCTCTGAGAAAATGGGAAAAAAAAAAAAACTAGCAGGTCGGACAAGGAAGCAAAATTGTCCATTTTACTTTTGTCTCTCTAGCCAGCTATGGCTGCACAACTGGAAAGACTTATGCATTGTGATGTTTCTCTACCCCATACCCAGGCAATTTAACCGTTCGTGCCAGAACACAATAGGTAGAGGAGGGCTGTGAGCAAGGATGGAAGTGTAGTGAAGAAATAGCTCCCTGTGCAAGAGCCGACTGGGCTTAATCACATGCAAAAGGCAGGGGAGAGAGTGTGTACTTTTGTGCTACCTCATCATCGCACAGCTGAAATCATTTGCAGGACAACTTCTGTGGTATAAAGTTCTGGGGGAGGAATCCAGTCTCTAGTGGCATCCCACTGACCCCAGAGTACAAAACGTTAAAACTGCATAAACACAATATATGTTTCACATTATTTTATTTTTTGACATTGCATTTTGTCCAATCTAGATTAGCTTCAACAACTGTTACCTAAGTTAAGAATCTCATCCTTTGAAAATTTCAAGGATCTTACTGAACGAATCTTATCAAAGACTCAGTTTAGAGCTTTAAATGTAAAGATTCTTCAGATGTTTAAGCTATTTGGTCAAAGTAAATTCATTTACCCAGAGTTATTTAAATGCAATTGTGAGCTAGATCTAATTAGAGATAATATGATCACTCAGGCATTCTAAAACAGGCAAAAATGTCACCTCCTTTAAGACTTAATTCTTCTGAAGTAAAATTGAATAAATCAATCACAGTTTTCCAAGAGGCATAATATTTTTGTAACCTAACCCAATCATAAAATAGAAACCTGTGATTAAAAAAGATCTGCACAGGACACCAGCCTATGGAAACCAGCCTATATATATATATATATATATATATATATATAAACAAAGAGATACAGAATCAGGTAGTTTTAATTTTGGGGCTTTGAAGATATAGGAGCTAAATGTAGAAAGAGTTGTCTTATACCTATAAATTAAGAGAAAAACTCAAAGGGACATATAATATTTTAACCCCTTATCACATTAGAGTAATTTTTGTATGGCAGGAATTAAGCTATTTTGCTAAGGTATTGTGAAACCCTAGAAATCCAAGGAAACTCTTTAGCCTAGAAGACAAAAATTGCTCCAAGGATTCAATTATAAACATTTTATTAGAATCACACTGTAGATGAAAAAAGACTTAAAATAGACATGATTACAAAAATTGTTCAGCAGTTTAATAAGCACAATAGTATTTTATAGACCTTTACTCTTAGGGTAGTGGCAATCAGAGCTCTATGGTTTAACAAGGCATGTATTGCCAGTTGGAGAACAGAGAAATCTTAAATCAGTTGGCTTTTTTTCCCTTTAATTTAGCAAGTGAGAAAATGTAAAATCTGGGTCATCATGTTAAGGGGGCATTCCCTATCCAGCTAGAAAGAATTTAACTTGGAATTGGGAAAACATGGCCCTGTAGGTATTATAGTTAGGGGTAAAAACAGCAGTTTAAGACAAACCAACTTAAAATTAGCTCTAGTTTCATTTGAAAATATAGGGACAAAGAAATTGAGAAAAATGAGGCACATGGCACAACTTAATAGGGAATAAATAAGGATCATGGGGCTGACTAAGGTCAGGAGTTACATTTTGGTTAGCTAATAGGTGCGACATCTCCTCACCCCTCTTTCCTCTCTGCACATTTGAAACTGAGTATGAGGAGGGACAGGAGAGAAATAAAGTAAGAGAATGACTCTGTGGGAGTGGTAAAACAGGACTTTGGCTGAAAGGCATAGTGAGAAAAGGTCAAGGTGGCTCGTTCAAACAAAAGTGGGCTAACCTCTGTCCATGAAACATTGGCAAAAAGACTTTGTTTGATATTAGCCAAGTCAGAGAAACTACCTTGATATTGCATATGATCAAAAAGTATACTTTTTATCCATTATCATTGAATAATCATCCATAGATCTTTTTCTGTTGTGTTACTCTGGCAAGGAAACTAGATGTGAGGATTTGATTAGAAAGGAATTTATTAGAAACCTGTAATTAGAGTAGATATTTGGCATAGTGGTTAAGTTACTGCTTGGGACACCTGCTTCTCATATTGCAGAGCCTGAGTTTGAGTCCCAGTTTTGCTTCCAGTTCCAGATTCTTGCTGATGCACACCCTGGGAGGTAACAGATAATGGCTCAAATACTTGGGTCTCTAATACCCATGTGAGAGATCCAGATAGACTTTTGGGCTCTTGGCTTCAGCCTCGTCCCGCCCTGTTTGCTTTGGACATTTGAACAGTAAACCAGTGAACAAGATAACTCTCTCTCTCTCATCTTTCAGATAAATAAATTTCTTGAAAGATGCAAAAATGTGATCAAACAGAGTACTCAGAAAAAGACTAGCCCATTCCCTCTCTCTTCAACACCATATTCTTCCAAGACCACTACAAAATAAACATGGCTAAAGTGTACTCAATGTGTCATGTCAGGGAATGGTAATGTGGCATAACAGGTGAATTTGCTGGCTGCAGTACCAACATTCCATGTGGGTACTCATTCAAGTGCTGGCTGCTGTAGTTTCAGTTGAGCTCCCTGCTAATGGCCTAGGAAAATCGGAAGATGGCCCAACTGCTAGGGCTCCTGCCACCCACATGGGACACTTGGAAGCCAGGGGCACCTGGCTTCAACCTTGAATGTTGTGGTCATCAGGAAATACACCAGCATGTGGAAGATTCTCATTCTCTCTCTCTGTCTCTGTCTCTCTCTCTCTCTTCCTCCCTTCCCCTTTTCTCTCCTTCTCTCCCCATCTCTCCCCCCTCCCTCCCTCTCCCTCTTGTGCCCACCTCTATGTCTTCCTCTCTCTCCGTAACTCTGATTTTCAAATAAATAACTTTTTTAGAAAAAAGTGCATAATGTAAAAATTGATGAAAACTCTGTAAATTCTAAACCTTAAATAATAAACTCAATCTCTCTTAACGTTTCAGACAATGGGACAACTGTCAAAATCTCTGTCAAGAAAAAGTATGTATGATACAATTCAACCGTTAAAGCAATTCAGTAAATATATTGTTTATTATGGTGTATGAAAAAAATCTGTTTTAGAGAACCAGCAATCATTTGTTGACACTGTTCCAACTCCTTGCCTTTTTCTTTTCCTTGATTTTCACTGTTAGAGTTTTTCAGGGAAACAAAGTTAATGTTAGAGAGAATGTTGGCCTTTTAGATAGGGTGCTGAAGAAGGCAAGCTGGAGAATCTTAGGAAGTCTAGCCTCCGCAGGGAAAACACCAGACACCATAAACCCATTCCATAATTGAAAGTCATAATAAGAAATCCTTTGCAGACCACTGCAGTCCTGGCTCAGGTATAGAGTGTCAGGCAGGTAAGCCAGGACACTGTTACTTAATTGGGGGCGGTGGGGGGGGACTAAGAAAAATCTGAGGTAGGCTAATCAATTAAAATAAAAGACTTAGTCACCCAAGAGCTGGAACTTCTGCCAGGTAAATATTAGAGTATATTGGATGAAGCTCAACTCTAGAGCTAGACAGAACAAACATGAGCAAGTACAGGATTACAGGGAGTAGCACACTGTTAGGCATTGTTCTATTTTTGTTCAATTCATAAACCATGCAGTAAACACAAAGGCAGCACAAGGATATTTCTTAGTTTAACAGGATATAGTGACCCTGTTTTATATAACAAGTTTGGAAATATTTATTCTTAACTGCTCTAGGAATAAAAATGTAGATCTGCTCTATGTGATCTCTGATAATAAGAAAATATGTAGTGAAATTCTTAGTACATATATATTAAAATATAATTAGACCAAGAAAGTAGGTAACTTCCATATTAACATTCAAATATTATTCTTGAAAATATTTGAGTACATATTATATAAAACCAGGTGTTTATGATTTTACTCCTGTGTATGTTTTTCAGACTCTTTTGCCAATGTTCTTATCTTTGTAGTAGATTTTAAAATGCAGTTGTAAGTTAGATGGTGGTAATGGTTGCACAACATTGTGAATATATATAACAATGCTGAATGGTGCACTTTAAAATGGTGATTTATATGTCATGTGTTTTATTACCACAAAGAAAATCTGCACTGAAAGCTGTGAAAATTAAGAGTGAAACAAAATACCTGTTTTCTAAGCAATCTCTCCACTCTCAATGAGTTGAGAGAGAACATACAATGGTATAGCAAGGCATTAAGTTTCCTTTGAGTGTTGGCCTTAACCTGAGCGAGATGGCGCTAACTTCAGACATAACTGGAGGAGGGTTGTACAGCCACATCACGGAGATCCATTTACTGTCTCTAGTGCCCAAATGTCAGGTGTTCAACCAATACTACCATTGGCTTGCAGAGCTCCTTTTCTAAAAAACAAAAAATTGAAAAAAGATTGATCTTTTATTATTATAGTTCCCTTTTAATTTTATAACCATGCCAGTTTGAGAGGAACCTAAAATGACATTAGCACAATGCTTTTTTATTACTAAATATAACATTTCAATCCAACCCATAGATCAAGAAATAGTAGAATATTTAAAGAAGAAATTCTAGGATACTTGAAAATGTTCAGGGAAAACTACGATGGTGAGGTGGTCACAGAAGGTGGCTGGGAACTCGCATTTACTTTTAACATATTGGTTACTCATTACTATGTCAATTAATTCCATAATGATGTAAATTTTTGCTGATGGTATGTTGGAGCTTTCAATTGACTGGGATGATACTCTGCTGGCTCTGTCTTCAGACCAGAGAGGGTATACCTAAGAAGCCGTTGAACTTGACTGGACAATGAGATGCTGGACTCTATGTTTGGTATACGCTTGCAATGGGGGAATCTCAACTGAACTTGAGCTGTGGTTATGCAACAAGGTGGAGGAATCCACCATGGTGGGAGGGTTTGGGGAGGGGTGGGGAGAACCCAAGTATCTATGTAACTGTGTCACATAATACACTGTAATTAATGAAGTTAAAGAATAAATAATTAAAAAAAAAGAAAGTATGAGTTCATGTGGGAGGGAGTTAGCACTCTTGGTCTGACTTCTTGTGGGTAATAATACCTGAAAGTACATACAATTTTATTGTAGGGAAGAGGATTATTATGCTTCCCGAATAGATCTATAACAAGTGCATAATCCAAAAAATACATAAGCAGATACAGGGTTTTTCAGATGCACCTTATGTGTCAGCCCCAGAGTCAATTTAAAACTATGGCATGAGCACAATACTGAGGAAGTGGTCACGCAAGCCTGGCTCCTGAGTTTCCATTTCTGCTTAGACATTAAGGACCCTAACCACCATCTACTACTGTACCTTCCTGGCTTTTTGAAACTCAATTCTAGCTCAACACTTTCTCCTACCCACATCAGTGTGTTTCTTCACTTCATTATCTGTCCTCTACTTGCCTGTCAAGACAGTGTGCACTGATGGTATTTTTTAAAAGCAGGAAAGCTCAAAGCCCATTCATTCATCCTAAAGCAATAATGTCAATTGGTGTCCGTCAATTAATCCTTAATAATAAGCTGTGATCACTTGATTTTTTTTAAAGATTTATTTATTTTATTACAGTCAGATATACAGAGAGGAGGAGAGACAGAGAGGAAGATCTTCCGTCCAATGATTCACTCCCCAAGTGAGCTGCAACGGCCAGTGCGCACCGATCAAGAAGCCGGGAACCAGGAACCTCTTCCAGGTCTCCCACACGGGTGCAGGGTCCCAATGCATTGGATTGTCCTCCACTGCTTTCCCAGGCCACAAGCAGGGAGCTGGATGGGAGCTGCCGGGATTAGAACCGGCGTCCATATGGGATCCTGGTGCGTTCAAGGTGAGGACGTTAGCCGGTAGGCCATGCCGCCGGGCCCCACTTGCTTTTATAAACAATTTACAGAGGAAAGCATCAGTGGCACCAAGTCTTCAGTTTGGCCCCGGTCTTATTGTTTCCCTTACATACTTGCTGAACACAGGCCTAAACAGGAGGTTATCTCTTTAAAGGCCCGTGAATGCTTTGACCACATAGCTTCATGAAATTTGTTAGATGTAGTCTGGTTTGTATTTTTTTAAAATAGCACATGAATTATAAGCATATTTTAATTTCTTGTCAAAGCATTTGTTTTATAGGAGACTAGTCATGCTCTTAGCTTTGTCTTTTTTAATCTGAAAATTATATTTCCTGGTAATAAATGCTAAAAATAAAACTTCCAAGGAATTTTAAATTAAAGGGAATCTTGTTAGAAGAATAGATCACAGCCACAGAGAATAAACCAACTTGAAATTCATATTATTTTTTAAAGATAACCTTTCCTGTATCTCCTCTGTGTACCATGAATGTATTCTAATTATGAATTGTTTGATATATGGAATTAAAGGTCAGCCTTAATCTCTAAAATAGAGTGAATTTATGTTTGGTTTTCCTTGTGTCCTTGCTCAACTTCTTTTCAGGTAATCTTTGAAGAACTGAACAGTACAATTCATAATATAATGGCATGGGTTGTGGCATCGGTTACCAGCGTATTATACCCAGTCATCACAAATTCTGAAGAAAGAGTGAAAAGCAACACATATCCAGTATCTGCTGAGTCTGCCCCTTCTTTAGATGGTGCAAGTTGCTGTCACACATGCAGTGACATGATGATATATACAAGAACTAAGACATTTCAGAGAAAGCCCTATGCAGAAGCATTTGACAGGTCAGTGGAACAACCAACCACAGCTTTGATACCATCATCTTTTTCTAAAGTAAGAACCCCGGGAAAAGCTCAATCTAAAAAAAACTCGTTTATGCCTGCTAAAATTAAATTTAATGAGGCTTTGGAATACCCAGATCTCAAACTCTGTAAATCTGATACTCAACTTTTTGCGTCAACTGAATGCAAAACAAAGAAAGTTAGGAATGCTGCTACTGAAACAGCCAACCTAGAAGACTCTCTGTCCTCAGATGGGGAAACAAAAGACAAAAATGAGAAGCAGGAGTTAGTGAATGCTTTTGCTGACTTTAAATATTACATAAAAGAAGAAACAGAGTTGATTTTACAGAAAATTTTTGAAGAATTGATGTTCAATCTAACTGAAACCATTCCTACCCTATCTACTGCTGTAACTGATCATTTTTTTGACCAAACTGACAAGGACAGTGAAAAGTTGCTTGATGATATTGATATCTCCACAGCAGCTGATGAAATTGTGGGAACTATACTTGAGAAATTAAAATATGCAGCTGAGAAAAAATGCATCAAGGCATTTCCACAAGATTTGTCAGTTCACTTTAAATCGGACTCAGCAACTAGTGAAGAACATTCCATTTGCTGCAAAGAAGTTCATTCAGAAGCTTCACTGCCTTATTATTTTGAGAACATGGGTAATCTTACAGAAGATATAGTTCATGTAAATTCACAGAAGCTGATGCTTCTTGCACCCTTTAAACAAAATCAACTAGCTGATCTTGAAGACATTCCTAAATCCTCTTATCAGTTACATATGAAAGATCCAACATGCACGTTTTTTCAGCAGATTGGCAAAAAGAAGTCCGGTGCAGAATCTGAAGCAGCCAGTTTGACTGCTGAAGGAGAAATACAAAGTTTTGTGTCAAATATTTTATCTCATTCCTCTCTACTGGTCAATTTAGAGGAAGCGATCTCCACTACACTGGATTTTGTGCAAATGGGGCTCAATGATGAAAGGCTAACTGCAACTAAAGAAACCGTTCTCATTCTTCAGCTGCTTGATGATATCTTAACTCAGCTACAGTAGAAATCAAGGAGAACAGACATCAAAAAGAATAGACAGCCTAGATTGAGCAGTACTTGTATCACTGAGAAAATGGACTTATTGGTGATGGGTTAGCTTATGGCCCTAGAAATAGGCAACAACTTCCACCTACTAATATCCATGGCATAGTACTTTATCCTGAAGATGAAAACGAAGGAAACAAAATCATAGAAAAGATGCATATTTTCATGCATCAAGGATGAGAAGACAAACTTACAAAAACAGTTTCCTAATCATGAGTCAACAAAGAAAAATGCTGATCTTAAATACAAAGGAATGACCAATTCACCTGTCAAGCTCACTTGTCAACACAAAATGGCAATTAAAGATTGGGAATTAAAGACTGGATTTTCAACTTCTAATCTAAAAAACCTATTTAAAGACACACCATGTTCGAACAGAGATGCTGGGATTTTTCAGTTGACATGAAAAAAAATCAAATATGGAAGGCCTCAAAAGATGTAATTGAACATATTTTAGCAGAAGTACTTGAAGATACATCTGTAGTTTTAGATCAAGAAACTACACCTTTTATTCATAAAAATAATCACATGATTCATCACATCAAGAACTGGTGGACTAGTTGGTCACTGTGTCAAAATTAATACAGTAGCTCATGAGGTAACAGATGATATGTTAAAAATATTTCACATGGCTTCAAGTTACCTCATCAATGGCACTAAATATTCTATTGGCTCATTAAAACATCCATCTTCTGTTGGTAATGCTGAAACAGCAAATAAAGATCCATTAAAGTATGTTATCTACATTTAGTAACTATGTATCTACACTTGGTATCAATCCTGAGGACAGCCTTTGGTTAGAAAGTAATGAATCAACATCTGACACAGTAGTTAATATTAACGATAAGATTGCTCACATGGTTTTTAAGAAATTGAAGTAATTTCTTTGTAGAAATTCTCAAAAATGCTTTGAATCAGAGCTCTATACTAGCACTTTAAAGCTTATACTTAGTGAGCTTACTAAGCTTACTTAGTAAGCTTATACTTATTCTGCTTCGACCGGAACTTATTACATATACAACTAATGTAGTAAAAATTGTTCTGGAAGAGCCAGGGTGGGTGTAGAATGAGCTGGGCTAGGTATTGGCTCCTGCTGAACCACATGAGATATGTTTAACCATGGACCATGTGTGCCTGGGCTACAATATCCAACAATAAGAACCAGATTGGATATGGGCCAATTGGGCAAGGACACTGTTCCTGCCAGAATAAGAGGTAGACAAAGTCAACATGGGCTAAGGACCTACTTGTATGTGCAAGATCTGCCACTGGGAGGAGACCTGAGAGAAGAGCTTGGGGAACTCCTTTGTCAGGACACAAACTCTGTAGATCAGCATAAGAATCAATCAAGGCAAGCAGCAGCCCAAATCAGGCTAGGTTACTTTACCCGCCAGCATACATGTGGGTTAAGTCAGGGGCCGGCCAAGCTGACCAGTTCATAACATCCACTGGGAGATCTGAGAATCAGGAAGGGGTACAGGAGGAGCTGGATTGGGCTGCAACACCAGCCAGTTCACATTGGGGCCAGAACTGGGGGCTGGCTGGGCTGGGCTGGGCAAGACTGAGGCACTCAGAAGCAGCAGCTTGAACTGAGGGCAGGCTGGACTGAGACAGGCTGAAGCAGTTGCTGGTGGATGCTGAGGTGAGATGAGCCATGCCAAACTGGTGTGAGGGGTGGGTGCTGGGTCTGGGACACCCAGGTCACCTGGTCTGGTTCCTTGGATCCTCCTGTATAGTGGGAGGCTGGTTTGTGAGCCCCAGGCATGGGGGTTCCAGAGTGCCCAGGTTGTCTGGCCTGTGTCCTTGGGTCTACCTGTGAAGGACATGCTGGATTATTGAGCCTTGAGGATGGTGGCTCTGGTTGGGCCCGGGTTGCCTGGCCCAGGTTCTTGGGTCCTCCTGTTCGGTGGGTGCTGGGTCCATGAATCCTGGGGGTGAGTGGTCGGGTGATGTCCTGGTTGTCTGACCTGGGTCCTTGGGCCTGCCTGAACTGTGGGTGCTGGGTCTGTGAGCCCCAGGGGCAGGGGTTCCAGTGGGGCCCAAATCATGTTGCTTGGATACTTGGGTCAACCTTCACAGTAAGTGCCGGGTCCATGAGCCCCGGGGGCAGGGAGTCTGGCAGGGCCTGTGTCACCTGGCCTGGGTCCATGGGCCCTCCTTCATTTGCGTTTTCCTCTCTCCTTTGCATTTGGTTTTTATCTGAAAGGAATTCTCTACTGCCAGCTAGTCATTATAGTTTTCCCCCTCATGTCCTCTGGTCTTTGTTCACATCAATTTTTTTTTTCCCTCACATCACTTTGTTCGGGAAGCCTCTTATGACCAGCAAATCATTTGTTGAAAGCATAATGCCTTGGCTGTCAGGGACAGATTTCATATCTGTGGGGTGAGTATATGGCCCAGTGGTTAAAAATGCTTCCAGGTGACAGTATCTGGGTTTGATCCTCAGTTTTCTGCTAATTCAAGTGACAATGGGTCAAGTTGTTGAGTTTCTTCCACTCAAGTGAGAGACTTGCATTGAGTTACCAGCTGTCAGCTTTGGCTTATCCCAGCCCTGACTATTGTCATTTGGGAGGTGAACCAGTTGGGGGATGGGAAATCTCTGCCTCTGTATCTTATAAAATGAATGAATATGTTTTAAAATGTCTTTCCTGGGCCCGATGGCGTGGCCTAGTGGCTAAGGTCCTCGCCGGGATCCCATATGGTGGCTGGTTCTAATCCCGGCAGCTCTACTTCCTCTCTCTCTCCTCCTCCTCTCTGTATATCTGACTTTGTAATAAAAATAAATCTTTAAAAAAAAATGTCAGGAGTTTCCCAACACCTTTCCCTGTGAATCTGCTATACCTCTGTATTTGTGATTTCTGCATAGAGCAGAGGGCCCCAAACCCAGATGCACATTGGAACCACAAGGAAAACATTTTGATTATTCTATTTGAGGCACAAAGACAGAATTGGGGGGAGGGGATAGTAAGATCTTAGATCTACTGGCTTAGTGGGGAAGTTTTCATTTATTATTTTGTTGGATGCAGTTTTATTTTTTTATTTTTTTGAATTGCAAACTCAGATATACAAAGAAGAGGAGAAACAGACAGGAAGATCTTCCATTCGATAATTGACTCTCCAAGAGGCTACAATGGCTGGAGCTGTGCCGATCTGAAGCCAGGAACCAGGAGGCAGGAGCCAGGAGCCTTATCTGGGTCTCCCATGCAGATGCAGGGTCCAAGGCTTTGGCCTGTCCTCGGCTGCTGTCACACGCCGCAAGCAGGGAGATGAATGGGAAGCAGGGCTGCCGGTGCATTCAAGGCGAGAACTTTAGCCACTAGACTACCACGCGGGGCCCTGGATACAATTTTAAACCCATCTTCTCTTTCTGTGCCTTTTTGGACTCCTATATCTCTTATATTTGGCCTTTTAATAGTACCTCTTAATTCTTGAATATTTTTTTAGCTTGACCCAGCTCTGCTTTCAGCTTTTTGATCATTTCCCCATTGTGACAAGAAATATCTTCCAATTCTGAAATTCTTCTGCTTTATTCATTCTATTACAGAGACTTTCCACTGAATTTTTAATTTGCTCTATTGTGTCTTTCATTTCCATTTGGCTTGATTTTGTTTCAGTGTTGCTATTTCCTTTGTGACAAATTCTTTAAATTATTGACTCCTGTATGTGCTTCTCATTGTTGTTAAGAATTTAACATCAGTATTCCCCATTTTCCTTAATGTATTCCTTATTTAACTCTGAAGTTGGCAGAGGCTTTTGCTCCTTTGCAGGAGAATCTTCAGCAATATTCATTGTGCCTCTGTCTTCTTTTGCTCTTGGTCATAGCACTTTTGGCTAACAGATTCTTCTTAGGGCAGGTTTCTAAGCTGTGTTACAAACAGGACTACAGATCGATTTTATTGTGTTTGGTATCCCGTTCTTCATTTGTAGTCACTTGTGCCACTCCCTCCAGTGAGTTCAGGCCTGGGCTCTTGTGCTAGGCTTCCACCAGACTCTTTCCATAGCCTCAGCCTCTGGCTTACCACTCTCCACCTCCTGTGATTCTGTGCTATGACTGCACCATTGCCTGTGTAGCCTTTCTCCCACTCCAGGTTTAAGCAGTGCCCTGATTAGGGATACACCAGCTGTCCTAAATAACTGGTTGTCATGGTGCTGATCTTGCCAAAACCTGCCTACCATTAGTTCTTGGGTGGAACCTGCTGGGTACTATGTTGTTACTGTCTTCCCTGGGAGTCAGTGTAATGCACTGAGCCTGAAATGATTTTGCTTCCAGCTTAGTGCATGCACAGCTCACTGCTGTACCTCTCATCCCACAACCTTTGTCACACTACAAAAGGTGGTGCATGATGTGGCCCAGAAATGCCATATAGTTTTAAGAGCTCTATGCACAAAACCAGTGGTGTCAAAAAAATGGTTCTGAATAGAGACTCGTACTCTCACAGATATTTATAGCTCACAAACCAGTTAATGTGAGATCAAATGACTGAACTCACCCTCAGTGAGTGAGAATGATGAGACTTTATAATACACACCTTCTTTCACCTGCAGTTCTGAAATGGATGTCCACACTCCAGAGTTGAAAGTTACCTCTTCATGCAGGATAGGTTTGTTAGACTTTTAATTATGTATTTATTGGGGGGCAGTTATTTATCTGCTTGAAGGAGAAAGGCAGGTTAAAAGAGGTATACAGAGGACAGAGCTGACCCTACTGTCCATTTGCCCACTTGCTTACCCATGCACAGGCATGTCAGAAGGAAAAGACAAAGCCTCTGTGACAGGACTTTAAAAGCCAGAAGTTAGTAAAGAAATGCTGCTTCCCAAATCTTGATCTCTCAGTCCCCTTGTACAACTGCTTCAGCTGGAAAGCCTAAAATTGTAACTCTTCATATTTGTTCACAGGCAATATTCCTAGCATGTCCAGACAAAACTTTGAAGCCAGGAAGAAGGCACCGACAGCTTTGCATAAGATGCTTTTAAGACCCGAAGGCAACCCCAAGGCTTTGATTCATTCACTCCTATCCCCATCCACATCCTCAATCCCATCCCTTAATGGGAACTGAAGTTTAACCTGCTGCCTCTAACATCACAAGTATATTCTAGCAATAAGAAGTTCTCAAGTTTGACACGGTGATTCAATCACCCCTTTCTCACCCTCTCTCACTTCCACCCCCTAGAAAGAATTGAAACACAATCTGCTGCCTCTAACATGGCAAGTATCTTCCAGCAATATACAGTTCTCAAGCATAACTTTCCTACATAGTGATTCTTAGGAATACTAAAAATAAGAACAAAGTGCAAAAGAAAGCTTTGGTTGGTGCACTTGCTGAACTTTCTGGCATGAGAAGAGGGCCTTGCATCATAGATATATCCCCTGGGAAGTAAGGGATTTAAAAAAATTTTTAAAGATTTATTATTATTGGAAAGCCAGATATACAGAGAGGAGGAGAGACAGAGAGGAAGATCTTCCGTCCGATGTTTCACTCCCCAAGTGAGCCGCAACGGCTGGTGCTGTGCCGATCCGAAGCCGGGAACCAGGAACCTCTTCCAGGTCTCCCACGCGGGTGCAGGGTCCCAAAGCTTTGGGCCATCCTCCACTGCTTTCCCAGGCCACAAGCAGGGAGCTGGATGGGAAGTGAGGCTGCTGGGATGAGAACTGGCGCCCATGTGGGATCCTGGGGTGTTAAAGGCGAGGACTTTAGCTGCTAGGCCACGCCGCCGGGCCCCTAAAAATTTTTTTGAATTTATTTTATTTATTTAATTTCAAAGGCAGAGTTACAGGGAGAGAGAAAATTTCCATTTGCTGGTTTACTCCCCAGATAACTACAATGGCTGGAGCTGGGCCAGCCTGAAGCCAAGAAGCAGGAGCTTCTTCAGGGTCTCCCACATGGGTACAGGGTCCTAAGGCCTTGAGCCATCCTCCACTGCTTCCCCAGGCCATAAACAGAGAGCTGGATTGGAAGTGAAGCAGCTGGGACTCAAACCAGTGCCCTTGTGGGATGCTGACACCGCAAGCAGAGGCTTTATCCTCTACAACTATGTGCTAGCAGTGAAGTGTGTGATTTAAGCCCTGCTCTTGATTGTCCTGTGATCTTGCTCAGAAGATAAGACTGAGAAGCAGAGTGGTTACACCAGCAAGATGGTGTGTCATCAAGTATCTGGGTGGGGGACTCTGGAAGCGGGGTGAAAGGTCTCTAGAAGGGAATCATTGAAGCTGGGGTGGTCAGGAGAAATCACCTGGAAAAAGTAGAACTGAACTAACACTAAAAGGGAAGGTGGATTTACATGGGCATGGGAAGAACCGAAGAGGCTTTCACTGTGGATCACACAGCTAGAAAGCATCACACCAAGCCTCAAAGGCCCCATTCAACACTGTCAAATAGAATGTTGTTATATGCAGTTCAATACAGTAGTGACAGCCAAATGTGGCTATTGAGTCACTAGTGTGATTATGGATTCTTCATTTTAATTTATTTCCATTCAAAGAGCATGTCTAGTTAGTACATAGATTCATGGACACAAGCCAATTTAGGTGAAGTTGAAGGGTAACATGATTATTCATTTCCAAAGCCTATCCAAGAACATCTAGGGTGGTGCAGAGATCTGTCTTCTGAAAGGGATGCTGAAGCCTCCTAGCATCTCCCTTCTTCTAACACATGTGTGTCAGCTGAGTAGCCTGGAGTGGAAGTGGAAGACTCATGCTTTCTAGTCATACCTGTTATCTTCCAGTTACCAAAGCCCAAATAATACAGAAAGGGTAGGCCCCAAGAAATCACAAAGAGTAAATCTGAACCTGTGTGCACCAGCTGACCACAAACACCATGCTTATCCAGAAGCAACTTCTATGAAATCATCAATCTGTTGCTCCTACCCAAACCCAGGGAGCAGAAAAATGACTCAATTGGTTGTTCTCAAAGCCAATCTGGTTCTTAAAAGGTAGGTCAGAAGAACATCTCTCCCATCCGTATCCCAAGCTCCTCAGGGAAATACTTTTAAGGAAGCAAACTGTTTATGCTGTCCTGCAGTCTGTAATGATTAAATAGAGGATGTCAGGTAGTTCTGTTGCTCACATATGATCTACGTCTATTTGGTTGCCTTCATCTGTTCACTCATTCCTGACTGGTACTTGCATACTGAAGTTTGTCACATGTAGCAGTATAACTTTGAGGATCATTTTTTAGAAGTCTATCATTGCAAGCACTAATCTTATGTATGGCTTTAGTTCATTTCCATTACTAGTGCACACATGTGGGCAATTGCTCCCGAGTCTCTGCCTGCTACTTGGTGGGCATGGCTTAAAGCTTACCTGCCCATGACCTGAGCACAGCTTCCAGCTCTACAAGTGGAACGTGACCTCTGACATGACTAGGAGGTCAAGGGAAATAGATATGCCTTATAACCAATTACAGCATCTTTGGTGGGTGGAGGGATGCCAGGAGATTCCCTCCTGCCCTCCCTCTCCTTAGCCTTCAAAACTTGTAACTTGTGCATAATAAAGTGGATGTTCCTCACCAGCTTGTCTCCAGTGGTTCTTGCAGTCAAAGAACACTTTCGTCTCACCCTTGGTGACCTTGGGGCCTGCTGGCAAGGTTAAACCCTGAGTCACACACAGTTACAGAACACCAAAGCAACAAAGATACAGTGAAAAGTAAGCCTCTTACACACACAGACACACCTAGCTACAACCTGGCTTTTGTCTCTAGAACCAAACTTTATTACTAATGAACCCAGTACTACATATCCAGTGTTTGGGGATAACAGGTAGATTACTGACTCCAGAAAATAGTCTGATTGAGTATCCTCCCTCAGAAAATAAACATGAAGGGCAGGGAGGCAAATATGGAGTACCAATCAACATGTTCTTTAATAGCCACCATTTCCTAGTGACACTGCCTGGATCTGTTCTATGCTTGGAATAGTGGCTTTCAATTGACAAACCCAACCCTTTTTCAAAAATCCTTTTTGCCTAATAAATATCAAACATTGAGCACTAGACTAGAGATAAGGTACTTACCTACCTACCACACTTGGCCAAAATACATTACAAATGTATGAGCTAGCACTTACAGTCCTTGGGGAAGGAGCCATTTAAAGAACAGATTGAGCACTACACGGAGCAATGCATGCAGCCTCACCTACAATGACAGGAAATGGAACTCTAAAGGAAAGGAGGAAGTGTTTAAGAAGGGCTTGGTGTGTACCGTTTCATACCAGTTCTATGGATTATAATGGAAAAAAAAAGTTCCAAGTGAGAGACCGGTGGAATACATTTGCAGCAATGAATGGTATACAGTCAGCAAAAATGCAGATAGTGAATATGTAAACAGAGATGAATGAACATATAAGTAAAAACAGTCCACAAAGTAAGATGTGCATTATGTGTTATTTAATAGTAATGATATATTAAGAAAAAGTCCAAACAACTTAGAAATTTAAATTAACAGTCATGTAGCTGGTTATTTGGAGCAGCAATTAAGATGGCATTTGGTTTCCCATGGCCATCACACCGCTGGAATGCACACGCCCCAGTGGTGTAGTGAAGGAGGAGTGGCAGAGCTTACCATGCCACTTGGGCTGTGCAGGGCAAGAGTATGCACTCCCGTGCACCAGACTAGGGACAGATCAGAATGGAGGCCACTGAGGACTTCTTTGAGTTATACAAAATATTAATGGCTTTTACAGACCAAAACACTGTATACACAAGCAAGCAAAAGAGATGGGATAGATTGAGTCAGTAGGACTCAGAGGGTTTCTCAAGGCCAGGTTGCCACTCCCACTGAAACTTGTGAGAGAGAGCCAGATCAGAGACCTAGTTTTATGGAGATTATGGAGTGTCTCCCTGACCTAGTCACTGTACCCACTGATGAGTATGGGAGCCAGGGTTAGGGTTGGACTGCAGCAGGCTGCTGCAACTGCAGACACACAGGAGAGCAAGGCCTGGGGTGAACCAGTTGAGGAAAATTAGAGGATTTTTTTGGCCAGGTAGCAGCACACACAGGTGTGCATGAGGACTGTGGCTTGGGGCATGCCAGGCCAGATCATGGCATCTACTCACATATGTAAGAACTGGGTCCATGGGTGAATATGGCAGACTAAGTCATAGCACCTGCTGGTATACATGGGAGCCAGGTTTAGGGTCAGGCCAGACCAGACTAGGCTGCAGCACCTGCCAGCACAAGTGTGAGAGCTGGGCATGGTGGCAACCCAGGCCAGACCAGGGCAGGCCATTGCACTGACAGTGCACACAAGAGCTGCATCTGGGGATGGGTCTGATACAGATTCTTAGGGGCCTCCTCCAACTAGGCCACAGCACTCACCTAATAATGCCGACGTAGTTGGCAGGCCAGGTCATTGTACCTGATACAACACATGAGAGCCTGGGCTGGGGATCAGCTTGGTGGAGGTTCTTGTAGGAATCCACAGCTGAGTCACAGCACCCTCTGGCACATGCAAGAGTGGGTCTGGGGAAAGTGAGCCAAGCCAGGCTAGGCCACTGCATCTGCCAGCACATGCAAGAGCTGGGTCTGTGGGCAGGCCTAGTTAGGGTTCTTGGAGCTCTCCCTAACTAGGCCACAGCATCTACTAGTACACAAAGAACAAGGGCTATGAATGGGCCAGGTCATTGTACCCACCAACACGTATGAGAACATGGGATGGGGACTGGCCTGGTGGAGATTCTTAGGGTTCTTCCCAACTGGATCACTGCAATTGCCAATACACATAGCAGCTGTGGATGGGGGTATGCTGAGCCAGGCTAGGATGCAACACCTGCCAACATACACTGAGAACCAAATCTGGGTCCAGGTCACAACAATGACCAATGCATGTGACAACCTGGGTTTGAAAGGTGAGCCTGGTAGGGGTTCTTAGGGGTCTCCCCAACTAGGCTGCAGCACTCACTGTTACAAGAGCCAAGTTTGGGTGCAGTCTGGGTTGGGCTAGGCCACAGCACCTATCAATGTGAGAGAGTGGATCTGGGGATGGGCTGAGCCAGGCCAGGCTGCAGCACACTACAGCACTCACAAAAGCCAGGTCTGTGGGCAGAGCTGGTAGCTTCCCCAGTTAGGCTATAGCACCCGCTGGTACCCTTGAGATCCATGGCTGGGGCAGAATGGGCTAGGCTGCAGCACCTACCAGCACATGCAAGAACTAACTTTATTGGTGGGCCTGATAGGGATTCCTAGGGATTTCCCCAGCTAGACAGCACTACCAGCCAGTACATATGAGAGCTAGGACTGGGGCAGGCTGGTCCACTGCACCCCCAGTACACATGAGAGCTGGGGCTACAGACTGGTCTAGTTGGGAGTTCTTAGGGGTCTCCCTGTTTAGGCTGCTGCACCTGCTGGTACATTCAGGAGCCAGGTCTAGGGATGTACTGGACTGGGCCAGACCATGCAGGCCATGGAATACATGATAACCAGGTCTGAGGACTTTCTTAGGGTGGGTTTTGTGGATCTCCTGGACTAGGCCACTGCACCCACCAGTATAAGCAAAGCCTGAAGCTGGGGCAGGCCAGGCTGGCCACTGTATCTGCTGGCACACATGAGAGCTAGGTCTAGAGACTGGACTGCTACGGATTCTTAATGGTCTTTCCAGTTAGGCCTCTACACCTGCCAAAATGTGCAGGAACGAGGTGTTGGGTGTGTGGCATTGGGACAGGTTGGGGGCAGACTGTGTATCTGCCAGGACGTGCATGTGCTGGGGGGGCGGTCAGGCAGTGTACTATACCCACCCATGCACATATGAGCCAGGTCTGAGGAATGGCCTGGTGAGTGTTAGGGGTCTCCCCAGCTAGACCACTGCACCTGATCCTTGACTTCAGGAAATATCACATAGATAACTGTGTGGTCCAACCTCAGAGTATGTGTTACAAGACTAGGCTGCCTCCATTACTGACTCCTGTGCAAGGATAAAGAACATACTCAGATGCACATAAAAGACAAGGCAGCCTGCTCCTCTAATCCAACTAAAGATTTCAAGTTAGTTATTAAAGGGTGGAAAGAAAAGCAGGGTTCAACTACACTTCAGGCCAAGTTTTACAGCAAGCACTTAAGTCTGGACAACCAATACACCTCAAAATCCTAACTCTAAAGTGACTGGAATGCTATCAAATGCCTTAGCTTCTCTGAGGTATGAAATAAAAAGCAGTATTCAGCATTCAAATGGATTTTTTAAAGAAGCAACCCCAAAGGATTCATCTACATCCTAAACTGACAAGAAGTAGCTGAATATTTGACATATGTTCATTATAGAGTATTAGATTAAGACTGAACATGCAATGACAATGGTTATACATGGGTGCGATGAGACATGCTACACAGAAACATAATTACCATGTGTCACATGAGTTTTCTCTTAGCAAGACCTAACCCATAATTTCTATGATTCATGTAGAAGCAATTTTATATTTTAAGACTTTCATTATTTATTTATATTTGAAAGGCAGAGCCATAGAGAGAAGGAGAAAGAGAGATGTCTTCCATTCACTGGTTTACTCCCCAAACAGCTGCAATGGCCAGAGCTGGGCTGGTCCAAAGCCAGGAGCTTCTTCTGGATCTCCCATGTGGATTCAGGTTGCAAGAACTTGAGACATCCTCTGCTGCTTTCCCAGGCACGTCAACAGGGAACTGGATCATTAGTGGAGCAAGCAGAACACAAACCGATGTCCCTATGGGATGCCAATGACACAAGACAGATTAGCCAACTGCATCGCCATGTGGGCCCCAACACTGCATCTTCAATAATACACAATTGGTCATGGTTTATTGAATACAGATGGTTTACCACAAATGTAACTGTTGATTAGTTTATACAAAAATATGACCTGTTCTCGTCTATTTTATGGAGTTTTCAGTAACAGAAATTAGAGGCTCCTTGTTTAGTAAAGAAAGAATTCTATGTTAAATCCCCTATGGTACAAATAATCATATCACAAATTATGTCTTCTGAGTTTACATTTTCAGATAAAATGAAAGCAGGCAATATTTCAGATAATAATGAAAGCAGCCTTCATTCTTTGGGCCTAACAGCACCTTGCAAAACATACACTTCATGAGATTACCATTTAGAAGCCAACGAGTCATGCATTTCAAAAAGCTTCAAAATATGTTTACGGAAGAAATGGACCTTACCAGGTAAAGATTGCTTCCAATTTAGGAGTCAATGAGTTCATGACTTGCCAAGGTAGTTGCTTACTAGTTACATACTCCACTAACTTAGAGGAAGGGAAAATATATGTATATATATAAAGTTAAGTATGCCACATCAAAAGAAAACCACATTATTGCACCAATAACCTAAAGCACATTCTTTGCAAACACTCAAATGTGGATTAATGTACTTATTATTTATTTGAAAGATGGAACAATGGGGATATAAAGAAAGAGATGCACACAGAGAAAGAGAATCATCTATCCTCTGGTTCACTATCCAAGTACCTGCAACAGATCGGGCTGGGCCAGGCAGAAGTTAGGCACCAGAAACCCAATCCAGGATTGGCACATGGGTCACAGGGATCCAAGTACTTGAGCCACCACTTGCTGCTTCTCAGGGTGCACATTGGCTGCAAGCTGTATTGGGAACACTTAGGACTTGGATTTGGGAACTCTGATATGGTTTGTAGGCATTCCAAGTGGCAGCTTAGCCTGCATACCATAATTTCTGCCCCTCAGTGTCGATTTTTGGCTTTGGGGTCACTTTTGAGAATACATGACCAATAAATTCCAACTGTCTCCTATGAGGTGACCCATGAAAGGAACAAATGTTCACTGCTTCCTTAAATTAACTAAATCAAAGGCTGGAGGCTTGTCTTGGCCAGGGACTGATGCAGGGCATCCACATGCTTCAGAGCTCTCTGACTGCAGACTGCTCTCTAACCAACTGCTGACCTCTGACCCCCATTTCAGTTCCTATGGCTGAACCTCACAGAAGTTGCCTTACCATTCATTACCACATTTCTACCAAATCTTCTTACAGGTATCTCTCAGAGTTGCAGATTTCAAGTTGAATCACTCTTGTGAGACATAGGACTTTTCGGGTAACTTTTTTAAAAATAAATTTATTTTCTTCTTAATATTATTTATAGTTGAGAGAGATGTATGCCCATGGAGGCCTCTGATCAGGGTAGAAAAAGTCAAGCATGGAGGAAGGTGGATGAGTGCGACATACGTTCATTTTTTTTTCTCCTGTGTCAGGGGAGGAGGGAAAGAGGCTGCACCTTGCTGTCAAACTACATCAGCACCTGCAGAATTGGGGTGGTCAATTGATAACACCTTGGAGACCCACACCTATTCTGGCTCTCGCGAACACCAATGGGTACTGGAGTTCAGTCAAGTCTGGCTGACCCCCAGAGAAAAAACTTTTTAAAAAGTTTATCATCAAAGATTTACTTTTATTTATTTGAAAGGCAGTGCTGCAGAGAGATGGAGAACACAAACAGATCTTCCATGCATGGGTTCATTCCTGAGAATGGCCTCAATGGCTGGAGTTGGGTTGGTCTGAAGCAGGGATCCGGGAGCTTCTTCTGGGTCCCCAATGTGGATGCATTCAGGAGCTCAAAGACTTGGGTTATCCTCTGCTGTTTTCCCAGGCCATAAACAGAGAGCTAGATGGTGAGTGGAGCAACTGGGGCATGAACTGGCAGCTCTGTGAGATACCAGCATTATAGCTGGCATTTTAATCCACTATGCCACTATGCTGGCACCATTTTATCTATCTATCTATCTATCTATCTATCTATCTATCTATCTATCTATTTATATTTGAAGGGTAGGGTGACAGAGAGGAAGGGGGAAACAGGTCTTAAATCTGCTCATTCAGTCCTTGAAATAACCACAACCAGGCAAGGTCAGACTAGAGCTGGATCCAGGAATTCCATCCAACCTCCTCCATGGGATGCAGGGACCACTGTCTCCTATCAGACACATTAACAGGGAACTGGATCAGAAGCAGAGCTGCTAGGTCCTGAACCCCGTGTTCTGACACAGGACACCAACTTCACAATCAGTGGCTTAACTGGCTGAACCACTATATTGACCCCTAGCAGGTAGCTTCAGGTCAGGAGTACTCTCAGGGAAAAGACCCCAACTTACAGAGGTTGGCAAAGAAGAAACCTGCCATGATTTCTCTACACAATTCTTTCAAATAAACACATTTAAAAAAGTATGTAATTAACATATGCAAAAAATAAATATAAAAATGACTGCCTCTATTGACAGTTGTATTTACTTTGTTGAAATGTTATTAGAACTGCATTATGCAGTGTTAGGACTTTTCCTATCCACCCCTCATTCTTTATCTCCCCATCAGAGCTTCAACCTGCTTCTAGGCTCCCCCTGATGCCACCTCACTCCCCTCATGGGTGTTTTTTCTAGTCAGTCTCTGTCTAGACCCACCTTTGCATTGGTTTCTCAGAGAACCCAAACTAACAGAAATGGTGCCAGCGGTGGTCCAGGCAGCAGGCTGTGGTGAGATGAGGCTCTGGGCTGTTTCTCTCATTTGTCTTGTGGAGACAAAGCACACAGACCTGAGGACCTTAATAGCCACAGCCACAGGGTGGCAGTCTACCTGTTCAAGTTCTCTAATAACCTAGGCAGATGGCCTTGCAGGTGTGCCAACTTAGACCTTTGACACTTTTGGAGGAATAAGGCCTACGTACAAGGACAGTGGAGATGGGAGGATTACTCAGCAACGTGAAGCTAAATGGATGACAGTCAATAAGCAGCTAAAGACAGTGAGAGCGGGAGGGCTTCCACAAAACCCACAGAAGACCCTCATGTCCTGCGCTGAGGAGCAGACAGGGCCCAGCTGGAAAGGATGGACAGTCTTTTTGCACCCCTACCACTCCCATGGAAGATACAAATGAAGCTCCTAGCTCAGCCCTGGCCATCGTGGCCACTTGCAGACTGAAGCAGTGGATACTGGATTTCGCTCCCCACCTCTGTAACTCTTTAAAATACATCTTTGAATAATGCACTAACAAAGATTTAGAACTGTCAAATACAAGCACAAAACTAGGGGCTGACATTGTGGTACAGTGGGTTAAGATGCAGCCTGTGATGCACTTACCCCATCTGAGCTGCTGAAGTTCTGAAACAGCTCTCTACTAATGCATCTGGGAAAGCAGTAAAAGATAGGCTGGGTGCTTGAGCCCCTGCTACCCACATGGGGGGCCTGAATGGAGTTCAGGCTCCTACTTCAGTCTGACAGCCAGAGCCTTTGGGAAGTGAGCCAGGAGATGAAAGGTACATCTTTGTCTCTACCTTTCTATAATGTTGCCTTTCTTCCCCTCAGATATACCTCCTTGAAAGAGCTACAGCAAGAGCAGAAGACACAGAGACTTTCCATCTGCAGTTTACTACCCACGTGGATGTCACAGCCAGCTCCGGGCCAGACCAAAGCCAGGAACTTCATCTGAGTCTCCCACATGTGTCCAAGGGCTCAGTGACTTGGGCACCATCCTCAGCTTTCCCAGGCATCTTAGCAGGGCGCTGGATTGGAAGTGACAACCTGAGACTCCAACTGGTGCCTGTTTGGGATGCCTGTGCTGGAGGCAGAGGCTTAATCTACTATACCAGGACACTAACTCTCAAACGGAATTTTTTGTGAGCACAATTGATTCTCAGAAAAATAACCTGAGGAAAATGGATAGCGCTGCCACCTGGTAATCACCGCCAGAACTGCAGAAGTGAGATCACCTGGAGTATGGGATAAGAGGGAAATGAGTTAGCACTGCATAGACCAAAGATTTCTGGAATTTTCTACACACCTGTCACGATCCTGGCATCTTTAAGAACTGGAACTGCAGACCCAGCATGCTTGTGAACTTAATAGAAAAGTACTGAACTTTGTGTGTGAACAGGTGCTGTGGAGAATGGTGAGATGTGGAAACATGTACCCAACCACACAGAGGCACTCAAGCAATGTGCTTCAGCCTGTTTATTTTGTATAGGAAACAGTATTCTGTGAACTCGTTTACCAGGCAGACTGGATGAATAGCATATTTGGAATAGTCTGAAGTTATTTTGTGTCCTGAAAATTTTCTGCAAATGTCTTTCTTGAAAACACTATTGTTTCCATACTAAATTCATTCTCACCTAAATTCATTAGTGTACTTCCATTTCATTTTGTGATTTGCTTCTATTTATTTAAAAACTCTATCTCGGGGGCTGATGTTGTGATACACAGGGTTAAACTACTGCTTGCAATGTGGACATCCCATACTGGGCACCACCTGAAGTTCCAGCCACTCAGCTAGTTATTGAGCTCCGTGCTAACGTTCCTGGCAAAGCAGTAGAAGACGGCCCAAGTGCTTATGGTCCTGCACTCACACAGAGATCCAGATGGAGTTTCTGACTACTGGCTTTTGCCTGGCCTAGAGCTGGCTGTTGCAGCCATTCTGGGAGTGAACCAAAAGGGAGCTGTCTCCCACTTTCTCTTCACCTTCCAACTAAATAAATACATGTTTTAGATTTGTATCTACAAAGCACAATGATTTCTTTGGTCATTTAAAATTCAGAAAGAGCTAAGATGTGGAGGTAGAGTTGTGGCACAGTTCATTAACCCACCGCACGGGATGTCTGCATCCCATATTTGAGCAACAGGTTAGCCCCTGGTAATGCCTGTGGGAAGACTGCAGAACATGAACTGCCAGATCCTGGCTCCTGTCACCCCAGGCCACGGCCTGAAGCACTGTTTCTGTATTGTTTCTTTCTGTGCAAGATGTGAGGCTAACAGGGCTGACTCGTACATGGTTGTGCCAAGTAATGAGGACATGCCTTTGGTGACTGTGTCTTCAGCCACTGTCCCGTGACAATTCTTTGTTCTTCTACAGGCTTTCTTTGAAGTGGGAACACAGAAGACAGGACACGGAAAAATCCACATGGTGAAATGGGAGTGATGTTCTCCTCTCACTGCTCCATGCCCATCCAGTTAGTGCATCACTTCTCCCATTTGTAGGAGAGAGGAGGCAGGGAGCTGGGACTAACACAGAACAAGGTGCTGCTGTGGGTGTGACATTCTTTCAAACCAACTGGAGATTCACACAAATCACACACGCGTCTCAGGGCTAAGCATGTCCTCTTTGTCTTCTACATCTGTTGAGATGACAGCTTTCATTTCCCTGAAGTGCAAACATTACTACTGGGACACTGACTTGATATGGGACCTGGGCCGTGTGATGCTCTCATTGGTAGATCACCCCTCCTGGTGACTGTGTTGATACTGGCAGGAACTCGAACCTGCTGTTAGAGACCTGAGTGCTGCCACACATGCACTGTCGGATCCTGAGCCACACAGCTAGACCCAAGAAACAGCAGAGGCTCTCGTCCTGTGAGGACAGCTGACTGCCAGGCTGCTCACCTGCGGCAGTGAGGGCGTCTCACTCTACCCCTTTTTAATCCTTACAGTGCTGCCCAAGGTGTCATCCTCCCCACCACCTGGACCAGGAACTCAATCTCAACATTTAGTAACTTGACCTGGGAGGCAACTGCAGATTTCTGTCATGAGCAGTTAAATCACCATCTGTAAATCGGCATCCCATATGTATGGGCACCACTTAGAGTCCTGGATGTTCCACTTTTTCGTTGTTCTCACATTTGTTTATTTGAATTTGACCAGCAGCCTGACAGAGACAAGGACAGACAGAGAGAATGACCTTCCATCATTGGTTCACTCCCCAGGTGCTTTCAATACCTGGAGCAGAGCTAATCTGAAGCCAGGAGCTTACTCAGGGTCTCCCACAAGGGGTAAGAACCCATGCACTTGAGCCATCCTCTGCTGCTTTTCCAAGCCATAAGCAGGGAGCTGGGTTGGAAGCAGAGTAGCTGGACACAAATCTGGCTCCCATAACGGATGCTGTTTCCAACAGGTATAGGATTAACCTAATGAGGCACTGTGCCCAGCTCTCTGCAATGACCTGGGAAAACTGGCAGAGGATGGCCCAAGTTCTTGGACTTCTGTCTGTACCTACGCGGGAGACCTCAAGGAAGTTCCTTGCTTTGGCTGCTGGTCCAGTCCTTGGAGTTGCGGCTATTTGGATAGTGAACCACAGACTGGATGACCTCTGTCTAGAACTCTGCCTTTCAAATTAATAAAATCTTTACTGTTTTCTGTGTAAAATAGGCAGATGAATACAAGTTAATTTACAGGGTATGTATGTTTTTCTACACTTCTTTCTACAACAGCTATTCACACACACCAGATCCAGCACTTTTTGTTAATTTTGCAAATGGGCTAGATTTGCAGTCCCAGGTATTAGAGGCCCCAGCGTGGCATGGATATAACAGGATCATGACAAGTGCATAGAAGAGTCCAGAAAACTTGGATCTATAAGATGGAGTCTCCTAGCCCTGGCTTAGCCCCCTGGTTCAGACCTCACTCTTGCAGTTCTGACTCTGAGCACCAGGTGGCAGCGTTATCCACGTCTACAGATTGTTTTCTCCCTAGAAAATACAGGTTACATCTATAGGTTGTTTTCTCCCTAGAAAAAGGCAGAATTTGCCTCAAGTGATACCAGCTTTCCCAGGTATGGAGCTGTGGAGTCAGCCCCACACAGAGGGAAAGAGCATAGACTGATTTCTCCAAGAGCAGCACAGGGGTAAAACTCCTGCCAAACACCTGATTTCCCTGGTGCAGTGAAATGGTTTTCATAGGTCTCCCGTGGTGTCTCCCACTCCAGCCTGCCTCCTGACCCAGGCCCTCCTCGTGCCTGGCTGGAGGGAATGTCACACAGTGAAATCACTATGGAGGAGACTTGAGGTTTCCCCTAGAGTTACACAGGAATGCACGCCTGGAACCAGCAGTCTTTCTAAGAGTCTATCCCCAAAAGAATGCAAACAGTTAAGAAGGCCTAAGCACAGGAACCCCGTAACAGCAGAGATCAGACATGGGAGAGACACTCGCCACAGTGCTATGGGAGGCACCCCAGACGGCTCCAAGGCAGGGCACTCTGCAGGCAGGAGAGGCCATGAGGACTCACCCTGGGCTGCTGTGCAGTGACTCCAGAACCTCCTGTGAGGTGGGGAACAAAGCACAGAGGAGAGCGTCAGCTGGGGCTGTTCCACATGGCAGGCAGCAGCCACACAGCACCAAAACACCAAAACACCGCATTCAGTGTTTTCCCATGTCCCTCTGTATCACCATGTGCCACGTACTGTACAGTCCAGGAAGACAGCGTGAGCTGTGGCAGAGGCTGCAGGGAGAAAACACCTCAATGTCTGACACATTTCTCTGAGCCAGTGTGGGGTGCCATATCCCACCTGTATGATCTATGAACAGGGGAAAGACAAGATCAATCTATACTAAACATGATCAATTTGTTACACAGTTAAAGGCTGCTTGAGCTGCCTGTGTCCTGTATCAGGGACCTGGCCTGGGTTCCTGTCCCAGGGCTCTGCACTCCTTTCCAGCTTCCTGTTGATGTGAACCCTGGGAGGCAGCAGAGGATGGTCCAAGTGCTCATCTCACCCACATGGGAAACCTCTCAGTTTCTAGCTACCAGCTTGGCCTGTGCAGCCATGGCTGCTGTGGGCACTTGGGGAGGAAACACCTGAGGGAAGAGCGCTCTCTCTCTCTCTCTCTCTCTCTCTCCTGTCCCTTCTATCACTCTGCATCTCAGATAAATTGATAAACATGATTCCCACAAGGGGAATCAAGGGCAGCCCAAGATAGAGAAGGATGTGTGTGCTCTTAATATATACACTACATGTTTTATGGCTCCATGTACTGAAAATGACTACTGTGCCCAGTACAGGAGCAATGGACACTCTACGAAACCACTCCAGTAGCAAAAGGCAAGCTCCCTGGGAGAAATGGCGTGGTTCAGGACTAGGTCAGGATGGAAGCAGATCTACCACACCAGAGAGTTCAAGGCCTCAGAATCCCACCCAAGGGGCTGCCCCTGGACAAGCACTGCACTTCGAACATGGAAAGATGAATGCCTGCAATGGATTAAATCACATCAGATGCATAAGCCTCTTTGAGACCCGTTGACACTCTGCTCAAACCTAACACAAGCAAAACTGGATCTCTGCTCACCTGTGGAGGATCCTGGGTCAATAGTTCATGGTTTTTGGAGCGCACTCTCCCTCCCGTTCCTGTACAGTCCAGCCCTCAGTGAACCCCATGCCTGATGAGGGAGGTTTATTTGCAGATTCCAGCTGAGAAATGCATATTTGGCACATGACCACTGTGTAACCCTGTATCTTTTCCTGCAGTGTTCATTCACAGAGTGTAAACTTATTCCTTGCACACACCCACGTGCCCAGTTGTCACTCTCCCTCATGCAAGGATTAACAGATAAAGCTGCTGGGTGAGATGCAAGCATCCATACTGTTGCTGGTTTCAGGCCCTGTTGCTCCTCTACCTATCTGCCTCGTGCGTTCAAATGCCCTGGGAACACAACTGAGGATGACCCAGGCTGCAGCCCTGCTTTTGTGTTGGAGGCCACAAAGAGTCCTCACTTCCTTTTCCTCCTGGAGCAGTACTGATGCTTGTGGCATCTGAAGTAGGAACCAGCAAATTAAAGGGCTTTATGCTCTCTGCATGTCTCTCATATCTATAAATTTCAAATAAATATATAGTTTTGAAAAAGTTTTTGTAATTATTATTACATAAAGTAGGAGAGACGGATTCCCCATCCTAGTTTGCCTTGCGGGTGGAGGGGCCAAAGCACTTAAAACGTCATCTGCTTTCCCAGTCACGTCAGATAGGAACTGGATCAGAGGTGGAGCAGCCAGAATTTGATCTGGCATTTACAAGGGATGCCAATACAGCAAGCAACAGCGTAACTCGCTTCCCAGCAGCACTGACTCTATAGAAATGTTCAAACAACCAACTGGGAAGTTATAAATGGTGCTGCATCATATGTTGGTTAAGAGACTGAGCACTTCAGAGAGTCAGTGTAAGAGGAACTAAACCCAGAAAGGCACAGTAAAGCCACAATCGCACACCAGCACTCCCAGCAGAACAATATGGAAAGGATGGAAGATGCCAGGGACATTGTCACTCACTACAGACACACAGTATGGAGCCACCTCTTTGGTTACCTGCTGGGCAGTGTCCCTCAGATGGACACACACACACGCTCAGAAACTCCACTCAGTCACAGGTGCTAGAGCAGTGGATGTCAGTGTCCATTCTGATGACACTGGGCAAAAGAAAACACCTTCTCTACACATCCCCTAGGGCCATGGCCTAGGGCCCTAACCCCACGGCAGGTTACCAACTGGGAAGCACACAAACTCATGGCATGGACAGGACAAATGCCTTGTGATCACAGGCGGGGTCAAGATTAGAAAGCAGATGCCAAAACTAGAATCCATAAAGCAAAAAAGGAGTAAATGGGACTTTCTCAGCTCTTCCCAACACTGTCGACAAAATGGTAACACAGTCCTTGGGAAGCAGAAAATGCTTTTCCATCAGGTCCCTGAGCAATGCTTTGACCAGCAAGAGAAGAACCTCACAGAAGTCATGAACAGAGGCTGGCATTGTGACAAAGACTTTAAGTCACTTCCTGTGAGAACAGTATCGCACAGGAGCTGTTAGTTGACTCCTGAAAATCCACTTCCTACCACATTCCTGCTATGCATGTGCCAGAGCAGAAGTCAGTGCCAGTGTGTGGGCCCCAGTCACCCACGAGGGAGACCCAGAAGATGGTCCAGGTGCTCCATTAGGCTGGGTTCAGCCTAGAGTGTAGCAGCGCATGGGGAGTGAATCAGGGCAGTGAAGATTTCTGTCTGTCTCTGGATGTTGTCATCCAAATGAAGAAATAAATCTTGTTTTCAAAAAAGTCATCAAGAAATGTGCTCAGGCCAGAGATGTGGCTGCTGGTGTTAAGCCACTTGGGTGCCTGCCTGCAATCCAGCACCCTGAGTCTGACTGCATATGAAAAGCAGCAGAAGGTGGCCCAAGGACGTGGCCCCTTGCAATGTATTGTATTTGGGAGATCAGAGTAGCGTGAGTCCTGGGTTCTGGCTTCTTTCTGGCAAAGTCCTGGCTCTTGTGGTTGCTTGCGGAGCCAACAGCAGATGGGAGATCTTCTCTCTCTTTTTATCTTTCTTCATACTACTGTCACTCTGCCCATGAAATAATTACACCTGACAAAGAAGTGACAGACTAGGGCCTGGTGCACTAGCCTAGTGGCTAAAGTCCTCGCCTTGCACATGCTGGGATCCCGTATGGGCACTGGTTTGTGTCCTGGCGGCCATGCTTCCCAAACAGCTCCCTGCTTGTGGCCTGGAAAAGCAGTTGAGCCTTGGGACACTGCACCCACATGGGAGACCAAAAAAGGCTCCTGGCTCCTAAATTCAGATTGGCTCAGCTTTGGTTGTTGCGGCTACTTGGAGAGTGAATGGTTGGAAGAAAGATCTTCTTCTCTGTCTCTCCTCCTCTCGGTATATCTAACCTTCCAATAAAAATAAATAAATCTTTGTCTTTTAAAAAAGTAACAGACTAAGATCTAACTACATCAGGAGATGCAAATATCAAATACAATAAAAAAGCTGCTTAGCATCATCAACCGTTAGGTAAAGATAAAATGGCAATGAGTTACATTGACCCTTTGGCACCAAGAGCAAAATCTGGAAAAAAAGCACCTGACAACTCCAAGCACTGCCTGGTTGGGGGAGGAAGAAGCTCCTGCCTCCTGGCGTCTGATGGGCGCAAGTGCGGCCCTTGCAGCCACTTGGGGAGTGGATCAGTGGTTGTCAGCACTCGCCCTTGCACGCTCGCACTCTCTCTTCCTGTAACTCTGCCTTTCAAGTTAATAAATAAATAAGAGAAAAAAATAAAAAGAACCTGGCCATCCAAGCACTACCAGATTCGTGTGGGATGAAATTCACACACACTGCAGGGGCCGTGAAAAATGAAACAATCACCCGGGAAACTACTGGCCAGAGTCTCCCCATGATACTCGCGGGGCTACTATGTGATCCAGCTATCTCACTGCCAGTCATTATCCTGAGGGAAGGAAGCCCATGTCTATGCCAAATCAACATGAGTACAACACTGTCCATAGCAGCTTCTTCGACGGATCCCCAAGTGGGAAACCAGCCACAACATCCTCCACAGGCAAATGGAAGAAACAAATGGTACTAGGCTGACACAGAGGAATCCTGCTCAGCAAGGAAAAACAAAGCCTGTGGATATCTGTCCCCAAATGGAAAACTCACACAAATGTTGACAGGGAAGAAAGCCAAAGCAACGTCACTGAAAACCAAACAAACACATCTCTGACTGCACAGACTTCAAATGTCGCAGACAAGAGGCTAATGCACAGCGATGGAGGCTGCACTGCCTGGAGACTGGACAGGATGAGGTGAGGACACACTGGGTACTCCCCAACTGAAAACGCTGTCCCAGGAAATGCTTAAATGGTATTTTGGCTTCAGGATAATTTTAGGGGACACAGCTGGATACCACGGTGGTAGGGCCAAGTACTTGATAATAACCACTGCTGAACACACTTAAGCATTGTACCTGACCATTGTCACATCCTTGAGAAATTCCTGGCACCCTAACAATTCCCAGCTGTAGGATGGGTAAAACGTGGCCATAACTGAAGAATGTCTATTCCACTCTCAGAGTGCTAGGAGGAACGTATCAACAGGTGCCTAATTCCACACCATGGAAGGCACAGGCTTCATTGGGCACTACTTACAGCTGTTCCCACAAATACCTGCAGCCACCCTGAGGGTGTGTCTTCATACCCCCATGTTGCAGAGGTAAGGTGGGGTCTGAGATTTCCTGTTCATCCTCACCTACCCCAATTTGACATACGAAGTCGCTCTAGGATGCCCTGCCACCGAACACCCCCTCCCAAGGGCCATGATTGCCCAACCACCCTAATCCTCAGCAGAAAGCAGCCCTGAGGACCAAAACAGGTATGACTGATGAGGATCTAGGTTCGTACTTTCACTGCACACACTTGGGAGCTGCACACTTCGCACGGCTAGACTCACAGATATTGTGGAATTCAAACACCTGAAGCTGCACCCTGCTTTCACCATGAGACAATGCACATAGCCATTAAAAAGTCATAGTCATCAAAGTCAAAAGGAGCAAGTCAGGTTTCCATAACACAGTGACAACCATGACAACAGTGAACAATGTTAGAATCTTCCATAACAATGGCCATACACTGGAAAACAAAGTTGTCTTGCTGACACTTTGTGATCTTTGTCACACATTTGACATGATGTGACATTGATATTGATATTCCTGCTTTCAAGAAAAATAGTAGTATGCATGTGTATTTATATAATATTTGACATATGAATTGAACACAGCAAAATGTTAAAAATTTTACATTGCTGTATCCTAATTGAACCCTTTATGCCTTCCTGTATTATTTGAAATGTTTTAAAACAACAACAGAAAAGGCAGGAAATGCCATCCTGGTCAACAAGCTTCTCACAAGGTCAGGTTACCACGGCAACCATGAGGCAGTCTGGTCCTGCACAGGGGAAATGACTGCTGGGCCTTTATGTGAAAGCAAACAGCTTCACTCTTTTTTTTTTATTGTTAATTATTTTGCATTATGTGACAGTTTCATAGGCTCTGGGAATCCCCCCCTCCCTCCCCCTCCCCTCCCCCCGGTGGATTCCTCCACCTTGATGCAGTATTACAGTTCAAATTCAATCAAGATTCTTTCCTTGCAAACATATACCAAGCATAGAGTCCAGCTACTTATTGTCCAGATGGGTTGAACAGTTTCTTGGGGAGACCTTTTCTGGTCTGAAGTTTGAGCTGGCAGAATATCATCACAGTCAATTAAGAGTCCCAATATAACATCAACAGCAATTTGCAATGTTATGGAATTGACATGGTTTTGAGTAACCAGTGTATTAAAAAGAAAAAAAAAAAAAAAAAAAAAGGAAAACAAGTCCTAGCCACAACCTATGATTAGCTCATTGACATTTCAATTTTAGTTCATATACAGGACCGGCTGCTCTATACCTTAAAATGTCCATAAGGCACCATTCAGCACAAACAGCTTCACTCTTAGGCCACCTGAGGAAGTAATTAGAGAAAGTAGGCTGGGAGGCAGGCCACTGGAGGAACTCTGCCCAGGTAGTGAGAACAAAGCATATCCTGTTGTCAGGAGTCTGGTTGGCTTTAGTACTGAGGGAGTGGGGAGGTGTCCCAGCACTGCTGCAGATGAGCTAATCCAGTGTCAGAGACCTGTTCTTCCTTTGGTGTTGCTACAGGTGTCACAACATGTCTTACTGTCTCTGCTGAGACTCATTGCTGGGTTCAGGTGTTGGCATCTTCATCGGCCAGTTAGAAAATGAACCCATTTAAAGTCAGATTTACTTATTAATGTATCTATAAAATATAAGCAGTTCTCATGGCAACATGTAATTTTAGTCCTGGGTGAGAGTGCATTCATTGCTGTGTTAGGGACAGAATCAGTGGGATAAACAGTGAGAAATAAAAGAAGTCTGTTAATAATGGATGTACAAAACTATTTTTATTTTTTTGCCTTTTAAAAGATCTAATTGTTATTTGAAATGCAGAGTTACAGAGGGAGAAGGAGAGACAGAGGAATATTTTTCACTCACTGGTTCACTCTCCATAATAGTTGAAGCTGGGAGCCAGGAGGATCATCCGTGTCTCCCACGGAGATGCAGGAGCCATGTTCCGCTGCTTGCAACATTAATAGGGTGCTGGATCGGAACTGGAACAGCCAGGGCTTGAACCAGCACCCTTATGAGATGTCAGCATAGCAGGCAGAGGCTTAACCTGGTATGCCACAGCACTGGCCACTCTAATTTTTTCTTTAAAGAAAGAAGAAGACACACAGAGAGCACACTCTATGTATAGAAGAGTTCATGAGGATTTTTTTTTTATCTCGAATCTCTTCAGTTTAACAACTTTCAAAGTTGATGTTGAGAAGAACTTACATCTTGAATTGAACTCTGCACTTGGCTAGATATTCATAACACTTGTTGCCCTTTTGTTTTCATGTTAGAACAAATGAGACACCTCCGACGGAATGGTGTAAGATTAAAAAAATATTTAGCTACGGACAAACATAAAGATGGTTAATTCAGTGTCAGTGAATGCTGGTAATGTTTGGATTTTGACCTTTCCACTGGCATCAGGTTGCTGATATGGTGTGATGTGGCCACAGTGCATGAACCAAGGACCCAGCACTGAAAACTGCATTGAACAGTGCAGGTGCAGTCCCTGGGGACACTGCCCTGGCTTCTCTATGGATCATGGAGCTCACCAGGTGAGTTCACACTTACACAGAGAGATACAGGTATATAAACACACACACGTGTACACACACAGACCTGTGATCCCAGTCCTGGGGTTTGGATTTGGGTTTGTTCACAGGTGAGAGGGTAAACAGACGTTATGAGATTAGGAAATATCCAACAATGTGGATACCTTCCCATCTTTCAAACTTTGCATCCAGGGCCCATCACTGAGGTATTTGCCTCCCTCATCCAGCACGTGTGCTCCCATCAAGGAAATGGAGAGAAATGGTGCCCTCAGTACCTGCCTTTGTCCTGGGCTCAGACAGCCCCTCCTGCTGTATCGCCACATATAAAGGAACAGGGGAAGCCCCATTGCATGCCCTGTGCTCTGCCCAGGTTCCTCACTTAGGCCTGGAACAGCTCTGTCAGGCTGTGAGTTCAGTCCCACTTCACAGATGACTTGGCTCAGGCTCACAGCACCTTGGTCTCCCATGCAGGCAGGTGGATGCAGAAGTGGAATGAGGTTTATCCTCCACCCTCTCCAGAGGCCCCTGAGTGGTTTTCCTTTGAGAAGAAGAGGCTTGAGATGTGCTCAGAGGATTCCCTGCTAGCGTGGCCCCATCCCTCCCCGCACAGCTCTCTGGGTAATGGATGATGGAGGAGGAGCATCCCTACGAGCTGGTTTCCTAATGATCTAAATTTCCTGGGGCTTCTCCATCACCCCGGGACATTCAGTTTTTAAAATATGATCTGTGAGAATAAAATAATCTGTAAATATGTTATCACACATTGATAGGAAAACAAAAGAAAGGAAGGAAAGAGGAGAAAGGGACAGTGAGAGGAAAGGGGGGAAGAAGGGAAGTGTCATTGCATCCCTCGAGTTAAGTCTATGAGATCCATGAAATCTGTTGTTCTCTGTGTATCAATAAACTCAAAAGCTACAGTCAAGAAAGTATGACCTATAAGGTATTTTAGTACCAAAATATGAAAAAATAAAAAATTCCAAATTAAAGCTTAATACCAAGGTTTGTATGAAAACTTTGGAGAAAACATTAGAAAACTACACCTCAGATAGTTGACTAAATTACGTGATTTGTGAAATACAATAAGAAAGAAACTGGGCCTGGCATGATGGCTCAGTGCCTAAATCCTTGCCTTGCATCTGCCAGACTCACAAATGTGTGCCAAATCGTGTCCTGGCAGCCCCACTTCCCATCCAGCTTGCTGCTTGTGACCTGAGGAAGCAGTCGAGGATGGCCCAAAGCCTTGGGACCCTGCACCCACGTGAGAGACCCAGAAGAGGCTCCTGGGTCCTGGTTTTGGATCAGCTCAGCTCTGGCCATTGCGACCACTTAGGGAATGAACCAGTAGATGGAAGATCTTTCTGTCTCTCCTCCTCTCTGTGTATCTGCCATTGAAATAGAAATAAATGAAATCTAAAAAAAATTTAAAAGAAATAGATACTCTCAATCGAGAATTAACATAAATATACACAATTAATAATCACGTTAAGTATGTCAAAATTACAAAAATTAATATAATTCAATTTTTAATTTTTGAGAGTTTATATTAGGTAGAAAAGACACTTTGCCCTTTGCATAATATTTTAAATCCTTTTAACTAACTTATTTTTATTGGAAAGTCAGATATACAGAGAGGAGGAGAGACAAAGATCTTCTATCCACTGATTCACTTCCTAAATATCTTCAATGGCTGGAGCTGAGTCAGTCTGAAGCCAGGAACCCGAAGCCTCTTCCTGGTCTCCCACGCGGGTGCAGGGTCCCAAGGCTTTGGGCCATCCTCAACTGCTTTCCCAGGCCACAAGCAGGGAGCTGGTTGGAAAAAGTTTTCAATTAGCAATAATTGCACCTCGGATAAATCTCATTGGCTACGATAGTGCCACTACACAAAGTTTAGGGAGCTGGATGGGAAGCGAGGCTGCTGGGATTAGAACCAGCGCCCATAGGGAATCCTGGCACGTTCAAGGTGAGGATTTCAGTGATTAGGCAATCACGCCAGACCCTAAAAAAATGTTTTTTAAAAGAAAAGACAAATTTTAAAGTAAGATTAGTATGGCAATCACATTTTTGAAAAGGACTGTGAGTATGTCTGTGTGTTTGCTTGTATGCACTCCCCTACTGAGACCCACCCAGGGTTGGAGTCAGGGCAATGAGACATACAGATTAATTTCCAATTCATAGCTATGCAGTTGTGTCTTGTTTTAATTTTTATATTCAGGAAAAGTATGTAGATAAAGTATTTAAAAGAGAAAATACTTGGTAATTGACTGACAAAAGATACTTGGGGCAGTGGCATGATAAATTAATCTTCCACCTGTGGCACCAACATCTCATGCACACCAGATCGAGTACTGGCTGCTCCACTTCTGATCTACTGCCAGCATATGGCTTGAGAAAGCAGCAGAGGACAGCCCAAGTTCTTGGGACCTTGAATATGCATTGGAGGCCCAGAGGGTCTTCTGGCTTCGGATGAGCTCAGCTCCAGCTGTTGCAGCTCTAACTTTCAAATAAAAAACACTTGTTTTAAGAAAGTAAGATTCTCATGTTCCTAACTTTGGAAAAACATCCATTGTATTCAGTTTCTGGCTGTGGGAATGTGAGGGACAGGGCATAAAGCAAGTTATGAAAAATGAGTTGATGGTGTTTCTATCTCCTCTGTCTCAACCTCAAGTACTGGACACAGCTGCAGCCTTGTGGATGCCTCGGGCCACGCCTGGACTTCCAATCTTCCCTTTAGAGATCCTGCAGAAATGTTTATTTATTCACAATCCAGAAAATGGTGAGATACAGGATATCTCTTCAGGTATATGTAAAATCCCAGAAATATACGGTTGATCCATTGAGTCAAGTTTGCAAACACCATGGGCCCCTCCCCTGAGCTGTGATCCTGGCTCTGGCTACCAGCTAGCATCACAGTAATTTCCATGTTCACTTAAAACAAAAGATAAATTAAGAAATGAAACACATGTTGCAAGACATAACAAATAGTCTTGACGGGTCTATTTGCTGTGATGCCTGTTCTGCTGAGAAAATTCCTATGCACAGTGCACGGTACTCTTTGCTGTTGATCCTAATCTAAAACGCGTTCATTGCTGTATTTCTTCTCTCCTTATGGAGACTGAGGTGTCCACTAGAGAGTGTTGGCGCCTAGAGAGCAGGGGTGCACCCTGTTATCTTTGCAGGATTCACAGACCTTCTCCCATCTGCCCTCAGTCGTGTCCCCGCAGGACACCGTGGACACAGCTTCCCTGACCCAAGAGTGCCCCCATCTTTCTGCCCTCACTGCCATATGGCTGCCTGCAACAGCCAAACACGATAGAGCTCTCTCTGTTGTAGAGTATGGGAGCCTTGGAACACAGGTTTTACGGTTGTTCTTACACCTGTGGTCCACATCTAATCCGCCCCCGCCCCTTTCCCTGCACCATAAGAGTAAAGAATCTGGAACTGGGCTTTCAGGGAAGCATTTATTCTCTCCCAGGCGTGATTTGGAGAAGTATGACAACAGCGGTGTGTTGGTGCCTCCTGGCGACATACTTCTGAATTGCAGTTTGAGCGTCACTGAGTTGGATGGTAGAAAGTAGATACACTCAGAATACAGTCTACTGAACTGGTGGTATTTAGGAAAAAGGGTTCCGCCTCTCTATATGCTATATGAGTGCAGGAAAAGAATTACTCTCACGCCATGAGAGCTCTGGATAAACTGGCAGCAACCTGCATAAGCATAAATGACGGAGTAAAGATTAATCTGTGCCATTTATGTTCATTGTACCCATTTTCTCACGATCACATTTCTAGGTAAATGTATATGGTAACATTTTAATTACTTTACAAAATTTCATTTTTTATTATATTGACCTAGTGCTTCACTGTATAGAGGCCCTAAAGTTTACAAGTATTTTGCCAGTACTCTAACGATGTAACAATTATAGTTCAATTATCACATTTCTTATTATAAACCATATTATAGTTAATAATGTTAGTCATGGTCCGGAAAAATGCCCCAGCAAGCATTTTTTACAGTAAGGCCTAGGATGTATTCTTTCAAAACATTGGAAATTATTATAGTTTATATCAACATGATGAAATCTCTTTGTTTAGAAAAAGAAAACCTAAATTTAAGAAATAACACAAGGACGAAGGCAGATGCCTGGTAGCAGTGGGGTATGCTCCCACCTGTGGAACTGGCTTACCATATGGTGGCGGGTTCAAGTCCCAGCTGCTCTGCTTCCCATCCAGCTCCCTGGTTATGGCCTGGGAAAGCTGTGGAGGATGGCCCAAAGTCTTGGGTTCCTGCATCCATATGGGAGACCCAGAGGAAGCTCCTGGCTCTTGGTTTCAGATCAGCTCAGCTGCAGCTTGTTGTAGCAATTTGGAAAGTGAATCAGCAGATCTCTGGTTCAGTGATTCTGTGTAACTCTGCTTTTTCAAATGGACATATAAGGAAATTTTTAAAAAGAAGAAGGAAGAGGAGGAGGAGGAGGAGGAGAAGGTTTCATGTTGCTAAGTTCATTCAACACAGATTATGATGACAGTATGTCTGCAGTGTGCTCTGGAGTGTACATTGCTTGGAAATCTCCAACCCTTCCCTCAGGCCTAGGATCTTAAGTTGCCTTGCCAGGTGAGAACTCCTTAACCACTGTGTTTCTCAAAGGCATTATCCAGTGTTGGTCGTGCCCTATCTACAATTCAGGGGAAATGGCACTGCTGAGACCCTGTGTGGGGTGGCCCTGCTACTCCATTGTGTTGCTCTTCTGCAAACCCCCATCTTGCGTTATAGGAAGCATAGTATTCTTGACGAAGGGCACGGAAGATTAGATCTGAGGCAAGAACACGCATGAAACAATGGGAGATGGACCGATGAAACTGATCCGGTGATTGTTTACCTTTTTCCTAAGTTATCTGGTAAATTGCTCCAGCACAGAGAAATGACACAAAGGTAATACATGATGAAAACGTGAATGTGGGGTCCAGTGTAGTGGCTCAATTGACTAATCCTCCCCTTTGCAAAGGGTTGGAATCCCATATGGGCACCGGTTCATGTCCCAACCACTCCACTTCCCATCCAGCTCCCTGCTTATGGCCTGGGAAAGCAGTTGAGGATGGCCCAAAGCCTTGGGATTCTGCACCCACCTGGGAGACCTGGAAGGGGCTCCAGGCTCCTGGTTTTGGATTGGCTCAGCTCCGTCTGTTGTGGTCACTTTTAGAGTGAAACAGTAGATGGAAGATCTTTCTGTCTCTCCTTCTCTATATATATATCTGATTTTCCATGAACAATAAATAAATATTTTAAAAAGTAAATATAGAGTGTGGGAACATCATAACTCAGTACAGCCTGAGGACCAAGTGGCATAAGTTCATTGTGGGGATCCTGGGAGACTTTTACCACAGAAGATTAGGAGCGCATTAACTTCTACTTTCCTAGTTACAGACCAAAGGCACTGCCACACAGGGAATGTGTGCAAGGAGGATCATGGTAGCACAGTGAATCATACCAGAACCACGAAAGTCACCTTGTGGGGGATCTCAGAAGCACTATATCAGAGAATTAAAATTCGCAAAAGGGCGCTTGCACTATGACATCACTAGTATTTATATGTAAAATGTGCAAGCCTATATACTTTGTTATTTCCTTGCAACAGCTTTGTGATGAAACTATAAGCATTTCCATTTTACAGATGACAAAAATCAAACCCATTGAGTGAGAGTCATTTAGTGAGGAATAGGAACAGGATATACTCTTGCCCTCACTCACTGGTTAAAGATAGTCTCCTTTACTGATTATTATATTCTTAGACTCAAATTGCAGGGTTTTAAATAAGTATTTCTATTTGAAAGGCAGCATTACAGAAGAGAATGAGGGACAGGGAGAGATCCTCCATGTATGGCACATTTCAAATAGCTGCTATGGCCAGAGATGAGCTGATCCAAAATCAGGAGCCAGGAACTTCTTCCAGGTCTCCCATGTGGATGCAGCGTCCAAAGGATTTTGGCTCTTCTCTGCTGCCTTCCTGAGGCATAAGTAGGGAATTGGATTCAAAAGTGAAGCAAGTGGAATATGAGCTGGCGACCATATGGGATGGCAGCACTACAGACAGAAGCTTAGCTTACTACACCACAGCACTGGCTTCATTAACTTGTAGTTCTGCAAGTTTATAGTGTCATTCTCATATGAGTGCTCTTATCAAGTTCCCTTGCTTTGAAGAAGCTCATGGTGCAAATGAAATACCAGCTCAAGGTCCTGTAGCAAGCAGTGGGTGAATGGCTTGACTCCTGCTGGCTGCCTCTTCATCTGCACTTTATCCTCTTGTGGGACTCAGTGGAGAAAATGCTTTTCCAATATAAGTCTGCGATATCCCATAAGGAGATGTAAAATCTCAAATTAAAGAAATGATTGCATAATTGTTCCCTCCATCGCTCTGCCAACTCATCACACACCATGGGAATGGACCCAAAGTTCCACTCATCTGTGTGGATGTGTTCTGTGTTCACTGCTAAGTTTCCAGATGCTCTTGGCTACAGTTTTGCTGTTTAAGTACCACTCAGCACTTCTTTGGAAGAGAAAAATGGGCAAAGGAAAATATGCACTGAAGTTCCACTTCAAGTTGCCCACATGTTTTCTTACAGCATTTCCCACTGGCCCCTTACTGTGATGCAAAGCAGGTAACACGAGGCCCTTATACAGACCATCAAGGGCAGCCTAGCAGAAGCCAAGTATTCTGCATCCTGGGAAAGAATGAAGTTTAAACTTGTCCTCTCATCACCATAGACCATACAATGGCAACAGAAGCAATATCACAGATGAAGAACTGAAAACTGGTTCTTTTAAGTGGGGGCTGTGGTGACGGAGGAGATTTGACACTGGTTCACGGCCTTCCAAAAGCCTGTGATAGCTAAACATACATTACATATGTAGTATGAAAATTTCATGTCTGGCCAGAAAGCAGTAAATGCAGAAAAATGCATTAAAGAAAGTGTTCTGGGAGCTGGTACAGTAGTGCCACAAGTTGATCCTCTGCCTTCAAGGCCGGCATGCTATATGGCAGTGGTTCATGTCTTGGCTGCTCCACTTCCCATCCAGCTTCTTGCGTGGGGCCTGGGAAAGAAGCAGAAGACGGCCCAAGTCCTTGGGACCCTGCACCCACATGGGAGACCTGGAAGAGTCTCCTGGCTCCTGGCTTCAAACTGGCTCAGCTCTGGCCATTGTGGCCATTTTGAGAGTGAACCAGCAGAAGTACGTTCTCTTTCTCTTTCTCTTTCTCTCTCTCTCTCTCTCTCTCTCTCTCTCTCTCTCTCTCTCTCTCTGTCTCTCTTTCTCTTTCTCTTTCTCCTTCTCTCTCTCTCTCTCTCTCTCTCTCTCTCTCTCTCTCTCTCTCTCCAGAGCTCTTTTCAAATAAAATTCCTAAGCTCAGATGTTTTGCAATAGCATAAAACACACACACACACACACACACACACACAAACAAAAATGAGATGATTTGTCTAGTTTTTAATGTGGCACACAGGTATATTCCACTGGATAAATGACCTGGAGGATTGTGTACGAGTTGCCTTTAAATTAGTGCAAGCAAGTGATAACCCAAGGTATGTCTATTTTAAGGTGAATATTTATTTGGATAACCTATTGCTAAATATACAGTTCATTTAATGGTGTGCACATTGAGTAGCAGGTTGGAACCCGTCCTTCCTTAATGCCTGCTCAATAATGCCTGCTCAGTAATGTAACTGGGAATTGCAACGAAGCTTTTCTCACTGTGTCCTCTGTATGTCCTAATATCATTCAGTGTTTACATTTCAGGTTACACAGAATAGTGCTTGTAGTGTTTTCTCAACAGCCTGTATTCTTTCTTTTTTTAATTTCCCCTGCCCCTTCCCCCCACCGAATTCCCCTATATTATTACTATCGCATAGCTCTTCATAAACATCCACATGTTCATCATTGCGGACATGGACAATGTCTGAGTCCAGCCTCCCATTATCCAGATACAGCTAATAGTTTCATTGGGAGTCCATCTTTAATCTGGAAGCAGAGATGCACTCTGCACTGCATCCTCACATCTGGACAGGATAGCCTCTTAAATGAAAAGCCACAATGCAAAATCAACAACAGGAAGAAAAATAGAAATTTACAACACTATGAATTTCTCCAGAGAGTTGTTTTCTTCAATAACATATTTATTGTCTTGCAGTTCTAAAAAGGAAATAAAAAAATCAATACATTGACATGGTTGGTTCCTTCTGAGATTCTGAGACAGAATCTGATTGGTGCTGCTTCTGTAATGTGGATTGAGGGAAGCTGACAATCTGTCACTTTTGGCCTTGCAGATCACACTGACTACTACCTTTACTATTACCATGATGGTTCCCCAGTGTGCATAGCTGTCTCAAAATGTTCTCTTTTTATTATAACAATAGCAGTCAGGGCCCCGGTGTGATAGCCTAGTGACTAAATCCTCACCTTGCATGTGCTGGGATCCCATACAGGCGCCGGTTCATGTCCCGGATGCTCCAGTTCCCATCCAACTGCAAGAATGAACCAGTATGTGAAGCTCTGTCTCTCAAAGCTCTCCTTCTCCTTCTCTCTGTAACTCTGTCTTTCAAATAAAAATAAAATAAATTTAAAAGTGTCTATTTTTATTTCCTTGAAAGGGAGAACAGTGAAAAAAAAAGAGAAAAAGAAAAATGGTAACTGATGCAGCCATGGCTGAGCCAGGCAAAAGGAGCCCATGTGGGTGTCAGAGCCCTAGCCACTTGAACCGTCATCTGCTTCTTCCCAAGACACATTGTCAGGAAGCTGAATAGGAAGCAGAGAAGTTGAATATGGGAAATTCACCAGGATATGTGACATTGGAGTCCCTAGTATGGCTTAACCTTCTGTAATACAACTCCTACTCCCAGGTTAAATTTTAAAGCAAAATCACACACACATTTGCAGACCCAAGCTAGAGACCACTTTCAATTTAGAAGAGCAATATGAAGTTCCCAAATTTACAAATATATTTGTGGGCCTGACATGGTAGCCTAGTGGCTAAAGTCTTCGCCTTGCATGTGCCAGGATCCCATAGAGGTGGCAGTTTGTGTCCCAGCTGCTCCAGAGGTTTTGATAGTTCAACAGTACTGAATTGCTGGCGAATCTGCCACTTCAATCACGATGAAATATCTCCCAAATCCGCTGGCTGCTATAGTCCACTTTAGTGTCTCCGTCTGCCCAGATCTTTACTGCCAATGATTGGCTGGGGTAGTTGACCAATCTATTCTGTCTTTTGTCCTCTGCCATGGCACCAGGTGTCCTCTATAGGCTCCAATGTACTGCCATGTTCTCCATGTGCATTTGGATATGACATCCACAGGTCCATCTGAGCCACTGAGGAGGCCCAGCTCTGACACATCCACTCCCACAGTCAGCCGATGCAAACAGCAATTCTCTCCATGGTTAGGGTTCTGACTACAGTGGTTCAGTTGTTAGGGAATTGCCCAAGAAACCTCATCTGAGGCCATCACAGACCTGATTCTTGTGTGTATTTGCCAGTACAGGGTCCGGCACAGTCTGTCACCCAAATCAGCTTATGAACACATTGGTAGTTGCAATTGCTGGGTCAGTTCTGTCTCCAGCCCTATGTTTTATGAAACCCAATGGGTGCTGGAGTCCAGCCTGATCCTGCCCACCACATACTCGGCCTTCACATAAACCAGTGGGAGCTGCAGTCTAGTCAGAGCGACCCACAAAACCCCCCACCAGGCCCGTCCCTGCCCTGGTTTCTGTGCTTGCCAGTATGTACAGCAGACTGGTCCCATCTGTCCTACATCTCATTCAGCTCTCACACATGTTGATGGGTATCAAAGCCCCGTTCGTCCCAACCAACTCCACTATCCAGTCCACAATGGTGCTAGCAGGTGTCACCATCTGTCTAAGCCATGCCTGCACCTGACAAAATTTGGCCCCTGTGCCAGCATATGCCAGCTGATGCTGCGGCAAAGCCCAATCATTCCACGTTGATGCTGGCTTATGCATGCACCAGAAGGTACAGTTAGCCCAGCCTGGCTTTTCCCTGATCCAGCTCACATGTAGACCATCGGATGTGGACCTGCCTGGCCTAGTCCGCCCCCATCCCAGCTCTCATACTCACCAGTGGGAGTAGTGGCCCAGCAAGGGGGGCTTCGCAGCCCCCTCACTGGGGCTGTCCCCACCACTCCCCGTGTTTCACATGCGCTGTTTGGGTGCTGTGGCCCAGTCTGGCACAGCCCCTCACTTTGGCATTTGCCGGTGGGTGCTGAAGCCTGGCGAGACCAGTCCCACCTCCAATTCCAACTCATGCTGGTGGGGGCTACACAGGCTGTATTCTTTTTAAGTCAGTAAATTATTAAAGCTTGTTTGAAGGGAATAAATACTTGCAAATCACATGGAACTAATGATCGTGACACATAATGCACCCTTAGTAAGCAGTACGCAGAGAGGGTGTCATGGTGCTGTTGCAGAATTCCACAAAATGTCCCCAAAATGATTCTTACCTGCTGCGCTTGTGTCACTGTGTAATCTGTCCCATGTGTGATGGAGTTAGTGGTTTGTTTGTAACAAAATACACAGAAACAGTAGATAGCAGTGAGTATACAAGAGATTCAAGGTACTTTCATTTTATAAACATGTTTCTATATTCAAATGATGTAAATGAAAAAATTGCTAAGGAACAAGTCTGAAAACACAAAATACGTCTAAATACGTACATAAATATTCTACTCATGATATTTTGCTTGGGGAAAATTCAGATACCAATCCATAGAGAAAGAAGCTGATCATATTTTTTAAAAACATTTATGTATTTTTATTGGAAAGGCGGATATACAGAGAGGAGGAGAGACAGAGAGAAAGATCTTCCATCAAATGATTCACTCCTCAAGCGGCCGCAATGGCCGGAGCTGAGCCAATCCAAAGCCAGGAGCCTGGAGCTTCTTCAAGGTCTTCCATGCGGGTGCAGGGTCCCAAGGCTTTGGGCTGTCCTCCACTGCTTTCCCAGGTCACAAGCAGGGAGCTGAATGGGAAGCCGGGCCGCAGGATTAGAACCGGTGCCCATATGGGATCCCGGCGCATTCAAGGCGAGTACTTTAACCACTGTGTTTTCGCGCCGGGCCCTGATCATGATTTTTACAATGGACCTGTGAGTGTGAGTTTATGGGCTGAAACTTGCCAATACCCTGTGCTTCTGTGTCTCAAACTGTCATCTTGAATCTTCACAGGCTTTGGAGCCATGCTGGCTCAGATTTAGGCTATTTCCGATCTCCTCCTAATGGCAAGATGTGAAAGCATTGCATAGTATCTCTGAGGTTGCCTTTCCTCACTTGAAAATGGAAATAATTATGCCTATCCCAGGTCATTTTTGTAAGAGGGAAAAGAGCAGGATGTCTCAATTGTCAAGCCAGTATTTAGTACATATGTTGCTCACCAGATGTTAGCCCCTTCTTCTCCAGTACCAAACCTTTTTTAGTGTGTTCTCTTGGCATGAGCTAAACAATTTATTCCTTTGACAATCAACCACAAATGTTCATTGGAAAGGTTTGAAACACACATGTTTTCTTTCTTTTTAAAAAAAGATTTCTTTATTTTCATTGAAAAGGCAGATTTACAGAGAGGAGAGACATAAAGATCTTTCATCCACTGGTTCTTTCCCCAAATGGCCACAATGCCCAGGAATGAGCTGATTTGAAGCCAAGAGCGTCTTCCACATCTCCCATGTGGGTGCAAAGAACCAAGGGCTTGAGCCATTCTCTGCTGCTCTCGCAAGGCCACAAGCAAGGAGCTGGATGTGAAGTGGAACAGCCAAGATACGAATTGTCACACATATGGATACCGGCATGTGCGAAACAAGGATGTAGCCAATGAGCCATTGTGCCAGGCCCCACATTTTATAATTAAATAGTATGCAGCATAAATACACATCCTGGTCCATCGTGGTTGCCTTTCAAACTACTGAATTGAGATATATCCTGTGGAATAAGCTATGTCATTTACAAGGATATATAATAGGGAGAGACAAAAAGTAACTTAAACATTTTTTAAAAAATATATTTACTAACTTCTTTGCAGAATTACAGAGAGAGGACAAAGAGTGGGGGAGGAGAGAGAGCGAGAGAGGGACAAAGAGAGGAGAATCTTTTATGTACTGTTTCCCTATCCGAATGATTGTAACAGCTGGAGCAGAGCTGATTCACAGCCAGGAGCTTGTTTCTGAGTCTACTGCACAATGCAGAGGTCCAAAACCTGAGCCATTCTTCACTGCTTTCCCAGGCACATTAGCAGGGAGCTGGATTGGAAACAGAGCAGGTGGATTTGGAATTGCACACATATGGGATACCAGCATTGTAGGCAGCACCTGAACCCAAAACACTACACTGTGGCCCTGCCCTTTAAAAGAGATTTATCGGGCCCGGCGGCGTGGCCTAGCGGCTAAAGTCCTCGCCTTGAACGCCCCGGGATCCCATATGGGCGCCGGTTCTAATCCCGGCAGCTCCACTTCCCATCCAGCTCCCTGCTTGTGGCCTGGGAAAGCAGTTGAGGACGGCCCAATGCATTGGGACACTGCACCCGCGTGGGGAGACCCGGAAGAGGTTCCAGGTTCCCGGCTTCGGATCGGCGCGCATCGGCCCGTTGCGGCTCACTTGGGGAGTGAATCATCGGACGGAAGATCTTCCTCTCTGTCTCTCCTCTGTATATATCTGGCTGTAATAAAATGAATAAATCTTTAAAAAAAAAAAAAGAGAGAGATTTATCTATCTATCTATCTATCTGAAAAGCATTGTGACAGAGAGGAAGAGACAGAGAGATGGTAGGTTAATAGCCATATGGTAATATTAGGAAACACTAAAAATATGAAGGCCGTTATTTGTTCTGATCTGGTTAAACAGGTGCTGTCATCTTGTAGTTAGCTGAGATGTACATTAGCAGACAGGTGAAAACTTCTCACTAAACAACAAACATTAAAAATTTTAAATGAGGGTGCTCTTTGACAACACTATTTCCTGTGAGAATGCATCCTATTGTTAGTTCACAAGTGAAGGCTGTACATGTTCCAATTCTACAGTGTGATGATCGTTCGACATGTTTACACTGTGACGTATATCAGATCAATAGAACTTGCTCATCTTGTAACTGGAAACCTGTTCCCTGTGATCAACATTTCCCTATTCCCCTCACCCATCAACCCCAGGCAACCACCCTTCTACAACGCTTTGTGTGTTTTTTTTTTTTGTTTGTTTTGTTTTCTTTTATCTTTAAATTAATATCTTATTTTGGGGGAATAACTTGAAATGATTTCAACTTAATATCTTATTTTTTGAGATAACATTGTATTTTGAGATAACAATGTCTCTGCAAAACAGATTACAACTGATACAAAGTAAAAGGCAGAAAAACAGATCAGGACAACAAACAATAAACATATGAAAAGATGTTTAATCTTATTCCTGTGAGGTAAATTTTAAAAGACAAAAAAGCCTTAAAATTATAGTGGTATGTAAGGGGACAAAATGAGGGTGGCAATGAGTAATTCCTAACTTCAAATACTGTCTTTCAAGGATAAACTCTGTTCTGTTTCTATGAATTTATTTGAGACTTATTTATTTTATATTCTAAGATTTAAAGAGAGAGGGAGAGAGAGTTTCTATCTACTAGGTAACTCCTCCACAATGACCATAGCGGCCAGAGTTGAGCTGGTCCAAAGCTGTGTACCAGGGGCTTTTTCCATGTTTCCCCCTGTGAATGCAGGGACCCAAGTATAAGAGCCATCCTCTGCTGTTTCCCAGGTCGTAGACAGGAAGCTGAATGGGAAATGGAGAAGCAAGAATGACAACCGCTGCCTATAGGAGATACTGGCACTGCAAGTAGAGGCTTAGCTTGTTATGTCAAGGCATCAGCACTGTTTTCACAAGTTTGAAATTTTTTGATTGCACGTGCAAATCATGCAGTGTTTGTTTTCTATGCCTGCTTTATTTGATTTAGTACAATGAATCTCCAGGTTCGTCTATGTTGGGTATGGAATTACTTTTTCCATGTTTTCATGGCAGTCTGTAAGTATTTTTTGGTAGGGTGTTTTTCTTGTGTGCAGTATATAGATGGATCTTGTTTTTTTTTTAAATCCATTTAGCTAGTTCTTATTTATTCTTTGGAGAGTTCAGGGCATTTAGTTTCAGGGTGCCTACTGATACGTAACATCATCCTCCCCCTTTCCGTACATATACCCATTGTTTACTTTGGATTTCCTTTGTACTTCTACTAGGAGATATTCTGTCATTATTTTCTTTCATTATGTTAATTTTTATTCTTGACTTCTGTTTGTAGCACGTTGGTATGTATCTTGTTTGCACATGGAGTGTGGTGGGCAATCTTTCAGCTTCTGTTTGTTTTGGAAAATCTTTATTTCACATCCATGTATAAATGAGTGTTTTGCTGGGTCCTATTCTACTTTGGGAGTTTCATTCTTTAGGACCTGGATTATGCACCTTCATGCTGTCCTGACACATAGGGTTTCTGATGGGAAGTCAGCTTAGTCTAATTAAGGAATCCTGTGAAAACATGAAGTGATGTTTCGTAAGTGTACTCTTACAATACCTGCTGTTTTCTTTTTGAAACATACAGTCTCGTGTGTTGTGGTGACAATCACTTCTGATCATGCTGTTGGTGTGAGGAGTGGCTCGAATATAGCTCCATAGATCGATGAGACCCCTGCATTTTGAACCCTGCCCCATGTTCTTCCTTCTCCTTCCTGTGACTTGAAAATTACGTGTCATTTCAGTTGCCCACCAATCCTCTGCAACTGAAATGACACGCACCTGAGAACCCCACCCACCAACCTCTACGGCCCCTCCCCCTAATCCCCTAATCTGGCACGTATTAATCCCTTTTGGGTCCAACAAGCATATCCACCAAAACCTCACAGCCTCATGGCAGCCGCTCCCAGTCACAAAAAGGCAAGCTCCGGAGTGCATCCCTCCTTCTCATCGTATGTACTGGCCCTTTCCCTGCCCAGCTCTACCTCAGTCCTTCATCATCATGCCCCACCTTCCATTTTCATTGAAGCTTCCTCCTGCTACCATGGCAGGAGATGTCCGCTTTTCTCTCTGCCTCCACTCCAGCCCCTATCTTGCTGGAATAAAGGACCTCCTAGGTACCTCACTACGTCTGGTATTTTGGCTTATTGCCGCAAACTTAGGATTTTTTTTGTTATTATTTTTTATTGGAAAGTCAGATATACAGAGAGGAGGAGAGACAGAGAGGAAAATCTTCCTTCTGCTGGTTCTCTCACCAAGTGGCCGCAATGCCAGGAGCTTCTTCTGGGTCTCTCACACAGGTGCAGGGTCCCAAGGATTTGGGCCAGGCCACAAACAGGGAGCTGGATGGGAAGCAGGCCGTACCTGGAACCTGTACAGTTGTACATGGAACCTTCTCCAGAACTGACCATATAATATGTCATAAAACAAACCTCACCAACTTTGATAAAACATTGAAATCATACAAAGCATCTTCTAGGACCACCATGGAATGAAGTGAGAGATCAATAAATCAACATACCCCAGGAAAGTTGTAAACTATTGCAAGCTGGACAACATGCTATTGAATGAGCAATGGATCAGAAAAAAAATTAAGGGCCTCACGTGATAGCGTAGCAGCTAAAATCCTCGCCTTGAATGAGCTGGGAACCCATATGGGCACTGATACTAATCCGAGTGGTCCCACTTTCAATCCAGCTCCCAGCTTGTGGCCTGGGAAAGCAGTAGAGGATGGCCCAAAGCCTTTGCGTGTTCTCTGTCTCTCCTCTCTGTATACCTGACTTTCTAGTATAAATAAATAAATCTTTCTAAAATAGAAAAGAAATTAGAATAATGCTTTAAACCAGTGAAAATTGAAACACAACATACCAAAACCTGTGGGACACTGCCAAGGCAGTGTTAAGAGATATTTATGGAATTGCATGCCTGTGATCCCATATGGGTGCTGGTTCTAAATTGGCTGCTCTACTTTCCTTCTCGCTCCCTTCTTATGGCCTGGGAAAGTGGTAGAGGATGATCCAAAGCCTTGGGACCCTGCACCCATGTGGGAGACCAGAAGAAGCTCCTGGCACCTGGCTTCAGATGGGCCCAGCTAAGTCTGTTGTGATTACTTGGAAAGTGAATCAGAGGATGGAGGATCTTTCTCACTATATCTCCTTCACTCTGTAAATCTGAATTTCCAATGAAAATAAATAAATCTGTAAAAAAGGTAAGAGAAGAAACAAACCAAAATTGAGACCAAAAGAACAATGCACAAATTCAATGAATCAAATAGTTGTTTCTTTAAGAAAATAAATAGAAAACACACCCCACTAGTCTAACTGATAAAAACAAAACAAAACAAAACAAAACAAAACAAAACAAAACAAAACAAAACAAAACAGGAGAACACAAGAATTAATAGAATCCAAGATGAAAAGGGGAATATAAAAACAGGTACCACAGTCAAGCAGAAAATAATTAGAAATTACTACAAGCAACTATACGCCAATAAATCACAAGACTTTTGAGAAATGGTTACATTCTTGGACACATACCATCTACCAAATCTAAGTCATGAGGTAACAGAAAATCTAAGTAAACATATAACTGAGGCAGAGATCAAATCAGTAACTAAGCCCCTCCCAACATAGCAAAGCCCTGGCCCAGACAGCTTCACTGCTGAATTTTAAAATCATTCCAAGTAGAGCTGAACCCAATTCTTCATAAACTGTTCAGAACAATATAAATGAGGCACTCCTTCCCAACTCTTTCTGTGAGGTCAGCATCACCTTAATACCAAAATGAGACAGAGACACAACAGAGAAACAAAGCTAAAGACCAATATCCTTGATGAATATTGATACTAAATTTTTCAACAAAATACTAGCCATCAGAATATAACAATATATCAGACATACCATTCACCCAGATCAGGTGGGATTTATCCCTAGCATACAGGGATAGTTTAACACACACAAATCTATAAATGTTATATAACACATAAAAAACTGAAGAAAGAAAAGAGCAGAAAAAGGGAAGGAAGTTGGAGTTATTTCTCTTTCATCTCTAGTTTTTAGGTAGCTGCTCCGTCTTTGTAAATCTGGCTGAGGGGTTATTTTGCTCATCTTCTTAGGGAATGGCTCTTTCTTCTTTCAATGTATAGCCTTTTGGGTTCAAATCCCTTTTTTTGCTCTGAATTTTGTCTTTTCACACTTTCTGTTCATTTTTTTTCTTTTTCAGTAAGTCCTTGAGATTTGTTAATAGAACATTCATGATTGTAAGCAGCAGATCTTGTAAATATCCCTTTCAATATGGTTTTAACTTACATCTCATGAAACTTTTGTTTTTATTGCTACTTCATTAAAAGTATATTTTTCTTCTATTAATTTCTTCAGTGCCACATGGGTCATGCAGTAGCATCATTTTCTTCAAGAAGGTTTTTGATTTTCTTTTCCATCACTTTAGCAATGCATTGGTCATTCTGTTGCACGTTGTTTAACTTCTCGTTGATGTAAATTTTCTGTTTTTTCTTCCTCTTGTGGACTGTGTTTTCTGGCTCTGTATTTAAGGGGCTGTATAATAGATGTGTAGCACAGACTGACATGTCCAGATGTACAGACATAGTGCAATACACATCTTTGCATGCAGATTAAGAATGGACTCCTGGTGAAACTGTTGAGTGTATCCTGACAGTGAGATGCTGGACTCTGTGATATTATTCATGCCTACAGTGTTGGGAAACACTTCAATAGCAGAATGTGACCCTAGTAAGAATGTTAGGCCCTGTATCCAGGTACACACCTAGAGGAGGGTACACTTGAGGACGAGTATAGACAAGGGGAACTCATTTTTTTCTTCAATCTAGACTTCTGCTAATGCCCACAATGGGAGGCAGCAGGTGATGTATCAAATAATTTGATCCCTGCCCAGAAATGAAAGATCTGGATTGAAGTCAGACTGTTGACTTTTGTTTGACCAACTTTCATCTGTTGTGACTCACAGAGGAGGTGAAAATGCTGGAAAAAATGTAGGAGAGACCCTCAGCTATAGCCAATGCCTCTGTTGCCCTGTACCTAGAAAAGAGTTTACACTGCTGGGAGAAAAGAAGCCAATAGCTGGCAGTCATTCTGGGCTAGGTTAATGTTCCATTTATCTTAATATACTGATGTGCCAGCATAGTTGTCTATTCTGATGTTTTTACAGATGCAGGGAAGGCAGTGAAGGCCAGGTTGAGACACGTCAGCTGGCCACCAGAAGCGGGTGCTATAGATTTCCCAGGAAAGGGAGTCCGTAGATGTCTTGGAGTGGGAGTGGCCAAGAGCAAGCTTGACATGGGCAGAATGATTTCTGGGTGCTTCCACAGATTGTGAGACTGTACTCAATGAGAGAGCTGAGATGGGGTGGCTTAGAGGGAGAAATTGAAGGTCATGTGTAGGCCAGGGGAAGGTACCTGTGAGATCTGTGATGGGTTTAGTAACATGATCTACTACCCACCAGCATATTCAGAAACTAGGGCTGGTTGGCATGTTTGGCTGAGCTAGGCCACAGTACCCACCTGTGTGTTTTGTGGTAGCCAGTGGAAAATATAGGTTGGATCGCAGAACCCACCGGTTCTCAGAAGAACCAGTTCTGAGGACAGACTTGACTGCTCACCTTTGTAGGACTTCAGAACTGTTGTGGGCTAAGGAGTTGATTAGCACTTGTTGGGCTGGACAGGAACAGGAACTGGGCTTGTGGCTAAAAGCACCAAGATTAATTGGACTCATCTGTATCCAATATCCTGGCTAAATTAGGACGTGTGGGGGGAGAGTATATAAGGAGAGGTGAAGGAGACCTTGCAGACTTCCACCATCACTGGTCTCCTGTTGGTGCTTCATCCCCAGACCCTCTCCGTGTCCACGTTACTGGCTTTGCTGGTTGGAGCAAACGGTGCCTAACATGGGGCATGGCATGAGGGACAATCTGAGGGACCCCTGGACCTACGAAGGTAAGTGTAGAAAAACATTTTTAGGGGAATAAGTGATTTAATTCCCAGACCCTCTCCCTGTCCTGGGCACGGGGGACAGTCTGAGGAACCCCTGAAACTCTAGAGATGCATTAATGATTTCATCCTCAGACCTTCTCCCTGTCCTGGGGCACAAGGGATAATCTGAAGGATCCTGGAAATCTGGAGGCAAGCTTAGAATTAAATATTCTGCAGGGGCATAAGTAAAATTTATAATGGGGTAAGAACTCGCGAAAGTGCAGATGATTAAGGGAATCAGAGATCTGCTCCAGTCACAGGCACCAACATTAAGCTTAAGACCTTGCAGAAGTTCATTGAAACTGTCTGCGACGTATCCCCATTGTTTGCTCTCCTTGTGGCCACCATTTTTCTCTGGTGATTGGTAAAAAATGCTTTGTCATCCCCTCAAGCGGTGGTGCAACTCTTCCTCTAAAAATTATCCGTAAGAAAGGGGAGGGATCCACAAACCAGAGTAAGTAGACAGAGGGGTCCACAAGCCAGGGTGAAAAAGAAGGAACTCCAGACCAGACAGTCTGGAGAAACTGCGCAAAGAAGATTTGCGGTCTTCTGAGGAGGAGGAAAGGGAAGAGGATAGAAGTGAATCTTGTGAGGATCCTCCACCCGTACAGCATGTGCCCATAGAGCATGTGCCGAGCAAAAACTTCTTTTAGACAGACATGGAGACCTCTGCACTTCCTGTGCCATTGGGGCCATTAAATCTGGGCGCAGCTGTGATAGATTTACAGGAGCAACTTCAATGTCTCTCCCTTCAGTTGAGGCAGGATTATCTATAGCCCCAGACAAAATACAACTTATTTCTCTGTTTAATTATTTGGAATTTCAACTTTTTCAAAATTGTATTAAAACCCCAAAATTTCCATAGCCCAGATGTTTTTAACCATCTTTAAAAAGGCATCCAAGAATTCAAAAATTTCAAATTTTAGGGCTTCCCTTGGTATTTTATGAGGCCTCAAGAATGCCAACGGATTTATCTCTCATTTTGTGGAAACAGTAGCTCAGGTTGATTGAATTATATTATTTGCAAATGGACATGACACACATCTCAGAGTCTGGGACACTAAAGTATGTGCATATTATTGTCGATACTTGCTCTGGATTTATTCTAGCTACTCAGGGGAACAAGTCAGGCATGCTCTAGCCCATTGCTTTGCATGTTTTTTCCATATTGGGAACTCCCAAAGTTATTAAAACTGATAATGGCCCCTGCTATATCAACAGTAAGTTTTGTGATTTTGCTGCCTCCCACCATATACAACTAATTACAGGCATTCCTTATAGTCCTCAAGTACAAGGTATTGTGGAACATGCCAACTGAACTATTAAGAATTACCTTATTAAAATAAAAAGGGGGAGTACAGCACTCCCCAAGATCATTTGAACCTTGTATTATTTATCTTATATTTTCTAACATTGGATGCTGAAGGATGGTCTGCTGCAGATTGTCATTGGAATCCGTCTTAGAAGCAGAAGGGTTACGTGATGTGGAAGGATCCCTTGACTGGTCAGTGGCAAGGCCCAGGTCCTGTCCTCATATGGGGGCAAGGATTGGGTTGTGTTTTCCCAGAAAACGAAAATGGTCCACAGTGGATTCCTGAGTGGCTTGTCCAGCAAGCTCCTGCTGCTGAGTCTTGTGAAAGCTCAGGTACTGGCCATGGTGATGGCATTTGAGTCAGAAGATTGACAGGACAAACAAGTATATTAGGCCTTTATATATTATATATTAGTATATTGTTCAGCACACCTCTTTTTTTCTTCCTCTTATGAGTACCAAGATCCCGATAGTTCCCGCCTTTTCTATGTGGCAGCTTTGTGGGGAATGGGCATGCACTGTATTCCCCCCCTTTTCCTTATTAAGGGAGGCAATTATTCTTATGGACATTATTAGTTCAATCACTCCTCTGGATTTGAGGACTCGCTCATGTGGGTGAACCTCAGTTCCTTGAATTTTAAGCCTGTGTCTACCTGTGTTATCCCCCATTTTTCTCTCTTACATACAGAAAATGTCTCTGAAGTGAATTGCACCAAGATCAGCTGCATCCTAACAGCACGTTGGAATGGCAATGGCGCTACTGCTGTTGTCATGCGGCTGCCTGGAATCCTGCCTGTGCCTGCCGGAGCTAACAGAGAGGCCTCTGTTGGCCTGCTAAGGCATTTGGCATAACATCAACCATTGTAGCCAGCGTTGCCCTGGTGTTGGTAGCCACCACCACAGCAGTGGTGACCCTAGGACACCCTACAGCTACTGCTGAGACCATGAACAAGTTTGCGGAACTGACTGCCTGAGCTATGGAACAACAGAACTCTATTGTTGAACACGTGCGGGTGGGCATGCTTATGTTGTAACAGCAGGTTGATTTGTTGGCAGAGGAGCAGCAGAGGCTGTGGGATATGGTCAGGGTCTCTTGTTCCCTATCATATGTCTTTATGCATGCAACACCTGTGCAAGTGCAAAATGTTTCCCAAACCCGGGAACTGCTGTCTGCTTATTGCTATCGAGCTAAAGATACTTCCAGCCATGGAACAGGATTACCAGCCTCCTGAAGTATGGTTTATGCAGCTGTAGCAGGCAACGCATTGAATGCAGCCAGTGACGGGTAAGATGGACCGGGCACTGACCAACCTAAGACAGGGGCTCCGTCATGCTACAGAGATTCCCGATGACGGGTAAGGCTGATAACCAGAGAGTCCACAACCTAAGACAGGTGCATTCAAGTCTGCTTTAAAACAAAAAAGGGGGACCTGTTGTGGGCTAAGGGAGTTGATTAGTGCTCCTTGCGCTGGGCAGGAACAGGAACTGGGCTTGTGGCTAAAAACAGAGACTAATTGGACTCATCTGTATCCAATATCCTGGCTAAATTAGGACGTTGGTGGTGGGGGGAGTATATAAGGAGAGGTGAAAGAGACTTCACAGACTTCTACCATTACTGGTCTGTCGGTGCTTCATCCCCAGGCCCTCTCCGTGTCCACATTACTGGCTCTGCTGGTTGGAGCACAGAACTGCCAGTTTGCACTAGAGCAGGATTGGTTTTGATAGGTCTAGTCATGTTGGACTGAGGAACTCCCTGATAGGAACTCACCTGACACTTGCAGGAACAAGATCTGGCCAAGATGCAACACTCGCAGTACATACAAAGGCTGGGACTGAGGGCAGACCAAGCCAAGCAAGACTGTAGCACTCTCCAGCAGGTGTGAGATCCAAGGCTTGCAGTAGCCCTGGGAGGAGAACTTGGCGAATTCCCCTACTAGGCTGTAGATCTGCTGAGGAGTATAGGAGCCAGCTGTGAGGGCAGGAGAGGCCAGGCAAGGCAGTAGTAACTGTCAGGTTTGTGTGTGCTGGTTCTGAGAGAATGCAGGGTTGAGCCAGTCTGCAGCACCTGCTGGCATGCACAAAAGCCAGAACAGGGTGTGGACCACACTCAGCTGGGGTAAACTGCAACACCGACCAGCAAGAGCTGAGACTGTAGGGAGGCCATGCCAGGATGAGTCACAGCCACCATAAGCACATGCCAGGCCCAGGGCTGGGCAAACACCTAGTAGGAGAAAAGTTTGGACTCGTCTGCTAGGCAGCAGGTCCCACTGGTGAGTGTGAGGCTGGACTGTGGCCAGAATAGACTGGTCATGGCTGAAGCACCCTTCAGCATATAGGAGATCTTGGTCAGGGGCAGGACTGACTGGCCTAGGATCCTGCACCTGCTGGAATTAGCAAGAGCCCGAATGAGTATGGGAAAGGCTGGAATAGGCCATGGCATTAACCTGGTCACTTGAAAACTGAGGATAAGGTTGCGCCAGCTGGACTGGGCCGAAGCATCCAACAGTGAGATCCAGGATGTAAGCGGGCCAGTCAGGCCAGACTGCAGTACCCACTGCTAAGTGCCAGAACTGGGGGCTTGACATGTCATGCTGGGCCACAGCATTCAGGGGCACTTCGGAAATCTGGGGCTGGGTGTAGACCTTGTGGCAGAACTTGGAGAACTTTCCTGCTAAGTTTCAGGTTCCACTTGTGAGTGTGAAAGCAGGGACTGGGTGCAGGCTAGGTCTTGAGAAGGCCACAAAACTCTTTGTATACATGATTGCCATTGGCAGGGGGAATGTGCTAGTGCACAAACATCCAATTGCAGCAACTTGGGTAAGGATTGTGTGTGGGCCAGACCATTAATTGCAAAAGCTGCCAGTTCACTTGAGGCCTGGGTTGTAAATGGGCAAGCTGGGCTACATTGTTGAATCCACTGGTCAATGAGGACGGGCAGGCTAGCCTGAGCCAGGGCACAGCAACTGCAGCTGAATCCTACAACACAGTGCAGGCCATCTCTGATTAAGTTACAATACTTACTGGCCTACATATTTCATCACTGGTCCGGCTTACATTTGGACTGGACAGAAGAAGAGCTATAGAGAACACACAAAAAGCACATGACATGTCATGCCATGCCATGCTTTTATATTAATTGAAACAGCGATACTGAGTGAGACATAAGAGAGAATATTCAACCCGTTGTCAGGTAGTTACCACACTTGCAGGAATGATATTTAGTGTCTCAAATGCCCAGGTCTACAAACTCAATAATGAACAACACCTGATACTTGCAAAACGAAAAGAAAAGAGCACATGGCTAACATGCTGAGCAGAGCTTGGGATTCTTTTAGGTGCTTTTCTTGAACGCCTCCTTTGGAATGACACCCTGGTCCTAGAGGGAAGGAATCAGGACATCAGAAGAGCCAGAGGCCCCGAGTTCAACCCCCAAGCTAACCCCTTCCACAATTGTGAAGGCCCAGACACACCCATCTTTACCCACTTGCTTCCCAGGCCTCACCTGGAGCGTGGAGAAGGCCTGCACTGCACTGGTAAAGTTCCATCCATTGTCTTCAAGGCACCTGCATTGGGAGAAGAACACGTGACCTCCACAGAGCACACACACCAGTCGCATCATGCCACCTCATCAATGGTGCCACTCTTCCCCGGTACACATGCGCCAGAGTGATTATTGCTCTAACCATGAAGGAAAGCTTTCAACAACCACAATGTCTTTCCCTAACATTCACACCCTGGATGCCACAGCAGAGAAACAGTGATGCTCAAAAAAACCCAAGGCATTTTGTACATACATACTGCTTTAGAAAGGTATGTTGGAGCCTGGCAAAAGCAGTGGATAAAGCCACCAGCGGCACTCCTGAAATCTCATATGGGCACCAGTTCCATTCCAGGCTGCTATGTATCTGACCACATCCCTGCTGATGGGCTGGGGAAAGCAGCAGGAGATACCCCAGTGCTTGAGCCCTTGCCATCCATGTGGGAGACCTGAAAGAAGTTCAAGATCCTGTCTTCAATGTGGCCCAGACAAAGTCAATGGAGAGTGCCTCTCACTCTTTTTGTGTATGTGTGTCTCCTTCTCCATCTTAAACTCTGACTTTCAAGTAAAAAAGGACATCATATTTTTATATCAAAAGAATATACAGAAATTTAAAGTATAAACTCAAATGACTTTCAAACATATTTAAATTGGATAACAGCCATGTAATACAAAAAGTATCCTCACAAAATGTGTAATTCAGGGTTTGATACTGTTCTCACAAGACTTGCAAATATCCCAACTAATGCCAAGGTCGTATTCTTGTTTAGAAAAGAAACTCCTTAACGGTTAGTGATGACTTTTCACTCTAGCTCTTTCTCCCAGTCCCAGGCAAGCATGTCTCTGCTCTCAGTCTCTATGGATTTCCCGGCTCTAGGTGTCTGTTACAAGCAGAGTCACACGGCACGTGATGCTTTGTGACAGCCTATGTCAGAATTATGATGCTTAGGACCGCAGGATGTGGGTAGCCACCCTTAATGATCCACTTTTCAGCTAAGCGGAAATGGAGTTGCTTCCACTGCTGCTACAAATACTCCTGTCTTTCAAAGAGCACACATTTTCCCTTCTCTAGGTGGTCACCTAGGAAAGGAGCAGCCGGGAATTGAACCAGCACTTGTATGTGCACTGGGTGTGTTGCAGGCAGCAAAATAACTCTGTATATAATATAAAACCTGAAAATAAGTTGAAAAATTCTCTACAGGTATCGGTATAAAAGTTTCTCTCTTCCATATGCACAATATTTTCATACAGAAGCAAAGTAGTCAGACACACTTCTCCACATTACATGCATTACATACATGTTGTCCTACTGCCCCTATTCCCATGGTCAACCAGCACTCACTTCTGGCTCCACGAAAGTTTCATCGCAGACTGCTGAGAGAATGCATGCACCATCTCTTCCTGCAGCAGGGAGAGGGTGGGTGGACAGCGGGAGCATGGGATGGCTCCCACGATTGAGAAGCTGTTCCGGACCTTTCCAGGGTTGGTGTTGCTCACAAAGAGATGGTCATTCAGGATGCACACACTGTCGGGGAAATGGGTCCTCAGCCAGCTGCACAGAGCTCCCAACAGGCTCCCAACAGGCTCTTCCATAACCACTACCACACACCTACCAGATTCTCACATGTTCCCCCTTCTCCTGCCTCCCAAGGTTCAGAGCTGTGTCCTCTAACCCTACCTTGAGCTCATGCTGGAGAAGACTGTCTATTATTTTAAGTCGGTCTAATATTTTAAGTACACTTCACCCTCTGCACTTTTCCTGCACGACAGAGCAAAGGAGTGGACACAGTTATCCACACCTTCAGTGGGGCGGTGAATCATGGTGTCATAAAGTAATGTGACCAACTTCCCATGCATGCAAAGTGGTGGGATCAGCAGGAGGAACCACTAACTGGCTCCAGAAACATCTCCTTTAACCTCCAGGCCACTTTGTTCCTCAGCTCTACCTATGGCTAGTCCCAGTAACTGAGCACATCATGAGTGCCACATTATCGCATTCCCTTACAAGTGGTCCTGGGCAGGAATGACTGTTCCACGAACAGCACAGCACTTACGTGGAAGTGTCAGTCAGGAACCCAACGAACGTCCGGATGAAACCAAACACCGAATTTTCAGATGTACTCTCTGTTTCAAGGACAAAACACAGTACCACTTGGACTTACACATTCTTTACCCACTCACACAGCTTTCTCAGTCTGGGTCTAATACTGAAGAGGATCATACTGGTCAAACTGACTCCAATGTGACAAATCACCTCTTAATTTTAATTCTTAGGAGCCAAGACAACGACGCTAGTGCCGTACATTGCATTGGTCAGCCGTGAGGAGAAAAAAGAAGGGTCTACATCACAAGAAAGCATATAATGGGGCTGGAAGTCAACTGCACAGCCTGTGTCCCAGGTGCTGAATTATGTGGGGTAGACAGGCATGGGCCAATATGGATGAGAACACAGTTTGGACAGACAAGGAGAAGGAGAACACCAGAGCAATAAGCAGAAGGAAGGAAACAGATTTGGGAGAAGCTGGGAGAGTTCTGAGGGGTAGGCCAGGGAGAAGAAGAGTGTGGTGGGGCTCTGAGGAGGTGACTATGGAGAGCACTCACCTCCCCTGAATATCCCCTTGACAGTGGCAATGAAGGACTTCTCCTGAAAGGGAAGAAGAACTCGGGTTCTCAGGATGCCCCTTCACCTCTTGCCTAGCTCTAACTACTTCAGGCATGCCAGAGGGAGGAAGCAGGTGCTCACCGTGTAGAAGCAGGTGTCTATTGAGAAGGAGCTGAAGTAATGTCGTGTTTTAGGCAACATGTTGAGGGTGTCCACGATGACATGGTTTGTGTGCTTCAGCAGTTGCCTCCTCAGGTCTATGTGAGAGAAGAAGAGATCTATGCTGCCACACCCATCCCTTGGATCTTATAACTGTCTCTTTTCTTCGGCCTCATCCGGACTTCCCCGTCAAACGCTTACTTGCTTCTGTGATGTTCTTGATATTCCTGCTGGTCTTGGCGTATTTATACAATTCGGTCCTAGGGGACCACAAAGAACAGTAAGCAGTGTTCCAGGCAGCAGAGCTGATTGCAGGAGCTGACCTGTGTCTGCCTTGGAACTACCTGGCCCCAGATGAGATGTGAATGCAGTACTTACGGGACCGGGTCCGTGGAGTTGAAGCCAGTGGTCAGAGAGAAATAAGCCTTCTCGTGGTAAACATTAATGAGAGTGTGGCGATCTCCATAGTCATAGATAAAGTAATAGCTGTGGGGAAGCAATGAAGATGGGCTATGTCTGTGCGCAGACCCACTGACACTTGAAAACTCCTGTGAGCAGACCTATGCATGAGTGGGAAGCCTGGCCTTCCTCATAGTCCCTGGCATACTTACTGGTGAAGGAAATTGAGGATCAGATTTTTTATCATTTCGATTTCTTGAGAACTTTTCTGGAATGTAAAGAGATCCATTTTAGAAATTGTAAGTGATGTAGCCCCATCTCCCCACCCCGAGCTGCTACACCATCCTAAAGTCTCCCCTAGTCCCTCCTCCTCACCTCACTTGGTTTTATTGTCTTCTGTGCATCCATTTCAGCAACTGGTGGGGATAAGTCTTTGCCATCCTTGGGAAGAGAGCAGTACAATGAACACGTGGTGTGTGCAAGGTCGTGTACAACCACATGTCTGCGTGTACTTCAGGATATGTTTTGCACTGGGAATATGCATGGCCTTCATTAGAAGTCATCTCTCTAGTGAAAGATTCTGTGATGCCAACGTGTTACCCAAATCCACCCAAATGTTGTGAGCAGTTATTGAGATGGTGTCCGTCAAAAGAAGAGAGAGTGATGAGTACAGGTACTCACCAGGCGTGACAAATTGGGGAAGCAATCCAAAATCTTTCTGTCGGATTAAAAAAAGAGAGAGAGTAAGAGATAGTAGTGGCTGACAGTTGGGATTGCACACCATTTTTCCTCTTTTGCATCTGTTCTTCCTCTAAACTCCTTTCCCGTTTCTTCTACATCACGCATTCTGTCCTCACTAACTACTCCAGGGCCAGCAAGAGACCCACTGGCATCCCAGAACTCATCCAACTCCCAATATCCCGTAGTTTCTGTGGTGTGGTGTTGGGAATCTCCACATGCTGCAGGGATGGGGTGGGAGACCAAGCCTGTGCTGCTTCTCAGACTATGAATCACTCTGCAGGCACCAGCTGGGAAAGACCAACTCAACCCCCTAGCAGCGGCCTGGGGGAAATGAGACAAAAGGAGAGTGATATGTGGACCCAGACACAGGATCAAGTAAGTATGGGCATGATGAGAGAAGGCGACTATGGTAGGCCACAGAGAGGTGAGGGAGACAAAAGAGAGCACAAAGAAGGAGTAGGAAACAAAAGGAAGGGGAAGAGACTCAACCACTGTGCTGGGATCAAGAAGGAAAGGAGCAGGAAGTGGGTATTCTGCTGCAACCCTTCTCATCAGGGGCCATTGGCTGGACCTGAGGGGTCAGGGAGGCATGAGAAGAGGCTGGACTTGTGAGAGGCAACGGGAGGCAGGTTGAGCCTTTGTCACCTGTGTGATGTTGGTTGAGTGAGGTATGGGCACCGAGCAGCCCAGGGATGGGAGCACGTCCCCTGAAGGAACAATGGATCAAGGATTCTGGCCCCCTGCTGGCATCACTGTGTTCTCTTCCCCAGATCCACAGGCAGCAGTGCCTAGTTGTCAGAGCATTAAGCAAGGAATCAGATGCATCAAGGACCTTTGGGTCTCCTCTGGAGGATGTAGTCGAGGATGAAGGTAGAAGTGGTGCCCATGAGAGGCCTGCCCTTGTATCTTGCCCATCTCCTCTACCCTTGACCTTCCAGCCTTGGCTCAAGAAACTCCCTCTCTCTCTGACAGTCGCCAGCAGCTAACCCCTTGAATCAGAAAACATGGGTTTCTCCTCAGGTAAGTCCCAGCTCCCGGAAGTGAAACAAAGGGTCTGATGTCATGCTAGCAGGCATGCAGCTAGCTACCAGCTCTACAAAATGGGGCAGGAAAAGAACGTTTAAACCTCACACAGGTTCTGGGAGCAATTTGAAGCAGAGGAAGAAGGGCTCCTCTCAGCATTGAGTCAGGCTGAGAAGGTGGGATGTAAGAGCTGTCTAAGTTCAGGGCCACACCATCTGGTTTGGGGCTAAATATTGCTGCCCCTTGTGAAGACACGGAACCTTGCTTCTTGGAGCAAAACTAATGGGAGGTCACCCTGGGAGTCCAGGGTACTGAAGAGGGATAAACACCCTAATCATTTGGCAGAAGGAGAAAGGAGACCTCAAAGCACAGCTGAAGGACAAAGTGGAGAGGGCAGCGTCCACGTGTTCCCAGAATACCAGGGCTATGTCCTCCTAAGGTGGCACTCAGGGCCAGCTTGAGCCCCTGGCAGATGAATGTCCACAGACAGGTCACAGACACTCCCACTGACCTTACATAGGCTGCGTGGTCAGGGAAGATCTTGTACAGCGGGTTCCCTTTCAGCCACAGCTCTTCCAGCTTCAGCTCTTTTACCTTCTCCAGTTCTAGCGTTGTCCGAATCTGCGACAAACAAGAGGATAAGAGCAATATGAGTTACAAGGAGAGACGTCCATGGCCCTGCACTCCCAGTCCTGACCCTTACCCACAGGTATATCATCTGCATGTTGTCACCTGATATGCACCCGCCGACTCATCCTCAACCCCACTTACTTGTGGCTCCCTCTTCTCACCTCATTATCACACAGGTTCAAGGTCTTGACTTTGGGGGCCTTGTCTAAAATGTCAGACAGGCCATCCAGATGGTACAGTTTGTTGTTGCACAAATTCAGAGCCAAGAGCTTTGGGGAAGGAGGGGTTGGAGTGATAGTTCATATCTGTGGCTTGGGAGATACGCTTGCTCTCCAGTCCACCCTGAGACACTCTGTCCCATGTTGGAGCCCTAGTCCTAGGACCGTACCTCGGGAAATTCTGTTCCAATGATCTGTAGGGTTGCAGCCATGCATTGCCTTTGATTCAGTATCATGTCAATATGATGATGCATCAAGTCTTCAGGAAACCAGGAGAAGGGAACCAGAAGGAGATGAGTTGACAAGAGCCAACACCAACACCTTCCAAGTGGTCATCACTTTGTGTACTTCCCAGGTTATTCTCTCCCCCATACACCCTGCCTTCTCTCTCCATGCAACTGCAGCTCTCAGCTATACCTGGGTCAAGTCGTAGACTTTGTAGATCAAGGCGCTTTGTGTTGGCATCATACCGTTTGTACAAAGTGCGCTGTGAAGACACATATGGAGAGCAGGGCTCTGAGGCTCAGCCAGAGGGGCTGGTGACAGGGACATGTAGGACTGCGGGGAGAAGAGGCAGGTCTGTGGAGTGTGCACTGCACAACATTCCTTAACCTCGTTACCTTCAGCAGTTGCATTTCTTCTGGTTTGAGCTGGTTCTGCACAGAGTAGGGTGCAGCAGAGCGATGGACGAACACAGCTATCTGTGAAAGAAGGGGCAGGGTAAGCACCAGGATCTCTGATCCCAAGCAGGAACACCACCAGCCCCTGGCCCTGGGACTCGGTTTTGCAGTGTCCTCTGCGCACACCTTTCTGTTGTCATCATCCCGAATCTTTTCACTCACATCCCTCAGGGCAGATGCTGCAATCTCATCTTGAATAAAGAAACAGGCCTGGTTCCTGATGTAATGAAACTATGGGGAAGCAACAGCAACAGTCTGACAGCTTATCTGTTCCTGCTGAGCCAGGCTCCTCTCTCCCCTCTCCCACCCCTCTGCCTTCACCATCCTGTCTTACGTCCACGGCAACGAAGCGAAGAGCGCAGTAACTCTGAATTGATGTCATCAGTTTTGTCTTGTTATACTTTCTTGCATATGGAATCTAAGTGTAAAGAGCAAAAATCAATGATAATATCAATAGTACAGAATTCAGAGTGGCAAACTCAGTGTTCCCCCTCAGACTTTCCAACTGGAATTAGATGTTTCTGGAAGAAAGAGTGCTCACAGAATTTTTCTGTACTCAATATCTGGGTTTTTCAGAGCACTATTTTCTCTAAATTTGGATTCTCTCCTCCACTGAATCACCTGGGTTCACACATCCTTACTTCTATAAGATTTCTGAGTATTGTACCTCATGCAGACCTTAGCAAGACACTCACTGTGACTTTGAACCAGCATGATGCAGTTCCATCCTGTGTTCTTCCCCTCATGTCTTTCCTTGGATGTTTTCTAAATCGGCACAAAGGCGTGTGGATTTGGCCATGATGAGAAACTTTCACCGTCCTCTTCTTGTATTGTGTAGTATAAGAAGTGCTTGGAAACAAGTAAGAGCAGGTTTCTATAAGTGGTACGGCAATCTTCCACACCCAACTCCTTTCTCTGATGACTGGAGGTAGAAATTCCTGGTCATCACACCACTTCTGGCATGCTTTAGGTTTCCCATTACACACACACACACACACACACACACACACACACACACACACACACGAAGACCCAGAAATGGAAGAGTCCCATGCTTCAAGAGGTTGCTTCTTTTAAATACAGCACTTTATCCACTTACCACTGTAACTGGGCATCTTCCTGGGCATCTACCATTGCCTGGGCTCCATCCGCCTCCTGGTGGTGTGAAGGTGGAGGCTCAGACACACCATGTTCATACTGAAGGTTTTCCTGGTATAAACGGCGATGGAACAAATCCCAGTCTTTCTTCATCCGTTCATGGTGGGTGGTACCATCACAGAATTCTGAAATTCAAAACAAATCTATTACGTTGAAGACACACAAGTTTGTGAGGTACTACCTCATAGTCTATAGACATATTAATGCAAGAAATGTAATAACCTGCCCCCATGGAAACAGTCCTAGGGAGCTTAGAAAGAAGACTCCAATACCTGTTCGGATATCCTACAAGTAGAACCGTGGGAAAAGAAATCTTGAATGAAGAAACACTTGTGTCAATTTTTTAAAGGGAGATTTAAATAAACAGAAATGTGTCCACCTGTAGTTTTCACTGGGCAAACTCACACACTAAGAATCTGTTTCAATCTTGCCTTCTTCTCTCAGATTCTTTTACAATAGCACCAATACCTGGGAGACAACCTCCCCCACATCCTCAAATCCTACCAACCACCAGACTGATTATATGAGAGCTGACTTCCATTTCCCAGGCAAATCTAGTTTTAAGGACAGGTGACATTGTTGCAGCAGCTACCGAAAATGTCCCAATGCTCCCATCATTGCCCTCAATAAAAATTTTCTGGAAATATCCAGAGCAAATATCTTGGCCCACTCTGACACGTTTTCCGTGCAGGAGTCAACATTTGCTACAGCCAACTCTTGTATAATGAGTGTCTGAATAGAAAACAGGAACTGTAAGCATCAATAGCTGTTTACAAATATTTGGAGATTTCCCTGTTATGTTTTGCTACTGAATTCTAGTGTGATCCTTGTATACTCACAGAATATTGTCTCTATAATATCAGTGCTTTGAGATTTATTGAGGCTGCTTTGAATGCCCAGGAGAACATCTACCCTTGTGACCATAACAAGACGACAAGAAAAATCAACCAATGCCCGACCAAGCACACAGATTCTGCTCCTTTGCAGTGCTATATTATACCACCTTCATTATTCCCCTGCATTGATTATACTACTTAGATCTTCTGTATTCCTGTGTCTCTTTTGATCAGTAACTAATACTTGCTGAGTATCAGTGGATGTACAAGGTTCCAAATACAACTAACAATAGCTTTCCATTCAATTGCATCACTTTTCACATTGTATCCTCCGAGGTTCTGAGTTTGACAGAACACACAGAGAACCCTGCGGATTCTGGCGGGTTGACACTTTTCTTGTAATATCATGCCCCCTCCTTGGAATCGCTCTGATTTTCTTTGCCCCTGCATGTAATTTAACATCACTGAGAAAAAAACGTGTAAATGTGAGCTCCCCGACAGCCACCTTACAACCCGAATGAAGACAATTAACCAGGACAGCACACAAGTGACTCAGAGCAGCAGGGAGACCAGAGGAACAGACGTTTCTTGAACAGAAGACATACTGGAGCGTTGACTTACTGGGCTCTGGCTTCTCAGCACAGTCCCTGTCCTGCATTGGTCCTGCGGGAATCAGGGGCGTGAGCAACAGGCTGAGAAAGCAGCCAGTGCTGCTCCTCTAAACTGCCTTAATGCTCCCGCAGGGTCGAGGATGCCTTGTTGATCCTCCCTCCTGGAGACTGTAGTGAGGGAGGATTCCTTATGACATCATCAGTGTGTCACCAGTACTTCCTGGTTCACTCTGGAATTCTGCCTGCAGCACGGCCATGACGCTGGGTGTATGGTAGTGAAAGCAAGGACAGAGGGAGGAAAGAGGGACCAATCTTTCCCAGGACCATCCAGCATTGGCTCAGGGTTGGGAACACTGCCTGGGATCCTGTAGCCTTCCTCACAGAAATCTCATGGGAACCGACTCCACACAACATTTTCAGATCACAAAGTTTGAGTTCACACAAATCATATACATCTCCTGGGCTGTTTCATCCAACAATGTAGCAGAATTGAAGTTGGATTCTCTTTTTTTGAAAGATTTATTTATTTTTATTACAGAGCCAGATATACAGAGAGGAAGAGAGCCAGAGAGGAAGATCTTTCGTCTGTTGATTCACTCCCCAAGTGGCCACAAAGTCAGGACCTGCGCCGATCCGTAGCCAGGAGCCTGGAGCTTCATCTGGGCCTCCCACACGGGGGCAGGGTCCCAAGTCTTTGAACCATCCTCGACTGTTTTCCCAGGCTGCAAGCAGGGACCTGGATGGAAAGCGGTGCTGCCTGGTTTAGAACCAGTGCCCATATGGGATCCTGGAGTATTCAAGTAGAGAACCTTAGCCACTAGGCTATCAAGCTAGACCTGCGATTGGTTTATTAAGGTTTGTATGTTGAAAGTGTTGTTGTTGTTGGTTTTTTTTTTTTTAAGACTTACTTATTTATTTTACTGTAAAATCAGATACACAGAGAGGAGGATAGGCTGAGAGGAGGATCTTCCATGTGCTGACTCACTTCGCAAGTGGCCACAGAGGCCCGAGCTGAGACAATTCAGAGCCTGAAGCCCAGAGCCTCCTTTGGGTCTCCCACGTGGGTGCAGGTCCCCAACGTATTGGGCCGTCCTCGATTGCTTTCCCAGGCACAAGCAGGGAGCTGGATGGGGAGAGGAGCTGCCGGGATTAGAACCGGCTCCCATTTGGGTTCTGGGTACATGCAAGGAGAGAACTTTTGCCACTAGGCCAGCGTGCTGGGCCCTGAAAGTATTTTTTGAATTTAGTTTTAAGCCTTCTTATTTAGTATTATTTTATTTATTAGTTTGTAATGGGGTTTGATGAGTATTAGTTTCCAATTGATTCAATTTGCTTCACTGACATAATTTTAATAATGTTGTGAATAGTGTTTCTCCCTCCCTCCTTTTTGTCCATTTCAACCTTCATCTCTCTTCCTTTCCCCTTTCTCTCCTTCACTGATGAGATAATTTATCTGTTATTCACATGACAATTAACAGCTTTATATTCAGGTAAGTAAAGTGTTCCTTAGGGAAAATGGCTGCCTCTGTCACTTTGTGCAGCTTCGTCCATGACGTCCTGGGTAGTAAATGTCTGCTTCTGGGAAGATTGCACTCCTGAAGCTTCCCTGAGCCCATGGAAGCTGAGCTGCAGTCCAGACACTACACAGGCCTGGACAGAGGTCTAGCTTCCTCTCAGACTCAACTTGCAGGACATGAAGGACAAACCACATTAAGTATACAGTTGTAAGGGAAGGGATCTACTCTGAGATTACGTCCCTTCAGCAGGGATTGATCCATGTACACAATCAAACTTCAGGCTTTTATCAGCATAACATAAGTATGGCATTATTTTGCAATTCAGGAATGTATTGTACACAGTGTAAAGTGAATTATTGTGACTCCAGGTTGCGTCTCACCTCTGAAATTTCTCGGGATCCAAATAGAAGTCTCAACGTCAAAATACTCAACTTTAAATTTTAAATCTAAAGAATTGTCAGAGGTGGAAATCATTTGGTCAAAACTCTCATACAGAAAAAAACCCACTTAATAATAATCCATTTAACACCCTCTGTTAGCAACACTAGGCAAGTGTTACACTGCTGGGAGAAAAGCAGTCGACAGCTGGCAGGCATCATGGGCCTGATCAATGGCAACTCTGTATTAGCTGTATCAGTGTGCCAGCATAGATGGTGTGTTTTTCCTTAAATTTCTGGGGAGATGCAGACTGAGTGCCCACCATACCACTGTGGGTGCACACCAGCCTGGGCCATCACACAGCTATCATGGCCACTACATGCATGGAGGGGGCCGTGCATTGCTAGAGGACAAGGGACTGGGGACAGATCAGTGTGGTGGCCACTGAGGGCTTGTTTGGCATATATCGGGTGGTTTCTGGGGGCTTCCACAGACTCGGGCACTGCACCCATGCTGCCTATCTGTCATATTCTCTTCTTGCATTTCCATCACACTAATTAAGGCTTTCAGAATATATCCCTCCAAAGGAAGCCAATATGCCTTACAGATTGCTTCAGATTAAGATATCTGCCTAAAAACAGCTTGTCTGAACATGTCTCACCTAATGACAAGCTCTCCAGAATAAATGTGATTGTCATAAATAATCTCTTAGGGATTTTGTCAACCAGGAAACACTGGCCAGAGGATCACAGAAGAGATTGGCAGCCTGCTATTAAAGACTGCTGCTCCAGGGTAATATCTTAGAGACATTATCTTCATTACAGGACCACATCAAACAACATTAAATTCTTCTCTTCACCCTCTCATAACTCTTATTTATCTCTTCACTCTCTTATAATGTGTGACCATTGTTAGTGCATAGACCCAAAGACCCCGTTTATCTTCTGTGGGTCAGGACACTAGGTAAGCTTCAACTAGCTGACTCTTTCTGGAGTCTCCCATCTGTGGAACTCCTCTGCATAAGTTAAGAATTCAAGTTGTTCATCAACCCTCAAAAGTACAGGGTAAATTTTCCTCCCAACAGTCACTTTCTCAGAGAACCCATCCTTGATTGCCCCATCTAATGTCCTGTCTCTACCTAGAACTGAGACCTCAAGGGGTTCCTTGATATAGATGCTAGATAAGATCATGTGCCGTTCTCCTAGTCACCTTCCTTAGCTTAACTCACTGAATTCTGGCAGTGGTACAACTGGCCCTGCAGAATTCCAGTCACTAAAATCATGAGGTCATTTGCTTTTCCCATAGATAACATGGTGGCCAGTATCATTTCTAGAGATTCCATTGAGGAGACGCTAGGTCTGGCAGGGAGATTGCAGGTCTGCATTGGAATGCTTTGGGCTGGACTGCTGGATTCCCATTTATGCAAGTCCTAAGGGGCACACTGTCTTGTTCTTTGTCTCATAACCTGGTCAGTCTAAATCTAATGTCATCATCTATGGGAACTCAAGGACAAAACAGAAATGCAATGAACGGGCCTCAGTGCCTGGCACAAACAACGTGCAGCTCTTTTGCAGTTTTGCCAGTCCAGCCACCTGCCTGCACTGCAAAAACCAGAAGTGAACCTTTCAGTAGATGTAGTACAGCAAAAAACAAAACAAACAAGGAGAGAGAGAGAGAGAGAGAGAGAGAGAGCGCCTCAGTTGCCAAAATCACATCAGTGACTGACGTCCAGACTTCCAAATAGGTTGAGAGTAAAAACTGTCTACTTATTTAAGTTATTGCTGTCACAGTTTCTTCTGCTTGCAACAGGACATGTTACTAGTTTTCACTAAAGTGCCCAGCATTCTGTTGTCATGACTGGTTACTGCAGACTGCGTGTCATGCCAAAGTCAGGACGTTCTCCATTCCCAGTCCTGAAGGTTGGGAAGTTCACCATCAAGTGGCTGTCTGTGCTGAGGTGCTTCTTGCTGCTGGGGAACTGGACAGTCCCAAGGCAGTGAAGGGGATCCCAAGTGGAGACAGTGCAACCTAGCCACAGTATACTGCTTTGACCATCTTCATTATCATCATTTTATTACCATGACTACCAATATTACTATTATTATTACTGTTGCTATTATAATGAGGCACAGAGAGTCAGGCAGAGCTCCCACTTATCAATTCAAGCCCAAATGCCTGCTGTGCCTGTGGCTGGAGCTGTGCTGGCCTTGTGCACGGGTGACAGGATTCCAGTGACTCCTGTCACTGCTGCTGCCTCTGAGAGTCCACATTAGCAGGAAGGAGGAGCCTGGAGCCTCCACCAGGAATCAAACTCAAGCACTTCGATGTGGCATACAGGCATCTTGACTATCACAGTAAACCCTGCCCCTGAGGGCTGTATTTATAACGAATTCACTCACTTGACAAACCATCTGAATCCATGAATGAATTAAGCCATTTATGAAGCCAAATCTGCACTTTATTCCACAGTCTGTATTTATTTGAAATACTCTATCAAAACATTGTGGACTAAGGCCAGCATTGTTGCTTAGCAGGTAAAGTTACCATTTGCAGTGCTCAGTGCTGGCATTACATAGAGAAGACAGTTTGAGTCTCAGATGCTCCACTTCTGATTAAGTTGCCTGCTGGTGCACTTAGGAAAACTGCAGAGGATGGCGTATGTGCTTGGTTTCAGGCACTCACTGGGAAACCACAAAGAAATTTCTTGCTCACAACTTCAAACCAAACCAGCATTGGCTATTTCAGCCTTTTGATGGGAGATCTTTCTCCCTCTCCATAAGTATGCCATTCAAATACATAATTTTTAATAAGAAACAAATTTGGTGACAATTTTATTTCATACTGAGTTAGCAAAGCAACGTGTTGTTTTGCTGCTCATATCCCATTTCTTCTTTACAAACTAGGTTTAAGTTTGAAGTGAACGTTGTGAATAAAAAAAGGCTAAATTTAAAATTAAAGTAAAATCCCAATCTAATAAATATACTGCAGTGATTACATTTATCTAGCAACGTATATGTCCAGTATGTTAAATAAGGATGCTAATGAAATTATTAGCCATATTTGTGGCAAACATGATTTCATTTCTATACCTAGAACATTAACAGAGTTAATGCATAGTCCCAAGTTCAAGTTAACTCTTCCCTAGGAAAACTGTTATTTCTAGTTCAGGTAAGCAAACAATATCTGTCATTCTCCCACACACTGGAATCTTCAATTGCTATCGTGGCAGCTGACTTGCAAAGGGAGAAACCTATTAGCTTCACAGGGTCTGATGCAAACACCTCCCACACCACAGGGATGAAAATCACACTAGGAGTGCACAATCATGAGCATCTAGAAACATCAATACTTGTGTCTGAAGATGGTCGTGTCATTCTGCAATGAGCAATCAAAGCCTCACTGCTCAAGACAAAAGATTTACCAGTTAACATGCACAATATGCTCACACAAGTCACATCAACATGTATTTACTTAACATTCACATTTAGGAGAATAACAATTGGAAATGCAGATCTCAAGCCGCATTATCTCCACTTAGTAATAATAGCATAGCAACTTACAGATTACAACATGGCCTTAACACTGCTCCCTAGGCCCAGGTTATGATGAACTTAAAGTCTTACTGTTTGTTAACATGAAGGTGATAGTATGATGCCATGCTATGTTTCTAGGTAGCCCCTTTGTGTTCAGAAATCTTCTCATTCTTGTCCTTTTTATCTTGCTCTCCTGCAATGGTATAGGTGTGATGTATCTACTCCATAGAAGAAGACGCCAGATGAGGAGTTCTGGGTGGTAGCACAGCCCAATCAAATACATTATCATACTGAAAATTCTGGTTTCTAAATGCGAGCTGGAAAATTTGCCTGAGATACATATAATTAGGTGTTTCCTCAAAGCCCAACTGGCGACAGATGTTCAGGTAAGTAGCAAATTCTGAAGGAAACCCTCTACAAAGATTATCAATTGGAGTGGACATCTTCTTCTCACCGATCTTTTTGTGTTTCTGTTTCTTATTATCAGCCTTTAATCCCTCCCAGGGCAAGCTGCCTCTGTTGAAATACATGAGGACATATCCTAATGATTCCATATCATCACGTCGACTGTACTCGATGCCGCGATGTGTGTTGATGCTGGCATATCGGATGCTGCCAACGAGACCTTTATCCTCTCGGTATGGTATGTGTTGTCTGGTCTTGCTATCCCGGTATTTCTTAGCAAGACCAAAGTCAACCAGAAAAACTTTGTTACACTCCCTTCCCATTCCCATCAAAAAATTCTCAGGCTTAATATCTCTGTGTAACACGCTCTGGGAGTGTACGTACTCCAGGATACCAATCATTTGATCAGCCAGCATAAGGATGGTTTTCATTGAGAAGCTTCTTGCACAAAACTCAAAGAGGTCTTCCAGGTTAGGTCCCAGAAGGTCAAGGACAATAATGTTCTGACCACCATCTTGCCCAAACCATTGCAGGCGCGGGATGCCAATGCCTCCTTGAAGCAGTTTATATGCGGCACTCTCAATGATCAACCTTGGGTGTTTGCTGTTCTGTGGCTCCACCTTCATGGCCACTTCTTCTCCACTGATGACATTAATAGCCAGATAAACATCACCAAAGTAGCCTGATCCGATCTTCCTGAGCATTTTGTATTGACCTCCCACTAGGCGTTCAACCCTGGTGCCAATGCTTGTGTCCATGCCGGTATCCATGAAAAAACGTCTGCGAACAACACACACCTGGGTATTTTGGGTCAAGGCTCTCAGCGTGGGTACCGAGCACAGCTAGCGAGGAGGGAGAGGGTGATGGACGATGAAGGACTCTGCTGGTGTTGATAGGCTCAGGCACATTGGATGGCATGTGTTCACAAACCACACTTCTGTGTCCATGCCAGGATTTGGTCTATGTGTGGATGTTCCAGGTTCTGGTGTTGGGCCACTTATTGGAGATAGGCAAGTTGTGTTGTTGTATGTTGCAGTGTGGAGCCCAGCTGGTTATGGGGTGAGTCGAGTTGAGGACAACGATGTCATGCCACTGGCTGGCGTGGCCAGAATGGACCCTTGGTATTCTGCCAAGGCCGCTACCATTGATGCATTCCCTACAGCCTGGCCCCGCCCCCTGTGATGTCACAAAGCCACAGTAATGAAAAGGCTTTGTCTGCAATTGCACTTGACTGAAGTCAGTGCAGCCTATCAATGTCCAGGCTGTGGTCTTAGGTGCCAGATCTCAAATGTATGCTTGTGTTGTATGGACAGAGCAGGGAGTATCCCACAGATGCACAGTAGGAAGGATTCATACTCACTGCTCTCCACCCATAGTGTGGAACAGTCCTCCTTTCCATAACACTCAAATGTGAGGATGGATAGTTGATGACACCTTAAAGACTGTGATGTGGGGAAGAATGTTCCAAGGGTATTATTGCTGTGGTTTTTACAGTTCCAAAATGTTGTTGACTTCATTGCAGCAGAGTTGAGAGAAAGTTTGTGCAAGGTCTTGTGGCTGACCATGTCCACCTCAGTGCATCCACAGACCCACAACATCTTCAGGTTATAATCCTATTAACTAGGACATAGGGCAGTTTCCAACAGTTTACAAATTATGACCCCCACATTCCTGTTTTGCATAACTTATTTCCTGTCACTGTTCACTTTTAAACACTTCACATATGTTATATTAAGAAGCCATGTGTTGGTGTGTGGATATCTTGATAACATACACTAACCAAAGGAAATGTCAACCTGGTTCATTCATATGATAACTCAATAGTCCCAACAAGCTCCTGTGATTCTCCATTAGAAATGTCTTTTGCAGTTCTCTGCTTTAGTGGGAGGAAAAGAGAAGTGCTCACATGTAATCAAATAGTTGCATTATGTGACTAGAAATTCAGGCTAACTCCCTGGGGTCCTGTAGACAATGTAGATAAGGATCATAGAATCTATGGTCCAGCTCCTGTCCATCTTCTCTCAACATCATCAGACCTAGACATCCTGAACCTCCTTGCCCTAATGATCTCTGACGTTATGATGTGCCTTTTCTTGCCTTCTATTACTTTTTTATTTTTAATTTTTTATTTTGAATTTTATGGTACAATTCCAGAGGGTATGGGGATTCCCTACCCCTCTCCAAATTCCCACCCTGACTGATTTTCCCGATATTATCACTATAGTATAGTCCTTCATAAGGAGTTATAATTCCATCACTCTGTTATTTAAGTGTGCTCCAACACTGCTGGTACACACAATGCAAGACAGTCCAGCATCCTATTGTGAAGATATATACAATAGCTTCTTTGGGAGTCCACCTTTGATTTAGAAGTAGAGATGCATACTGCATTGTATCTTCACATCTGAGTATGATAGTGGTCATTAGGCTGTCACTATACAGTCCCTTAAATGAGAAGCCATGAAACAATATCAACAATGGGAATGAAGTTAAAACATTAACAGCAAAATGGAGTTAAACAATATGCTACTGAATAACTAATGTGTCAATAAAGAAATAAAAGAGAAAACACCAAAGTTTCCTGGGTAAAATGATGCTACTGTGTGATCTACGAGTCAGTAAGAAAGTTGATAAGAGAAGAGAAACTATCAGGAAGAAAAGAAAAAAAAAACAAATTTCCTGATAGGATTGGCACCAAACAATGTAAATGCTAAACCTGATATGCCCTTCACTGATCTGTCCCCAGTCCCTTGTCCCCTAGCAATGCACGGCCCCCTCCATGCATGTAGTGGCCATGATAGCTGTGTGATGGCCCAGGCTGGTGTGCACCCACAGTGGTATGGTGGGCACTCAGTCTGCATCTCCCCAGAAATTTAAGGAAAAACACACCATCTATGCTGGCACACTGATACAGCTAATACAGAGTTGCCATTGATCAGGCCCATGATGCCTGCCAGCTGTCGACTGCTTTTCTCCCAGCAGTGTAACACTTGCCTAGTGTTGCTAACAGAGGGTGTTAAATGGATTATTATTAAGTGGGTTTTTTTCTGTATGAGAGTTTTGACCAAATGATTTCCACCTCTGACAATTCTTTAGATTTAAAATTTAAAGTTGAGTATTTTGACGTTGAGACTTCTATTTGGATCCCGAGAAATTTCAGAGGTGAGACGCAACCTGGAGTCACAATAATTCACTTTACACTGTGTACAATACATTACTGAATTGCAAAATAATGCCATACTTATGTTATGCTGATAAAAGCCTGAAGTTTGATTGTGTACATGGATCAATCCCTGCTGAAGGGACGTAATCTCAGAGTAGATCCCTTCCCTTACAACTGTATACTTAATGTGGTTTGTCCTTCATGTCCTGCAAGTTGAGTCTGAGAGGAAGCTAGACCTCTGTCCAGGCCTGTGTAGTGTCTGGACTGCAGCTCAGCTTCCATGGGCTCAGGGAAGCTTCAGGAGTGCAATCTTCCCAGAAGCAGACATTTACTACCCAGGACGTCATGGACGAGGCTGCACAAAGTGACAGAGGCAGCCATTTTCCCTAAGGAACACTTTACTTACCTGAATATAAAGCTGTTAATTGTCATGTGAATAACAGATAAATTATCTCATCAGTGAAGGAGAGAAAGGGGAAAGGAAGAGAGATGAAGGTTGAAATGGACAAAAAGGAGGGAGGGAGAAACACTATTCACAACATTATTAAAATTATGTCAGTGAAGCAAATTGAATCAATTGGAAACTAATACTCATCAAACCCCATTACAAACTAATAAATAAAATAATACTAAATAAGAAGGCTTAAAACTAAATTCAAAAAATACTTTCAGGGCCCAGCACGCTGGCCTAGTGGCAAAAGTTCTCTCCTTGCATGTACCCAGAACCCAAATGGGAGCCGGTTCTAATCCCGGCAGCTCCTCTCCCCATCCAGCTCCCTGCTTGTGCCTGGGAAAGCAATCGAGGACGGCCCAATACGTTGGGGACCTGCACCCACGTGGGAGACCCAAAGGAGGCTCTGGGCTTCAGGCTCTGAATTGTCTCAGCTCGGGCCTCTGTGGCCACTTGCGAAGTGAGTCAGCACATGGAAGATCCTCCTCTCAGCCTATCCTCCTCTCTGTGTATCTGATTTTACAGTAAAATAAATAAGTAAGTCTTAAAAAAAAAAACCAACAACAACAACACTTTCAACGTACAAACCTTAATAAACCAATCGCAGGTCTAGCTTGATAGCCTAGTGGCTAAGGTTCTCTACTTGAATACTCCAGGATCCCATATGGGCACTGGTTCTAAACCAGGCAGCACCGCTTTCCATCCAGGTCCCTGCTTGCAGCCTGGGAAAACAGTCGAGGATGGTTCAAAGACTTGGGACCCTGCCCCCGTGTGGGAGGCCCAGATGAAGCTCCAGGCTCCTGGCTACGGATCGGCGCAGGTCCTGACTTTGTGGCCACTTGGGGAGTGAATCAACAGACGAAAGATCTTCCTCTCTGGCTCTCTTCCTCTCTGTATATCTGGCTCTGTAATAAAAATAAATAAATCTTTCAAAAAAAGAGAATCCAACTTCAATTCTGCTACATTGTTGGATGAAACAGCCCAGGAGATGTATATGATTTGTGTGAACTCAAACTTTGTGATCTGAAAATGTTGTGTGGAGTCGGTTCCCATGAGATTTCTGTGAGGAAGGCTACAGGATCCCAGGCAGTGTTCCCAACCCTGAGCCAATGCTGGATGGTCCTGGGAAAGATTGGTCCCTCTTTCCTCCCTCTGTCCTTGCTTTCACTACCATACACCCAGCGTCATGGCCGTGCTGCAGGCAGAATTCCAGAGTGAACCAGGAAGTACTGGTGACACACTGATGATGTCATAAGGAATCCTCCCTCACTACAGTCTCCAGGAGGGAGGATCAACAAGGCATCCTCGACCCTGCGGGAGCATTAAGGCAGTTTAGAGGAGCAGCACTGGCTGCTTTCTCAGCCTGTTGCTCACGCCCCTGATTCCCGCAGGACCAATGCAGGACAGGGACTGTGCTGAGAAGCCAGAGCCCAGTAAGTCAACGCTCCAGTATGTCTTCTGTTCAAGAAACGTCTGTTCCTCTGGTCTCCCTGCTGCTCTGAGTCACTTGTGTGCTGTCCTGGTTAATTGTCTTCATTCGGGTTGTAAGGTGGCTGTCGGGGAGCTCACATTTACACGTTTTTTTCTCAGTGATGTTAAATTACATGCAGGGGCAAAGAAAATCAGAGCGATTCCAAGGAGGGGGCATGATATTACAAGAAAAGTGTCAACCCGCCAGAATCCGCAGGGTTCTCTGTGTGTTCTGTCAAACTCAGAACCTCGGAGGATACAATGTGAAAAGTGATGCAATTGAATGGAAAGCTATTGTTAGTTGTATTTGGAACCTTGTACATCCACTGATACTCAGCAAGTATTAGTTACTGATCAAAAGAGACACAGGAATACAGAAGATCTAAGTAGTATAATCAATGCAGGGGAATAATGAAGGTGGTATAATATAGCACTGCAAAGGAGCAGAATCTGTGTGCTTGGTCGGGCATTGGTTGATTTTTCTTGTCGTCTTGTTATGGTCACAAGGGTAGATGTTCTCCTGGGCATTCAAAGCAGCCTCAATAAATCTCAAAGCACTGATATTATAGAGACAATATTCTGTGAGTATACAAGGATCACACTAGAATTCAGTAGCAAAACATAACAGGGAAATCTCCAAATATTTGTAAACAGCTATTGATGCTTACAGTTCCTGTTTTCTATTCAGACACTCATTATACAAGAGTTGGCTGTAGCAAATGTTGACTCCTGCACGGAAAACGTGTCAGAGTGGGCCAAGATATTTGCTCTGGATATTTCCAGAAAATTTTTATTGAGGGCAATGATGGGAGCATTGGGACATTTTCGGTAGCTGCTGCAACAATGTCACCTGTCCTTAAAACTAGATTTGCCTGGGAAATGGAAGTCAGCTCTCATATAATCAGTCTGGTGGTTGGTAGGATTTGAGGATGTGGGGGAGGTTGTCTCCCAGGTATTGGTGCTATTGTAAAAGAATCTGAGAGAAGAAGGCAAGATTGAAACAGATTCTTAGTGTGTGAGTTTGCCCAGTGAAAACTACAGGTGGACACATTTCTGTTTATTTAAATCTCCCTTTAAAAAATTGACACAAGTGTTTCTTCATTCAAGATTTCTTTTCCCACGGTTCTACTTGTAGGATATCCGAACAGGTATTGGAGTCTTCTTTCTAAGCTCCCTAGGACTGTTTCCATGGGGGCAGGTTATTACATTTCTTGCATTAATATGTCTATAGACTATGAGGTAGTACCTCACAAACTTGTGTGTCTTCAACGTAATAGATTTGTTTTGAATTTCAGAATTCTGTGATGGTACCACCCACCATGAACGGATGAAGAAAGACTGGGATTTGTTCCATCGCCGTTTATACCAGGAAAACCTTCAGTATGAACATGGTGTGTCTGAGCCTCCACCTTCACACCACCAGGAGGCGGATGGAGCCCAGGCAATGGTAGATGCCCAGGAAGATGCCCAGTTACAGTGGTAAGTGGATAAAGTGCTGTATTTAAAAGAAGCAACCTCTTGAAGCATGGGACTCTTCCATTTCTGGGTCTTCGTGTGTGTGTGTGTGTGTGTGTGTGTGTGTGTGTGTGTGTGTGTGTGTAATGGGAAACCTAAAGCATGCCAGAAGTGGTGTGATGACCAGGAATTTCTACCTCCAGTCATCAGAGAAAGGAGTTGGGTGTGGAAGATTGCCGTACCACTTATAGAAACCTGCTCTTACTTGTTTCCAAGCACTTCTTATACTACACAATACAAGAAGAGGACGGTGAAAGTTTCTCATCATGGCCAAATCCACACGCCTTTGTGCCGATTTAGAAAACATCCAAGGAAAGACATGAGGGGAAGAACACAGGATGGAACTGCATCATGCTGGTTCAAAGTCACAGTGAGTGTCTTGCTAAGGTCTGCATGAGGTACAATACTCAGAAATCTTATAGAAGTAAGGATGTGTGAACCCAGGTGATTCAGTGGAGGAGAGAATCCAAATTTAGAGAAAATAGTGCTCTGAAAAACCCAGATATTGAGTACAGAAAAATTCTGTGAGCACTCTTTCTTCCAGAAACATCTAATTCCAGTTGGAAAGTCTGAGGGGGAACACTGAGTTTGCCACTCTGAATTCTGTACTATTGATATTATCATTGATTTTTGCTCTTTACACTTAGATTCCATATGCAAGAAAGTATAACAAGACAAAACTGATGACATCAATTCAGAGTTACTGCGCTCTTCGCTTCGTTGCCGTGGACGTAAGACAGGATGGTGAAGGCAGAGGGGTGGGAGAGGGGAGAGAGGAGCCTGGCTCAGCAGGAACAGATAAGCTGTCAGACTGTTGCTGTTGCTTCCCCATAGTTTCATTACATCAGGAACCAGGCCTGTTTCTTTATTCAAGATGAGATTGCAGCATCTGCCCTGAGGGATGTGAGTGAAAAGATTCGGGATGATGACAACAGAAAGGTGTGCGCAGAGGACACTGCAAAACCGAGTCCCAGGGCCAGGGGCTGGTGGTGTTCCTGCTTGGGATCAGAGATCCTGGTGCTTACCCTGCCCCTTCTTTCACAGATAGCTGTGTTCGTCCATCGCTCTGCTGCACCCTACTCTGTGCAGAACCAGCTCAAACCAGAAGAAATGCAACTGCTGAAGGTAACGAGGTTAAGGAATGTTGTGCAGTGCACACTCCACAGACCTGCCTCTTCTCCCCGCAGTCCTACATGTCCCTGTCACCAGCCCCTCTGGCTGAGCCTCAGAGCCCTGCTCTCCATATGTGTCTTCACAGCGCACTTTGTACAAACGGTATGATGCCAACACAAAGCGCCTTGATCTACAAAGTCTACGACTTGACCCAGGTATAGCTGAGAGCTGCAGTTGCATGGAGAGAGAAGGCAGGGTGTATGGGGGAGAGAATAACCTGGGAAGTACACAAAGTGATGACCACTTGGAAGGTGTTGGTGTTGGCTCTTGTCAACTCATCTCCTTCTGGTTCCCTTCTCCTGGTTTCCTGAAGACTTGATGCATCATCATATTGACATGATACTGAATCAAAGGCAATGCATGGCTGCAACCCTACAGATCATTGGAACAGAATTTCCCGAGGTACGGTCCTAGGACTAGGGCTCCAACATGGGACAGAGTGTCTCAGGGTGGACTGGAGAGCAAGCGTATCTCCCAAGCCACAGATATGAACTATCACTCCAACCCCTCCTTCCCCAAAGCTCTTGGCTCTGAATTTGTGCAACAACAAACTGTACCATCTGGATGGCCTGTCTGACATTTTAGACAAGGCCCCCAAAGTCAAGACCTTGAACCTGTGTGATAATGAGGTGAGAAGAGGGAGCCACAAGTAAGTGGGGTTGAGGATGAGTCGGCGGGTGCATATCAGGTGACAACATGCAGATGATATACCTGTGGGTAAGGGTCAGGACTGGGAGTGCAGGGCCATGGACGTCTCTCCTTGTAACTCATATTGCTCTTATCCTCTTGTTTGTCGCAGATTCGGACAACGCTAGAACTGGAGAAGGTAAAAGAGCTGAAGCTGGAAGAGCTGTGGCTGAAAGGGAACCCGCTGTACAAGATCTTCCCTGACCACGCAGCCTATGTAAGGTCAGTGGGAGTGTCTGTGACCTGTCTGTGGACATTCATCTGCCAGGGGCTCAAGCTGGCCCTGAGTGCCACCTTAGGAGGACATAGCCCTGGTATTCTGGGAACACGTGGACGCTGCCCTCTCCACTTTGTCCTTCAGCTGTGCTTTGAGGTCTCCTTTCTCCTTCTGCCAAATGATTAGGGTGTTTATCCCTCTTCAGTACCCTGGACTCCCAGGGTGACCTCCCATTAGTTTTGCTCCAAGAAGCAAGGTTCCGTGTCTTCACAAGGGGCAGCAATATTTAGCCCCAAACCAGATGGTGTGGCCCTGAACTTAGACAGCTCTTACATCCCACCTTCTCAGCCTGACTCAATGCTGAGAGGAGCCCTTCTTCCTCTGCTTCAAATTGCTCCCAGAACCTGTGTGAGGTTTAAACGTTCTTTTCCTGCCCCATTTTGTAGAGCTGGTAGCTAGCTGCATGCCTGCTAGCATGACATCAGACCCTTTGTTTCACTTCCGGGAGCTGGGACTTACCTGAGGAGAAACCCATGTTTTCTGATTCAAGGGGTTAGCTGCTGGCGACTGTCAGAGAGAGAGGGAGTTTCTTGAGCCAAGGCTGGAAGGTCAAGGGTAGAGGAGATGGGCAAGATACAAGGGCAGGCCTCTCATGGGCACCACTTCTACCTTCATCCTCGACTACATCCTCCAGAGGAGACCCAAAGGTCCTTGATGCATCTGATTCCTTGCTTAATGCTCTGACAACTAGGCACTGCTGCCTGTGGATCTGGGGAAGAGAACACAGTGATGCCAGCAGGGGGCCAGAATCCTTGATCCATTGTTCCTTCAGGGGACGTGCTCCCATCCCTGGGCTGCTCGGTGCCCATACCTCACTCAACCAACATCACACAGGTGACAAAGGCTCAACCTGCCTCCCGTTGCCTCTCACAAGTCCAGCCTCTTCTCATGCCTCCCTGACCCCTCAGGTCCAGCCAATGGCCCCTGATGAGAAGGGTTGCAGCAGAATACCCACTTCCTGCTCCTTTCCTTCTTGATCCCAGCACAGTGGTTGAGTCTCTTCCCCTTCCTTTTGTTTCCTACTCCTTCTTTGTGCTCTCTTTTGTCTCCCTCACCTCTCTGTGGCCTACCATAGTCGCCTTCTCTCATCATGCCCATACTTACTTGATCCTGTGTCTGGGTCCACATATCACTCTCCTTTTGTCTCATTTCCCCCAGGCCGCTGCTAGGGGGTTGAGTTGGTCTTTCCCAGCTGGTGCCTGCAGAGTGATTCATAGTCTGAGAAGCAGCACAGGCTTGGTCTCCCACCCCATCCCTGCAGCATGTGGAGATTCCCAACACCACACCACAGAAACTACGGGATATTGGGAGTTGGATGAGTTCTGGGATGCCAGTGGGTCTCTTGCTGGCCCTGGAGTAGTTAGTGAGGACAGAATGCGTGATGTAGAAGAAACGGGAAAGGAGTTTAGAGGAAGAACAGATGCAAAAGAGGAAAAATGGTGTGCAATCCCAACTGTCAGCCACTACTATCTCTTACTCTCTCTCTTTTTTTAATCCGACAGAAAGATTTTGGATTGCTTCCCCAATTTGTCACGCCTGGTGAGTACCTGTACTCATCACTCTCTCTTCTTTTGACGGACACCATCTCAATAACTGCTCACAACATTTGGGTGGATTTGGGTAACACGTTGGCATCACAGAATCTTTCACTAGAGAGATGACTTCTAATGAAGGCCATGCATATTCCCAGTGCAAAACATATCCTGAAGTACACGCAGACATGTGGTTGTACACGACCTTGCACACACCACGTGTTCATTGTACTGCTCTCTTCCCAAGGATGGCAAAGACTTATCCCCACCAGTTGCTGAAATGGATGCACAGAAGACAATAAAACCAAGTGAGGTGAGGAGGAGGGACTAGGGGAGACTTTAGGATGGTGTAGCAGCTCGGGGTGGGGAGATGGGGCTACATCACTTACAATTTCTAAAATGGATCTCTTTACATTCCAGAAAAGTTCTCAAGAAATCGAAATGATAAAAAATCTGATCCTCAATTTCCTTCACCAGTAAGTATGCCAGGGACTATGAGGAAGGCCAGGCTTCCCACTCATGCATAGGTCTGCTCACAGGAGTTTTCAAGTGTCAGTGGGTCTGCGCACAGACATAGCCCATCTTCATTGCTTCCCCACAGCTATTACTTTATCTATGACTATGGAGATCGCCACACTCTCATTAATGTTTACCACGAGAAGGCTTATTTCTCTCTGACCACTGGCTTCAACTCCACGGACCCGGTCCCGTAAGTACTGCATTCACATCTCATCTGGGGCCAGGTAGTTCCAAGGCAGACACAGGTCAGCTCCTGCAATCAGCTCTGCTGCCTGGAACACTGCTTACTGTTCTTTGTGGTCCCCTAGGACCGAATTGTATAAATACGCCAAGACCAGCAGGAATATCAAGAACATCACAGAAGCAAGTAAGCGTTTGACGGGGAAGTCCGGATGAGGCCGAAGAAAAGAGACAGTTATAAGATCCAAGGGATGGGTGTGGCAGCATAGATCTCTTCTTCTCTCACATAGACCTGAGGAGGCAACTGCTGAAGCACACAAACCATGTCATCGTGGACACTCTCAACATGTTGCCTAAAACACGACATTACTTCAGCTCCTTCTCAATAGACACCTGCTTCTACACGGTGAGCACCTGCTTCCTCCCTCTGGCATGCCTGAAGTAGTTAGAGCTAGGCAAGAGGTGAAGGGGCATCCTGAGAACCCGAGTTCTTCTTCCCTTTCAGGATAAGTCCTTCATTGCCACTGTCAAGGGGATATTCAGGGGAGGTGAGTGCTCTCCATAGTCACCTCCTCAGAGCCCCACCACACTCTTCTTCTCCCTGGCCTACCCCTCAGAACTCTCCCAGCTTCTCCCAAATCTGTTTCCTTCCTTCTGCTTATTGCTCTGGTGTTCTCCTTCTCCTTGTCTGTCCAAACTGTGTTCTCATCCATATTGGCCCATGCCTGTCTACCCCACATAATTCAGCACCTGGGACACAGGCTGTGCAGTTGACTTCCAGCCCCATTATATGCTTTCTTGTGATGTAGACCCTTCTTTTTTCTCCTCACGGCTGACCAATGCAATGTACGGCACTAGCGTCGTTGTCTTGGCTCCTAAGAATTAAAATTAAGAGGTGATTTGTCACATTGGAGTCAGTTTGACCAGTATGATCCTCTTCAGTATTAGACCCAGACTGAGAAAGCTGTGTGAGTGGGTAAAGAATGTGTAAGTCCAAGTGGTACTGTGTTTTGTCCTTGAAACAGAGAGTACATCTGAAAATTCGGTGTTTGGTTTCATCCGGACGTTCGTTGGGTTCCTGACTGACACTTCCATGTAAGTGCTGTGCTGTTCGTGGAACAGTCATTCCTGCCCAGGACCACTTGTAAGGGAATGCGATAATGTGGCACTCATGATGTGCTCAGTTACTGGGACTAGCCATAGGTAGAGCTGAGGAACAAAGTGGCCTGGAGGTTAAAGGAGATGTTTCTGGAGCCAGTTAGTGGTTCCTCCTGCTGATCCCACCACTTTGCATGCATGGGAAGTTGGTCACATTACTTTATGACACCATGATTCACCGCCCCACTGAAGGTGTGGATAACTGTGTCCACTCCTTTGCTCTGTCGTGCAGGAAAAGTGCAGAGGGTGAAGTGTACTTAAAATATTAGACCGACTTAAAATAATAGACAGTCTTCTCCAGCATGAGCTCAAGGTAGGGTTAGAGGACACAGCTCTGAACCTTGGGAGGCAGGAGAAGGGGGAACATGTGAGAATCTGGTAGGTGTGTGGTAGTGGTTATGGAAGAGCCTGTTGGGAGCCTGTTGGGAGCTCTGTGCAGCTGGCTGAGGACCCATTTCCCCGACAGTGTGTGCATCCTGAATGACCATCTCTTTGTGAGCAACACCAACCCTGGAAAGGTCCGGAACAGCTTCTCAATCGTGGGAGCCATCCCATGCTCCCGCTGTCCACCCACCCTCTCCCTGCTGCAGGAAGAGATGGTGCATGCATTCTCTCAGCAGTCTGCGATGAAACTTTCGTGGAGCCAGAAGTGAGTGCTGGTTGACCATGGGAATAGGGGCAGTAGGACAACATGTATGTAATGCATGTAATGTGGAGAAGTGTGTTTGACTACTTTGCTTCTGTATGAAAATATTGTGCATATGGAAGAGAGAAACTTTTATACCGATACCTGTAGAGAATTTTTCAACTTATTTTCAGGTTTTATATTATATACAGAGTTATTTTGCTGCCTGCAACACACCCAGTGCACATACAAGTGCTGGTTCAATTCCCGGCTGCTCCTTTCCTAGGTGACCACCTAGAGAAGGGAAAATGTGTGCTCTTTGAAAGACAGGAGTATTTGTAGCAGCAGTGGAAGCAACTCCATTTCCGCTTAGCTGAAAAGTGGATCATTAAGGGTGGCTACCCACATCCTGCGGTCCTAAGCATCATAATTCTGACATAGGCTGTCACAAAGCATCACGTGCCGTGTGACTCTGCTTGTAACAGACACCTAGAGCCGGGAAATCCATAGAGACTGAGAGCAGAGACATGCTTGCCTGGGACTGGGAGAAAGAGCTAGAGTGAAAAGTCATCACTAACCGTTAAGGAGTTTCTTTTCTAAACAAGAATACGACCTTGGCATTAGTTGGGATATTTGCAAGTCTTGTGAGAACAGTATCAAACCCTGAATTACACATTTTGTGAGGATACTTTTTGTATTACATGGCTGTTATCCAATTTAAATATGTTTGAAAGTCATTTGAGTTTATACTTTAAATTTCTGTATATTCTTTTGAAATAAAAATATGATGTCCTTTTTTACTTGAAAGTCAGAGTTTAAGATGGAGAAGGAGACACACATACACAAAAAGAGTGAGAGGCACTCTCCATTGACTTTGTCTGGGCCACATTGAAGACAGGATCTTGAACTTCTTTCAGGTCTCCCACATGGATGGCAAGGGCTCAAGCACTGGGGTATCTCCTGCTGCTTTCCCCAGCCCATCAGCAGGGATGTGGTCAGATACATAGCAGCCTGGAATGGAACTGGTGCCCATATGAGATTTCAGGAGTGCCGCTGGTGGCTTTATCCACTGCTTTTGCCAGGCTCCAACATACCTTTCTAAAGCAGTATGTATGTACAAAATGCCTTGGGTTTTTTTGAGCATCACTGTTTCTCTGCTGTGGCATCCAGGGTGTGAATGTTAGGGAAAGACATTGTGGTTGTTGAAAGCTTTCCTTCATGGTTAGAGCAATAATCACTCTGGCGCATGTGTACCGGGGAAGAGTGGCACCATTGATGAGGTGGCATGATGCGACTGGTGTGTGTGCTCTGTGGAGGTCATGTGTTCTTCTCCCAATGCAGGTGCCTTGAAGACAATGGATGGAACTTTACCAGTGCAGTGCAGGCCTTCTCCACGCTCCAGGTGAGGCCTGGGAAGCAAGTGGGTAAAGACGGGTGTGTCTGGGCCTTCACGATTGTGGAAGGGGTTAGCTTGGGGGTTGAACTTGGGACCCCTGGCTCTTCTGATGTCCTGATTCCTTCCCTCTAGGACCAAGGTGTCATTCCAAAGGAGGCGTTCAAGAAAAGCACCTAAAAGAAAACCAAGCTCTGCTCAGCATGTTAGTCATGTCCTCTTTTCTTTCCGTTTTGTAGACCTGGGCATTTGAGACACTAAATATCATTCCTGCAAGTGTGGTAACATCTGCAGAACATTCTTGTCTGGATTCATATTAAATTGTGTCATGGTATAGTGTAGCCTAACGTAGTATGTGCATCTGTGTTTTCCAGAACGTTCTTGCATCTCAGCTATTTGCAAATACAAACAGGGATGAATTGTGCATGGCAATGAGTATTGTAACCCAATCGGAGATGGCCTGCAACATGTCAGAGTATTCACCTACTGTTATTGCAGCCTTGCTCAGCCTTGCCTGTTCCCCTCCCAACTTTGTCCAGCAGGTTCAACAGCCTAGTGCAGCCTGGCGCATTCACAAGTCCAGCCCTCATGTCAACTGGGGTAGAGGGTGTTGCCATCCTGTGTGGCCTGGCCTGCATCCAATCCTGACTCTCACTTGTGCGATTCGATGTTGCGGACTTTCCCATTTTATCCTGTGCCAGAAGTGGCAGACATATGCCAATGAGTGTTGCGGGATCGATGTCTGGCCTGGCCTGCTGCAGGCCCTGCGTTCCTACTCACAAATGGAAGGTGAAACTTAGCAGAAGAGGCATCCATGTTCCATCTCAAGGCCCACTCCCAGCTCCAAATCTTGTAAGTGCTTCTCAGTGCTGCAGCCCAGCCTGACATGTTATGCCACCAGTTCTGGCACTTAGCAATGGGTACTGTGACCTACTCCAGCTGGCCTGTGTGCATTCCAATCTCATCAATGCATGCTATAGCCCAGCCGAATTGGTACCACCCAAGTCCCAGCTTTCAAGTTACCTGCCTGTTCCATGGAACAGGCAGGCCTGTCCCATGGAACAGGCAGGCCTGTCCCACACTCATTCATGCTTTTGTGAGTTCTAGTAGGCACTGAAGCATAGCCTAGTCTACCCTGCCATGTGACCCAGCCTTCATGCATGCTGAAGGGTGCTACAATCTTGCCCAGTGTATTCTGCCCACAACCAAGCCTCTCACACTCACCTCTGGGACAGGACCTGCTGCCTGGCAGGAGAGAGCAAATATTTACTCTATACTCTACCAGGCCTTTTCCCAGCTCCAGGTCTGGCATGTGCTGGTGGGCTCTGTGACAACCTGGAATGGCCTGCCTGCCTTCTCAGCTCTTGCTGGTGGGTATTGCAGTGTAGCCAAGCTGAGTGTGGCCCACGCCCTGTCCTGACTCTTATGCATGACAGCATGTCTTGTGGACTGACTCCCCATATTCTGGGCCGCATGAGTGTTGACAATTACTGCAGCCTTGCATGATATGGCCTGGCCTGATCCAATCCCTGGTTCTGCTCCTCAGCAAGACCTGCAGCCTAGTAGGGGAGTTTCCCAAGTTCTCCTACCAGGACTACTCCAAGCCCTGGATCTCACGCCTACTGGAGAGTGTCAAATGTCTGCTTAACATGGTCTGCCCTCAGTCTCAGTCTTTGCATGTACTGCAAGTGTTGCATCCTGGCCCATCTGGGGCCTCCTCCCAGACCTGGCCCCTGTGTCAGGTGAGTTTCTGTCAGGGAGTTCTTCAGTCCAGCCTGGCTCAATCCATCACCAAACCTGCTCTAGTGCCATGGCACTGGCTGTTCTGCAGTCCCACAAAAGTGAACCCTCAAGTCTCCTACAGAATCTGTTCCCAGAATTGGTTCTTTTATGTACCTGCTAGTGCTGTGGCCCAGACTATATGACCTAATGCCTGTTCCAACACTCCCAAGTGGGACTATGGCTGAGCAAGCCTAGCCAAGCATGCCAACAATGGCAACCAGCCGTAGCTTTCACATTAGCTGGTGGCTGGTGGGTGAGGTTACTTAGCCTAGCCCAGATCTCCCACCTATGCAGTTGCATTTGCTTGATCCACACATGACCTCTGGTTTCCCCACTTGAAACTAATCCATCTCAGCTCCCTTGCCTACCTGCAAGAGCAGTGGCCTACTCAGTGGAAGCCCTCAGAAATCATTCTGCCCATGTCCAACATATCAGCCACTCCCACTCCAATACGCGGACTCCCATCCCTGGGAAATCTACAGCACCTGCGTTTGGTGGCCAGCTGATGTGCCCAAAATGATATTCACTGCCTTCCCTGCATAATTTTAAAAAGAGGTAACAATGCTGCCACATGGGTGTAGTTAAAGCAAATTTTACATTGACCAGGCCCAGAATGACTGCCAACTATTGGCTGCTTTTCTCCTAGTAGTATAACACTTGCTTATGACAGGGCAACTGAGGCATTTGCCTACAGCTGAGGATCAGTTTTACATTTTTTCCCATTTCTCATTCTAATTCCAATATGTGTTTTTATCTATACCATTATACATAATATCCATATCAGTTTCCATATTCCAATATTATATATGGGCTATATATGAATTATTGTCTAGTATCCATTAGTTGTTTACTCATTGTTTTCTTAGCTACTTGGAAATATTTAAATTTTTAAATTTTTATTGAATAGGCAGATTTCTTTTAAGATTTATTTTGTTTTTTTTTGTGACCACCTTATTGACATTTCAATTTTAGTTTATACACAACATAAAACATACATAACATGTTATACATAGCATCATATCATCTTTTTTTTTTAAAGATTTATTCATTTTATTACAGTCAGATATACACAGAGGAGAGACAGAGAGGAAGATCTTCCGTCCGATGATTCACTCCCCAAGTGAGCCGCAACGGGCCGATGCGCGCCGATCCGATGCCGGGAACCTGGAACCTCTTCCGGGTCTCCCACGCGGGTGCAGTGTCCCAATGCATTGGGCCGTCCTCGACTGCTTTCCCAGGCCACAAGCAGGGAGCTGGATGGGAAGTGGAGCTGCCGGAATTAGAACCGGCGCCCATATGGGATCCCGGGGCTTTCAAGGCGAGGACTCTAGCCGCTAGGCCACGCCGCCGGGCCCATCATATCATCTTAAATTAAGGCAAACATGTGGTATTTAACCTTTTGGGATTGGCTCATTTCCCTTAGCATTATAGTTTCCAGTTGGGCCCATTTGGCCACAAAGAACTGCATTTTGTTTTTTTTTAATAGCTGAGTAGTATTCCATGGAGTAGATGAACCATAGCTTTCTTATCCAATCTTCCGCTGATGGGCATTTTGGCTGCTTCCATGTTTTTGCAATTACTGATTGTGCTGCTATGAACATAGGAGTGCATGTTGGTTTCTCATAAAACAAGTGTTCTGGATATATTCATAGGAGTGCTATTGCTGGATCATACGGTATGTCGATTTTGAATTGTTTGAATATTCTCCATACTGATTTCCATAGAGGCTGTACCAACCTGCAGCCCCACCAGCAGTGGAGTAGAGTTCCCTTTTCCCCACAACCTCACCAGCAAGTGTTGTTGGTGCTTTTATTCATGTGGGCCAGTCTTACTGGCGTTAGGTGGTACCTCATTGATGTTTTAATTTGGATTTCCCTTATTGCCAGGGAACTTGAGCATTTTTTCATATGTTTATTTGCCATTTGGGTTTGTTCCTTTGTGAAGTGTCTGCCCATTTCCCGTGCCCATTTCTTGAGTGGCTTGTTTGTTTTGACATTTTGGTTGTTTTGTAGCTCTTTGTATATTCTGGATATCAGCCCTCTATCACCTACGTAGTGCGCGAAGATCTTCTCCCATTCTGTGGGTTGCTTTTTTACTTTGTTGATTATGTCCCTTGCTGTACAGAAGCTTCTTAGTTTGATGAGGTCCCATTTGTTTATTCTCGTCTTGATTGCTATTGCCTTTGGTGTCCTTTTTAGGAAGTCGGGACCTACTCCTAGATCTTGCAGAGTATTTCCAACATTTTCTTCCAAAAGTTTGAAGGGTTCTGGATGTAGGTTTACATCTTTTATCCATTTAGATTTGATCTTAGTGAATGGTGAGAGATGTGGATCTATCTTTTTGTTTCTGCAGGCTATTACCCAGTTGTCCCAACAGCATTTATTGAACAGACCTTCCCATTTGCCTGGATTGTTGTTTGTCTTTTTGTCAAAGATTATTTGGCTGTATCTGTGTGGGTTCCCCTCTGGTGTTTCTATTCTGCTCCATTGATCTTCCTTTCTATCTTTGTGCCAGTACCAGGCTGTTTTGATAACCACTGCCCTATATTATGTCCAGAGGTCCGGAACTGTGATTCCCCCTGCTAACTTCCTGTTCTTCAGGATGGTTCTAGCTATCCGTGGTTTTTTGTGTTTCCAGATGAACCTTTGAATCATTGTTTCCAGATCTGTGAAGAATGTTTTGGGCAATTTGATTGGGATTGCATTGAATGTATATATTGCTTTTAGCAGTATAGACATTTTAATGATATTGATTTTACCTATCCAGGAGCATGGGATGTTAGTCCATCTTTTGAGGTCTTGTTCAATTTCTTTTTTAAGTAGTTTGTAGTTTTCTTCAAATAGGTCTCCTACATTTTTGGTTAGATTTATTCCCAGATACTTCATACTTTTCTCTGTTATTTTGAATGGTATCTTGCTGGTTAAATCTTTTTCCATCTTTGGGCTATTTGCATACACTATGGCTGTTGATTTTTGTTCATTAATTTTGTACCCTGCCACTCTACCAAACTCTCGTATAAGTTCTAGCAGTCTCTGTATTGAGTCTCTTGGCTCTTCTACATAAAGAATCATGTCATCTCCGTATAGTGAAAGCTTTACTTCTTCATTTCCCATTTGGATTCCTCTGATTTCTTTTTCTTGTCTTATGGCCCCAGTGAGTCCCTCTAGGACTATGTTGAATAGTAGTGGAGAAAGTGGACATCCCTGTCTTGTTCCAGATCTCAGTGGGAAGGGTTCCAGTTTTTCTCCACTCAGTATGATGCTGGCGTTGGGGTTTTCATATATTGCTTTGATTATGTTGTGGGATTTTCCATCTATGCCTACCTTGGTTAGGGTTTTTAGCAGGAAGTGGTGTTGGATTTTGTCGAAAGCTTTTTCTGCGTCTATTGATACTACCATGTGATTCTTGTTTTTCAGTTTCTGGATGTGGTGTATCATATTTATGGATTTCCGAATGTTGAATCATCCCTGCATTCCAGGGATGAATTCTACTTGATCCGGATGAATGATCTGTCTGATGTGTTTTTGAATTCTGTTGGCTAGGATTTTGTTGAGAATCTTAGCATCAATGTTCACCAAATAGATAGGTCTGTAGTTTTCCTTCTCTGGTTCTCTGTCTGGTTTTGGGATTAAGGTAATGTTGGCTTCATAGGATGAGTTTGGAAGGGTTTCTTCCTTTTCTATTGTTTTGAAGAGTTTGTAGAGGACTGGGGTTAGTTCTGTTCGGAATGTTTTGTAGAATTCTGTAGTGAAGCCGTCTGGGCCTGGGCTTTTCTTTGTTGGGAGATCTTTAATCACTGATTCAATCTCTGCTTCAGTTATGGGTTTGTTCAGGTCGTTTGTTGCCTCTGGGCTAAGTTTTGGCAGGTGGTGTGAGTCTAAGAACTTTTCCATTTCTTGGTGGTCTTCTGATTTGTTGGAGTACAGTGCTTTGTAGTAATTTCTGATTATGTTCTTAATGGTTGCGGTGTCTGTTGTTATGTTGCCTTTTTCATCTTTGATGCTGTTAATTCTTGCTTTCTCTTGTTTTTTCTTTGTCAGTCGGGCCAGTGGGGTGTCTATTTTGTTTATCTTCTCAAAAAAACAGCTTTTTGATTCATTGATTTTGTGTATAGTTTTTTTTATTTATATCTGATTAATTTCCTCCCTTGTCTTGATGATTTCTTGTTTCCTATTGTGTGTGGGGCTCTTCTGCTGTTGTTTTTCCAATTCCTGGAGGTGTGTGTTTAGTTCCTGTGTTTGGCGCCTCTCTTGGGCCTTGACATGAGCTCCAATTGCGATGAATTTACCCCGTAGCACTGCTTTGGCAGTGTCCCACAAATTTTGGAATGTTGTGTCAGAGTTTTCATTGGTTTCCATAAATTTTTTTATCTCATCTTTAATTTCTTCTCTGATCCATTGTTCATTTAATAGCATATTGTTCAGCCTCCGAGAGTTTCTGTATTTCCTGGGGCATTTTGAATTGCTGATTTCCAATTTCATTCCCTGGTGGTCTGAGAGGGTACATGGTATGATTCCTATCTTTTTGAAGTTATTTAGATTTGCTTTGTGTCCTATCATGTGGTCGATCCTGGAGAAGGTGCCATGCACTGCTGAAAAAAATGTATAATCTGTGGCCTTAGGATAAAAATTTCTATAAATGTCTACCAAGTCCAGTTGTTCTATTGTTTGTATGAGCTCTGTTGTTTCTTTGTTGAGTTTTTGTTTTGTTGATCTGTCTATTGTTGTTAACGGGGTGTTAAGATCACCCACAATTATTGTGTGCACATCTATGTCTCCCCTTAAGTCTGTAAGTAACTGCTTCACGTAGCTAGGCGCGTTGGGATTCCATGCATATATGTTCACGATGGTAATTACTTCCTGATGGATCAATCCCTTCACCACTATATAATGACCTTCCATGTCCTTTTTGATGCTTGTAAGATTGAAGTCTATATCATCTGAAATTAAGACAGCTACCCCTGCCTTTTTTTCTCGTCCATTGGCATGATATATCTTTTTCCACCCGTTCACTTTCAGCTTCTTGGAGTCCTTTCTGGTTAGATGTGTCTCTTGTAGGCAATAGATAGTTGGGTCCTGTTTGATGATCCACTCCGTTAATCTGTGTCTTTTGATTGGTGAGTTTAGGCCATTTGTGTTAAGAGTTAAAATTGAGAGGTTGCGATTTTGCCCTGCCATACGTATATGTTTTGTGGGTGTTGATATCTGTGTAATTGCCCCTTCTTGTGTGGACTTTAGTGGGGAGACCTTCCTGTTTGCCATCTTCTCTTATGATTCCCCTCCTTTTTTTCTGGATTTAGTGCATTTCTAAAGAGATTTTGTAGAGCTGGTTTTGTGCAGGCATATTCTTCTAATTTCTCTTTGCTATGGAAGTATCTGATTTCGTTCTCAAATACGAATGAGATCTTTGTTGGGTACATTATTCTTGGTTGACAGTTGTTCTGATTCAGGATTTGGAAGATCTTTGTCCATTCTCTTCTTGCTTGTATGGTCTCTTCAGAGAAGTCAGCAGTGATTCTGATTGGTTTTCCCCGGTATGTGATCTTTTCTCTGCTTCGTACTTGTCTCAGGATTCTTTCTTTGTCTTCGTTGGAGTGGAACTTGAGCACCATATGTCTGGATGAAGATCTCTTTGGGTCATATCTGCTGGGAGTCCTCTGACCGTCCTGGAATTGGGCAGGGTTCGTGTTCCAAGTGTTTTGGAAGTTTTCCTGTATAATTTCATCGAGTACCATTTGCATTCCTGACTCTCCGCTCCTTCAGGAAGGCCAATAATCCTAATATTCGATTTTCTGAGGTTGTCTTTCATTTCTTGTATGGTCTTATTGGCTTTGTTCAGACTTGTCTCCAGCTGTTTAATGAGCTGCGTGTGTTCATTTTGTGTGTCTTCTGTTTCAGAGATCCTCTCTTCTGCTGTATTTATTCTGTTGGTTAGGCTCTCAATTTTGTGCTCTAAGTCAAGGATTTTACTTTTCATTTGTTGTATTTCTGTGACTACGTGGTTCTTGAATTCCTTGAAGTCCTCCCAATTCTTCTCATTGTCTCTGACAGATTTTAACATTATTTTTTTTAATTCCTTGTCTGGTAGATCTTCCATGTCTTCATCTCGCATCTCCAAAATAGACATTGGCTTTTGATCCTTTATTGATGGGCTGCTGGCTCTCTCATCTGGATCATTACCTTTTCTGGTATTTCTTCCCATTGTGTTAGTGTTTCTTTTTGAGAGACCCAGGCACCAGTGTGCTGAGGGGTCTCCAAGCGCTATCCTGCAGAGATCGGAGCCTGCAGGCGTGGAGTAGCAGGGTGCGGGAATTTTCAAGGCACTTTTGGTGCGTCTCCAGTACACTGGACCTCAGGGCACCACTTCCAAGGCCTAGGGGATTCAAAGCGCACTCTCAGCTCGTCCCCTACACGTATGCGACCACAGGGTGTGGGGGAATGCAGGTACTCTGTGTGCGCCCCCTGTGCATGGGATCACAGGGCACGGAGGATTCTAGGTGCTTTCTCGGTGTGTCCCGCAGTGCCAGGGACTGCAGGGCGTGGAGGTTCCAGGTGCTCTCTGGGAATGCCTCCTGCACGCAGGTCCGCAGTGCCCTCCTGGTGCGTCTCCCAAGCACGGGACTGTAGGGCGTGGGGTATTCCAGGTGCTCTCTGGAAGCACCTCCTGCACAGGTCTGCCCACCCCAGCAGCACGGGACCGCCCACCCCAGCGCTCACACAGGGGAACGACCACCCAAGAGGCGCGCCCGGGTCCGCACAGCCCAGAGGCATGCGCGGGGTCCTGTGGGTCAGTACTGCCTAGCTGTGTGCCAGTCCGCAAGGCACGGGGGAGTATTCAGTGTGTCTTTTTATAAATATATATATTTTTTATTAATTATTATGCATTATGTGACAGTTTCATAGGCTCTGGGAATCCCCCCACCCCTCCCCATGCCCCTCCCCCCTGGTGGATTCCTCCACCTTGGTGCAGTATTACAGTTCAAATTCAATCAAGATTCTTTCTTTGCAAACATATACCAAGCATGGAGTCCAGCTACTTATTGTCCAGATGGGTTGAACAGTTTCTTGGGGAGACCATTTCTGGTCCAAAGTTAGAGCTGGTGGAATATCAGCCCAGTCAATTAAGAGTCCCAATATAACATTAACAGCAATTTATGACATTATGGAATTGACATGGTTTTGCGTAACCAGTATGTTAAAAAAAAAAAACACAAGTTCTTAACAACATCCTATGATTTGCTCATTGACATTTCAATTTTAGTTTGTATACAGGACTGGCTGCTATATACCTTAAAATGGCTATAAGGTACCATTCAGCTGTCTCGTGTCTATTTCATTTTAGTATTTAGCCATTTGTTGTGTTGAAGTATAATTTTGCTGATCTTGGCAGATTTTAGGATAATCTAGACTGGCTTGTAACTCTAACAAGACATTTGTCGACAATTAAGGTGCAGAACATTTTTTTGGGGTGTGTGTGCAGGAAAGTCCCCAACACCATGGTGAGGAGTAACTAATCTTTGTGTCCCACCCAGCGAGGCATGAGCCAATCCATGCCAGCTCTTTCCTGTCAGATTTCAAGCTCTACTTTTTGTTGTTTGTCTATTTATTTTAGGTTTCTTTAGTTTGTATGATTGTTTGTTTGCTATGAGGGGTTTTCGAAGCGATCCTGACGGTCATTGCAAGGGAGGGTGGGGGTCCAGAGGTGGATCCAGGCTGGGACCAGAGAAAGCTCTCCTCCCTTGTTCCGAAGGACATTTATTGTTCTTCTGTTTCTGTGGACCGCTCAGGGCTTCTGGTTGTCTTTCCGATGACGTTGGTTTCTGCACAGTAGTGTTTGGACTTCTTCCATCCCCAGCGGAAGCTCGAGGGCATCCAATTCCCTGTGGCCTCCTAGGCAGTTGGGATATAGTCCTTGTTGCTCGTATTAATAGTTTGTGGTGAAGGTCTGGGAATCTTCATGGTTGGGATCCAGGCTTTCTCCTTGCCACCCGCTCCACCCTGGAGTGCCCTCCTGCTCCATGCACATGACCTCCTGTTAAGAGGTCGTCAGGATCACACCCGATTCCCCCCTCATGCATTGGTATAGTAGTTTTACTATTGTTTAGTGCCGCTTTGAGTCTGTTGTCTATGAATTACCAGATTTGATCTTGATAGGCTACACTGTACTTTTTCCTCACTCTTTTTATGGCCCTGAAAGGCTTCCCTGCACTCCCCCCCCATTACAGATGAACACAGCGTATTGAGGGTATAGTAGGTTTTACAGTTTTTTGATGTAGATCTTAAATATTCTGACATTAATTGTTGGTTTATAGATTATATCGCATTATCTTATTGTATTGGATACAGGTTGTTAGAGATTGCAATAATATTACAATATACAGGTACTATCTTTCAGGTTGTCATCTTTTCATCTCAAATTAAGGCAAACATGTGGTATTTAACCTTTTGGGATTGGTTCATTTCTCTTAGCATGATGGATTCCAGTCGGGCCCATTTGTCCACAAAGAACTGCATTTCGTTTTTTTAATAGCTGAGTAGTATTCCATAGAGTAGATGAACCATAGCTTTCTTATCCAGTCTTCTATTGATGGGCATTTTGGTTGCTTCCAGGTTTTTGCAATTGTAGATTTTGCTGCTATGAACATAAGCGTGCATGTTGGTTTCTTGTGTAGGAGATGTTTTGGATATATCCCTAGGAGTGCTATTGCTGGATCATATGGCATGTTGATTTTCAGTTGTTTGAGTATTCGCCAAACTGATTCCCATAGAGGCTGTACCAGTCTGCAGTCCCACCAGCAGTGGAGAAGGGTTCCCTTTTCCCCACATCCTCGCCAACAAGTGTTGGTGGTATTATGTATGTGTGCCATCCTTACTGGAGTTAGGTGGTACCTCAAGGTTGTCTTCATTTGGATTTCCCTTATTGCCAGGGCCAGTGTGTCTTTTGCCTTCTCCTCAGCGCTCAGGACCGCTGTGCGTCACCTCCAAGACACAGTTTTGGCAGTTTCAAGGCATTTGCCCTGTGTCCCCAGATGCTGGAATCTCCGGGGGGGAGGGGTGGGGAGATGAGCACCAAGGATGTTCAGGCTCTGTGCATGCCCCTGGAGGGTTAACTCTGGGAGCCTCGACCCACTGCTGCCCCTACCCAGCTCACTCAAACCTCAGGTTCTTGCAGTCTGCCTCTGCTGCTGGTGAGGACCTTCGCCGCGGGTGCGGCTCCTGGCATCTGCTGCGGGTGCGGCAGGTGCGGCGGGTGCGGCGTCTGCGGCGGATGCCAGCGGTTTCTGCAGCTCCTGTGTCTCCTGCGACTGCGACTGCGGCTCCAGGCGGCCGCACTTAAACGTGACTCAGCAGGTCTGGAGCGGGACGCCATCTTCCCTGCCTTTTGTTTTATTTTGTTTTGTTTTTTCCTGGTTGCTCGTCTGAGTTGCGTGGATTTTTTTGGCTCCACACTGTCCAGGGAACTTCACGCTCCTCTCCCTGCAGCTCTATGCTGCTCCATTTACGCTTTTGTCGCGTTCTATCCCTCTCTGTCTGTGAGCTCCCTTACATCCATCCTCCTATGTCGGCCATCTTGCGAGTCTCCTGAATAGGCAGATTTACAGACAGAAGAAGAGACAGAGGTAAGGATCATTCAACCATCTGCTGATTCACTCCCCAAATGGCTTCAGCAGTCAGAACTGAGCCTATTCAAACCTAGGAGCTTCTTCTGGGTCTACCATGTGATTGCAGTGTCCCAAGGATTTGGGCCATCCTCTGCGACTTTCCCGTCATGGCAGGGAGTTGGATCAGAAGTGGAGAAACCTGGACACCAGGCCCATATGGGTTCATAGAATTGTAAGGGGAAGATTAGCCAATCGAATCATCATGCAGGGCACATCTTAGAAAATTATTAAGCATAGGATTTATCTATTTAGTAATTTAGAATGTAGAAATACAGAGAGAAAGAGTGACATTGAGAAAAAAATGTTGAAAGAAAAATGTATAAAAATGTAACACCCACATGTTCATACCACAAGTGCTCACAATAGATGGAAGTTGGTCAAACCAAAGTCAACTGTCTGAACATGATCCAGTCCTTTCATTTCTGAACAGGGAATGAAGTACTTGATTAATCACCTGCTGCCTTCCAGTGTGGGCCTTTGTAGGAATATGGATTGATGGGCCCAGCGGCGTAGCCTAGAGCCTAAAATCTTCGCCTTGAATGCACCAGGATCCCATATGTGTGCCGATTCCAGTCCCGGCAGCTCCACTTCCCATCCAGCTCCCTGTTTGTGGCCTGGGAAAGCAGTCGAGGACGGCCCAAAACCTTGGGACCCTGCATCCATGTGGGAGACCTGGAGGAGTTCCTGGTTCCCGGCTTCGGATTGGTGCAGCACCGGCCGTTGCGGCTCACTTGAGGAGTGAATAATCAGACAGAAGATCTTCCTCTCTGTCTCTCCTCCTCTCTGTATATCTGACTTTGTAATAAAAATAAATAAATCTTTAAAAAAATGAGTACGGATTGAAAGAAAAAAATGAGTCTCCCTTGTTTACACTCATCCTCAAGTGTGCCCTCCTCTAGGCCTGTATCCTGGATACAGGGCCTAACATCCTGACTAGGGTCACAGATGCTCAACCTTGAGCTGGATCCCTGAAATGCACAGTGAGTGGGATCCTCAAGTACAGGGCCTTGTGTAATCCTGGGGATGGGATGAAGCTGTCTTCTCTCACATGTCATTACAAGGGGCATGCACCTCATGTTGGTGTCTGTTCAAGTCCTGCATCCTTCACTTTCAATCCAACTCCCTGTTAATGTGGCTGGGAATGCAGCAGAAATTTGCTGCACGTATTTTAAGTGTGACCTCTGCCTTATTTTAATACAAGTTCTATTAAAAACTTGACCATTTTAAAGGCAGAAGGTGTACTTAAAATATCATTACTGAGGTTAGATAATGCACGAATATATTATCCTCTTCATTTTGATATTCACATTTTATTTTGGGTGTTTTTGTACCATGATTTTTGTTTGTTTGTTTGTTTTGTTTTTAGTTCAGTAAAGATACACAAGCATTTGTCCCTGTCACGGTAGCCTAGTGGCTAAAGTCCTTGTCTTGCACGTGCCAGGACCCCACCTGGATGCTGGTTCTAATCCCGGCTTCCACACTTCCCATCCAGCTCCCTGCTTGTGGCCTGGGAAAGCAGTTGAGGACGGCCCAAGGCTTTGGGACACTGCACCCGTGTTGGAGATTCGGAAGAGTCTCTTGGCTTCCGGCTTCAGATTGGCTCATCTCTGGACATTGCAGCCACTTGGATGGAAGATCTTCCTCTCTATCGCTCCTCTTTTGTATATCTGACTTTTCAATAAAAAACATAAAATAAATCTTTTTAAAAAAAGATATGCAAGCAATCATGAGTACAGACAGATTTTTTGTCACTGCCATTTCTTAGAGTTTAGAATTTTATTTTATTCAGCTTTGCTTACATTGCATGACTTGTAGATACTAGAGTCACACAAAAATTGAAATACATTAATACTAATCAACACATCCAGAGTTTTTCTGCTTTCACAAAGTTTTTTCCTTTAATTACATATTGTTCTAAAATCTTTGTTATTTTTCTCCCCCCTTTTTTTGGTGTGTTGAAATAAAACCCATTGAGTTCTGACTTGGCAAGCAATATTTTTTCATCTGAACTGCAAGCACAAACAGAATATTTTCAAAAAATATTATGAAGGAAACACATAAGATTTCTTGTAAATGTTATTAATATGAATGTAACTAAGTTCCAGATCTTAAATTCAGAAATATTTCAATGACACTGATACAGTTGCTTAATAGGTTGAAATCGTAGTCTAGAGCTTATGTGTCCTTTATTATCATTGATAATAACATCAGAATGTCTAATTCATAACATATTACTCAAAATACTAACATTGGACAAATATTTTATTTAACATAATGCACAATATACAGAGAAACCATTTTTACAATCAGCTAGTTTTGGTTTAAAGCAGACAAGTACTTCCAAAATAGAGTTATATCACATTTTCAATATCATGCCATCACCTTGGCATTACATGATTTTCTTTAAAAGTTTGATTGATTGAGCCCAGTGTGGTAGCCTAGCAACTAAAGTCCTCACCTTGCGTTCACCAGGGTTTCATATGGATTCTGGTTCTATTCTGGGCAGTCCTGCTTCCCATACAGCTCCCCGCTTGTGACTTGGGAAAGCAGTTGAGGACAGTCCGAAGCCCTGGGAAGCTGTACCCACAGGAGATTCTGGCTCCTGGCTTCAAATCTGCTCAGTTTTGGCTATTGCAGCCACTTTAGAGTGAATCAGTGGACAAAAGATCTTCCTCTCTGTCTCGCCTCGTTTCTGTTTGGCAGACTTTCCAATAAAAAAAGTTTGATTGATTGATTGATGTGGCATAGAATTGAACGAGGGAAAGGCAAAGAAAAAGAAGAAACAGGAATTGAGAATATAGACTGCATAAATAGTGATTATATATAATATATTATAATTTATTATTGTCTATTATATATAAAATTATATATAATTTATTATTATATATTATTTTATCTTATATATCACATATATAATATATTATATATATAATGTAGAATATAATCAAGTAGGCATAAATGTCAGGCCAAGTATTTGTGATATCCAGACCGATAACTCTCTTCACATGGGGTACAGGAAGAAACATTGTAAGGTAGATGTGAACTTCCTTTGAGAAGACACCCCACTGGCTCCCGTTACCTGACAAGCCTGAAAGGAGTTTAGCCTAGAATAGGCAGCATCTCTAGGAGGAAGTTTACAACCCTACCTGCAGCATTACTGACCCCAGGCTTTCCCCTCAGTAGCACTGGTCCTGTTGGAAGCTGGGCAGAGTGAAGTGTATTTTCAGTTCAGGGCCAATAAGGACCTGAGGGTCCTTTGGCCCCAGGGTAGCTGCACTTCCACTGGGCCTGTTCTTGGAAGAGCTGGCAGGTCTCTTTGGAACTCCTGGCTTTCCACATCGAGAGCTAACACCTTTTGGGGTAAATGACCTTGTTGGCACCACGACAACAGATCACGATGTGAAACATGCCAACATTGCTTACATTGTTCCCGCTATCTCACTTGCTTCTCATCCTTCTCATCTCTGGAAAAATAGACCACAAAGACAGCCTCTAAGTTGTCTGCCAAGGGGATATGAGTCTCATCTCTAATCCTTGGTGACCTGTGCTAGAAGTCAACAGTCACAGGTATATTTTCACATTTCTTACCAGTGCTTAACACAGTGACTTTGAGGAGGATCTGTCGATTCAGATAAGTCCAAATGTGTCCACATTATACAACCTGTATTTACATGTTAAGGTTGGTAGTAAACTTTCAATGTCTACACTTCAATTGTTCTGAAAAGGGGAGTTCTGTCCACTGACTGTGCCCACGGCAGTAGGAATCCAGCTGTCAAGTCAATTCATACTTTAAGCTCTCAATTTTTTGGATATGTTATGTGTTCTAATGTATGTGTGGAGGTACTATTGTAAGAAAAATCCAGCCATGCCTATAAGAAGGTCTGAGGGTCAAACTGTGCATTGCAATAAAGACAATGTCTAAAGAAAAATTTAGGAATGGCATTGCCACTTCATTTTTTTTCCCCTGGCACCTGCTCATCTTGACCTGTGTAGCCCAGGCCATAGCATTTTGAACATGCTGAACCAAGGACTCATACTTTGCCATCCTACCTGAAGAAATGACTGATACATTGGTCCCAAGGAAAAACAGAGTGTTTATCTCCAACTTGCCTTTTACTCTTGCGTTGACTTATATCAGATACTTTTAAGTGTGGCAGTGTTGTAAAGGTTAACGGAATGTGGCATAAAGAAATGTCTAAGAGTAATTGGGTTGCGTTTATTTTATCTTTGGATAAAGATTCTGCCAAAAAATGCACCAAAACAACAAATGGTAAACAGTTATTTGGTCAAATTATAAAAACAAGCATTAATATTGTCAATGAGAGCAGCTCAATCCAGGCAACAACACAAGTATTTAAAAATTTGTCACAGAGCTGGGAAAATTGGACACTTAAGTAATACCTGTCCTAGAAATATTCTTGCAGAACTAAAACTTCCAATTAAGAAGAAAGAAAGAAAATTCCTAAAGCAGAATAAGCAGAATGATGAGGAGAAAGTGAAGATGAAGGGAAAGATGCTACTTTGGACAGTCTCAGCCAGGCTGTAGCCTGCCAGGAAACCAAAACTGAAGAACATGAAATACAAATGGAAACACATTTGTAAACACATGGGGTACTTGAACATCAGAAAACTCTCAAGATGCTTAAGTTACATAAAATCACATATTTCAGAAAATCTTAGTTGTTAAAATTGAATGTAGTATGCAAATAATCCTATTTAAAAAACGTAGAACATGCAGTTTAGCTGAGGAATCAGGTCCCTTTTGGGATCTGAGCATAAGAGCACTTAACACCAACTTTTAAAGAAAAATAGTTACTAGAAAATTTTAAAACATTTAAAGCATCATGTCTCTATTTTGCTTTAGCACAGTACAGTTCATGCAGCCCTAATTTGAAACATTTTAAATACCAATATCCTGTCTAAAGTAGGACAGTTAGCACCATGGAACCTTGTTTCATGCACATTATGCATGTAAAGTTTATCAAAACATAAAGTTCACATTCTAATGTTCAAAAACACTCAGGCTCCATACTTAAGATATCTCATTATGTATATGAAAATGATCTAAAATTTAAAACTCTGGAATCCAAAGAGCTCCTGGTCCCAAGAATTTTAGATAAGGAGCATGCAACCCTTACTAAAACTCCTAATTAGGTAGTAAAGACATTGAAAATGACCAATTAAAAAAAAGTAAGAACAGAATACTGTTGCAGTAATGCCACTGTCATCCCATGCAAAAACTGATTTGAGATGTCCATTGTATTTATTCATGTCTGATTACTATACATGAAGACTTTTGAAATTTAATGTTGAAAACAAGAATATCTTAAAGATTAATAAATTTTTGTAAAGGTTTGTCTAAAAAAAGTTTTGGGATGTGCATTTGGCCCAGTGTTTAGATACCGCTTAGAACACTCACACCAAAGTGCCTGGGTTCAAATCCTGGTATCATACCTAAGTCTAGATTTCTGCTAATGTACAACCTGGAAGGCAACAAGTGATGGATCAAGTATTTGGTCTCTTGTACCCATGCGGAAAAGCTGAGTTATGTTCTGACTGCTGACTTTGGCCAGAGCAATTTGTCGCAAGTTTCTGAGGAGTGAATAAACCACTGGATGGGAGATTCTGTCTGTCTCTGTCTTTCAGTGTCTGTTTATCTCCGCTTCCCAAATAAATTAACTGAATGGTAAATGAATGAATCAGATATCTGAGTATTTCCAAATAGTTCAGAAGTTCATGACTGAAAAAATTCAGGGAAACAGGAAAGTATGGTCAGATACAAAATATCAATGAAATATGAAAACAATGAAAGTGAATTAAAAAGAAATTCTAAAACAATTACAACAGATTACATGAAAATGTCATACAAGAGTCTAATAGTATATTTAATCATGCAAAATAGTTAGTGAGCTTAAAAGGGACAATGGATATTACCATATCTGAGGCACAGAGACTAAAAAGAAAAAAGAAAAACAAATAAAGCCTAAAGGACATGATGTGGATGTCATCAAGTACACACACATGCACACCCACACACACACACACACACACACACACACACATATATTATGTGGGAGTCAGACCAAAAGCAAAACAAATTTGAAAACTAAAATTAAATGGGTACAAAACATATCTGTTTTCATAACCCAGTTATACAAAATCTGTGTATATACCTATGAATGTGGAGACAAAACATCAAAATGTTCCAAATGAGACTAAAGAATGACTGTGCTAATTTACATACTCAGAAAAATGTGAAAAACTAGTTTTTGACCCAAGTCAAAGTTGCGAAATAATCTTGCTTTCCAGACCTAACCTGGAGAATAATGAAGGCCTATGCCACTCTGGCATAGTTCCAACCATTGTCCTCAAGGTTCTGGGGGTGGGAGAAAAACAGGTAATTCTGCTAGCTCCAAATAGCCCACATTACTAATTACACCATGCAACTCCTTCACCATACTACTCTTTCACTGGGACACAAGTGCCAGAATGAGCACTATTCTAACAAAGGGGGCATTACGAAAATCCACAATGTGTGTCACTAATATTCATGCCACTGGAATTCACAGCAGAAAAATAGTATTCAAACAAAGGAGTATAATATTTATTGCTTTACAAAAGGGTGCTTAAGAAAATAACAAATGAAACAAATAATGTCCAATCATTTTTAAATCAATATGTAAGTCATCTAACACAAAATATATCATTTTAACACAAAACTCAGTGGTTTTCTAGTGTATTCACAAGGTTGTGTAACAATCCCAATTGGCACCTAAATCATTTCATTATTTCCAACAAAAGTCCGGTAACTGTTACCGAGCACTTCCTATTCTCACTGCTTCTCCCAGAACCTGTCAGGCATGACTCTGCTTCAGGAATCTATGGATTTACATATTTCTTTTAAACGAAATCATACAATATGTAACCTTCAGTGACTGGCCTTTTGGGCACAATATAATATTTTCAAGGTTCATTCATGTTTCAGCTTATGTCAGAATTATGTTCAATACATCAGCTTCTATATTCCATTGCATGGATGTACCATATTATTGATCCATTCTCAGCTAAAGGGTAATTGAGTTGCTTCCATTTGAGAATATTAAGAACAATGCTTCTATGAACAGTGAAGTCCAAGGTTTTGAAAGAAGACACACTTTCATTTTTCTTAGTGTATTCTTATGAATGGGACAGCTAGAACTTGAACTAGCACTCATATAGGATATCTGTGTTACAGGTGCTAGATTAACTTAATGTGCTACACACAAGTTTTGAATATATTAGTTTTTTAAATCTTTACAAATATTAGTATAAAAGTAACCTTATTACCTCATGCACTTTTTCTATAGAAACAAAATATTCACTGTTGTTTCTGTAAGTTTTTGGAAGCTTTTTTATTTTTCACATTCCTGTTGTCCAAATATCTGCAACTCAAGGACACAACTCAGCACTCATTTCTGGAACCACTCAAGTTTCATCCCAGACTGGATGGATAGTTTGCACTAATTCTTGGTGGGGCTGGGAGAGAGTGGGCGTGCGTCCGGAGCATAGTATGATCCCTATGATTGAGAAGATTCTCTGGACATACACAGGCATGATATTCCTGACAGGGTCATTCACTATGAACAGACTGGAAAGAAATTAGGTACTCAATCAACGAGGGGACATTCCCAGACTCCCAGAAGGACACAGCAACTGAATTCTTCATATATCTTCACTGTTCAGGCCTCCATGTTTCCTTGGCTGGTACCCACAAAGCCCTCCCCATGAGTGCCCACATTTTCATTCAATCTGTAAATTTTATCCCAACTCATTTTTCTTATATAGCAGAACATGAGAGTGGATACAGTTACCCTAATTTTTAATAAAAACACTGAGTCATACAGAGTTCAAATCATGTTAGGCTCACATAGTATAGAGGCCAGGAAGAGAGTTATGTTAGGATTTCGTAGTCCATGCATTTTTACCTCTATGACACACTGTTTCTTGGATCTATTCTTGCCCATTCTACACAATAAAAATATCCTGAGAACAATACCATCATACTTCTTTATAACTGTGGCCAAAGGCAGGAATGGGTGTTCCCACCAGCAATATAGCACTTATGTGGAAATGATGTTCAGAATACTGATGAAACATGAAATCCTGAGAATTACTTTCTGTTTAAAATGCAAATAAACAATAATACCTACTTAAAGTTGCACATACTGTATCTGCTCATACAACATTCCCAGTGTATGTTCTGCTGAAGGCATTCAAAATGAGACAATTGGTCACTCAGTGTAAGATCAGGTTGACAAAATGGAGAGTGGAGCATAACAGCTGGAACCTTCATTGCTAGTGACAGGGATTCTGCATGACAAACCACCTCTCACCTGACTCCTGTTTTGTAACAGATCAAAAGATGACTACCAATTTCATTTAGCATATATAGCAGTTAGCAGTGAGATAAATGTCCCAAAGACACAGTGGAAGTGCTTGAGACAGTGCCATAAAACTCCACAGCTTATGTCCCAGATGCCTGAACTGTGTGTAATAGACAATAACAGGCCCCTGTTGAACCAGGACAGTATCTGGACACATCAGAGTCGTAAGAATGCAGAAGGAATAACGGGAAGGAATGGAATATACTCTGGAAAAGCTGGTTGAGTTTTGAGGGAGAACCCAGTGGGAGGAAGGGTGTGGTGGAGGCTCTGAGGAGGTGACTACAGAGAGTACTCACCTCCTCCTTTAAAATCTCTTGATAGTGATACTGGAGAACTCTTTAGCAGGTTGAAAATGAGTCTGACGGCTAAGTTAGATTAAAAGCAACAACAGCAATGACAAAATCTTGTTTAATTGTGAGCACAGGAAGCAGATTGAGCTTCTGTCTCCTGTGTGAGGTCAGTCTGAGTTTAGCATGGCCAGTGTAACAGCCACAGACACGGGCGATGTTCCACATAAGGAATGAAAAATCAAGCACCAGTTCAGCAGGAGGGTCTTGGTCCCTCCTTAAAATCACCATGTACTCTATTCAAGATTCTTATACATCCATACATATCTGAGTTGTCTATGCCTTATCCGCGGAATTGGACCCAGCAAGGGCTTCTAGGGTTCCTCTGAAACAAAAGGTGAAGAAGAATGGAGGAAACATGCCCCTAATAGGTCTTGCCTGGTGTCTGTTCAATTTCATTGTCATTCAAATATCCACTGTTGCTTTAAATCCCACTCTCACTGCCAGTGGTATGCATATACCCACTTGACTCAGGAAATCTAGGTTTCTCCACAAATAGGTCCAGATTTTCTGTATTGGACAAGAAGAACTGATATTATATAACAGGCATCCAGGTACCAGCTGCTCAGTGTGAGGAAAGAAACACGTGAGCCTGGGACAGGTGGTGGAATCTCCTTTGGAGCATGTAAAAACAGAATTACTCAGGTCATGGTAGGAAAGCAAATTCCATTTCAATTGGTGGTCAAGAAAGCCTGGGTCAGCATGAGGCTCTGTCATGAAGGAAATGTGATCTAAGACTGAATATCTCTCTTCCTGTACAAGACAGGGGTAAGAGAGATCACATATTTTAAAAATTGTAATAAAAAAGGAGGCCTCAAAAAGAAGAGAGTGAAGCAGTGAGGAGAGGGCAGATTTATACTCTGAGCAGAGGAACTAAGGGCCATCAAAAGGATCCCAGCAGTTGAATGTCCACAGACAGGTCACAGACACTCCCACTGACCTTACATAGGCTGTGTGGTCAGGGAAGATCCTGCACAGTGGGTTCCCTTTCAGCCACAGCTCTTCCAGCTTCAGCTCTTTTACCTTCTCCAGTTCTAGCGTTGTCCGAATCTGCGACAAACAAGAGGATAAGAGCAATATGAGTTACAAGGAGAGACGTCCATGGCCCTGCACTCCCAGTCCTGACCCTTACCCACAGGTATATCATCTGCATGTTGTCACCTGATATGCACCTGCCCACTCATCCTCAACCCCACTTACTTGTGGCTCCCTCTTCTCACCTCATTATCACACAGGTTCAAGGTCTTGACTTTGGGGGCCTTGTCTAAAATGTCAGACAGGCCATCCAGATGGTACAGTTTGTTGTTGCACAAATTCAGAGCCAAGAGCTTTGGGGAAGGAGGGGTTGGAGTGATAGTTCATATCTGTGGCTTGGGAGATACGCTTGCTCTCCAGTCCACCCTGAGACACTCTGTCCCATGTTGGAGCCCTAGTCCTAGGACCGTACCTCGGGAAATTCTGTTCCAATGATCTGTAGGGTTGCAGCCATGCATTGCCTTTGATTCAGTATCATGTCAATATGATGATGCATCAAGTCTTCAGGAAACCAGGAGAAGGGAACCAGAAGGAGATGAGTTGACAAGAGCCAACACCAACACCTTCCAAGTGGTCATCACTTTGTGTACTTCCCAGGTTATTCTCTCCCCCAAACACCCTGCCTTCTCTCTCCATGCAACTGCAGCTCTCAGCTATACCTGGGTCAAGTCGTAGACTTTGTAGATCAAGGCGCTTTGTGTTGGCATCATACCGTTTGTACAAAGTGCGCTGTGAAGACACATATGGAGAGCAGGGCTCTGAGGCTCAGCCAGAGGGGCTGGTGACAGGGACATGTAGGACTGCGGGGAGAAGAGGCAGGTCTGTGGAGTGTGCACTGCACAACATTCCTTAACCTCGTTACCTTCAGCAGTTGCATTTCTTCTGGTTTGAGCTGGTTCTGCACAGAGTAGGGTGCAGCAGAGCGATGGACGAACACAGCTATCTGTGAAAGAAGGGGCAGGGTAAGCACCAGGATCTCTGATCCCAAGCAGGAACACCACCAGCCCCTGGCCCTGGGACTCGGTTTTGCAGTGTCCTCTGCGCACACCTTTCTGTTGTCATCATCCCGAATCTTTTCACTCACATCCCTCAGGGCGGATGCTGCAATCTCATCTTGAATAAAGAAACAGGCCTGGTTCCTGATGTAATGAAACTATGGGGAAGCAACAGCAACAGTCTGACAGCTTATCTGTTCCTGCTGAGCCAGGCTCCTCTCTTCCTAACCTGTACGGCTTCACCATTTCTTTGAATTGTATTTTCCAATTTTCTGCTCTTATACTTTCTCATATTTGGGACCTAGGTATAAAATGGAAGAATAAAAAATGAGATCAAGAATATAAAATTAAAGGTAGACAGAAAGCTCAATATAGTGTTCTTTTCAGACCCCCAAACTAACTTTAAATGTCTCCTTAAAAAATATCGCTGGCACAATTTCTTAATTTTGTGCTAAATACAGGTTTTCCAAAATCTTTTTCTATCCATTCATAATTTCTCTTCCACTGAGTCAACTTACGTTCTTTTTTTTTAAGATTTATTTATTTATTATTACAAAGTCAGATATACAGAGAGGAGGAGAGACAGATAGGAAGATCTTCTGTCTGATGATTCACTCCCCAAGTGAGCCGCAACGGTCGCTGCGCGCCGATCTGAAGCCGGGAACCCGGAACCTCTTCTGGGTCTCCCACGTGGGTGCAGTGTCCCAATGCATTGGGCAGTCCTCAACTGCTTTCCCAGGCCACAAGCAGGGAGCTGGATGGGAAGTGGAGCTGCCGGGACTAGAACCGGCCCCCATACGGGACCCTGGTGCGGTCAAGGCGAGGACTGTAGCCACTAGGCCACGCCGCCGGGCCCCCAACTTACGTTCTTTTACTTTTTAATATTTCAGAATATTCCACCTCACACAAACCTTAAGAAAACACTCTCCATGTCTTTGAACTGGCAAGGTGCTTATTCAACCTGTTTTTTTTTTTTCCTTATATCTACATTTGGATGTTTGTCTATTTGCACAAAGCGAGATGAGCTTGGTCATGATCACAGTGCATTCTCCTCTTGCTGCATTGTATAGTATATGGAGTGCTGGGGAAGAGATACAAGTAGAATTTCATAAGTGGTAAGACAATTGTCTATACCCTCCTCCATCACTGATAGCAAGGCTGCAAGTAAGACTGCCTCGCCATCGCTCCACTTCTAACAAAGAGAAACCACAGAGAATTAAAGAGTTGTTTGTTTCCAGGGGCTGCTTCATATAAACCGAGTCACCCATTCACCTTGCTCTGTAACTGCAGGTACTGTTGAGCATCCACTGTTGCCATGGTTTCAGCATTTTTCTGGTGGTGTGAAGTTGAAGGCTGGCATTCATTATGTTCATAGCAAAGATTCCCTTGGCTTAAATAAACTAGGGAACAAATTCCAGGCTTTCTTCATTCCTTGTTGAAGGATACTACCACCACCGTATTGTAAAATTTACAACAAACATAAAGGCTGACGATCCATCAATTTCAAAGGCAATAAGTCATGGGCTAACCCCATTACAGTGCAAGAAATATGCTAACCTGTCCCAGGGAATCAAACACACAAACCGCAGAAACCCGACTCTTCGGCATGTCCTGATATTACACAAGAAGCACAGTGAGAGGAGAAAAATCTTGAATCAAATAGTACTTTTGTGAAGTCTTTTTTTTTTTTTTTTTAACAAATACATTGTTGCAGGGCTGATGTGGTGGCATATCAGGGTAATCCTTTACCTATAAGTTCCAGCATCCCACAAGGCAGCCTGTTCACGTCCTGGCTGTCCCACTTAGATCCAGCTTCCTGCTAACATGCCTGGGAAAGAAGTGAAAGATGCTGCAAGTCCTTGGACACCTGCATACCTGTGGGAGACTCAAAAGAAGCTTTAGGATTCTAGCTTCAAATCAGTCTAGCCCCAGTCACTGTGGCCATTTGACTACTGAAGCTAGTGGATGGAAGATATTTCCTCTCTCTCTCTCTTTCCTCATAACTATACATTTCAAAAATAAGTAAATCCCTTTTAAAAATAGAGTTCATCTATGAAGACTAGAAATGATGTCACCCATGGCATGGACTGGGCACTAACCTCACACCAAGAAACTCTCAATCTTACCTTCCTTCCTCAGGGTTCTGTTATCTACCAACAGCACCAAAACCTGGGAGGCCACCAGATCCTGAGTAAGCTGAATTTTTTTTTTTTTGGCTGAAGTTGTATAAGCTTTAAGGATAGATGACACTGAGGTAGTACCCTCATAAAAATGTCCCACTGATTCCATAGTTTCTCACATTCACAATGGATTTTTGAACATCCAGAACAAGTTTTCATTGAAATGCTTTCACCCTGGAAGACAGCGCTTCCTAAACCCAACCCTTCTCTAACAAAGAGTGGTGAGCATCAAGTAAAATTTCCAACTCTTTGTAGACTTCCCTGCTGTCTTTCCCTTGTTGAGCTCTAGTTTCTTTTGTGATTACAGAGTATCATCCTACTGTCACTGCATTAATTGAATTACCCAGAGCACCTATGCACTTCCTGTTCTTTTATCCAGTAATCCTGTCACTTGCTAAAGGGAGTATTAAAGGTCAAAAAAATAACCTTGACTGTGGTTACTTCTTTCAACTCTAGTCAGTTTTCGTTTTGTCTGTTTTGGAGCTCTGAGTTTGAAGAACACTCCTGAGATCCTTAGGAATTCCCAGTGTCACTTTTTTTTTTTTTTTGGTGAAGGAATATCCTATTATGAGTCTCACCAATGTTCTGTGCCACGACGCTATGATTATTTGAGAATGTAGCCCAGGCAGGCTTATAAATGCTTGCATTGTATTTCATCCTGCATTCACTCCTTGGAGTTGTGCTGCTGTTCTGCATCAGCATTTCCCACATTCCTCACCAACACATGCACAGGTTCTTATGATCATTCCTAATCCTTAAATTTATAGCAGCACAATGTGTAATAGAGAAGGCAGCAAAACAATCCAGATGCCCATTGAAAAAGGGATGAATAAAGAAACTGTGGTACATCTACTCCATGGAATACTACTTAGCCATTAAAAACAATGAAATTCTACCATTTGCAACCAAATGGTCCCAACTAGAGACCAATACGCTCAATGAATTAAGCCAACCCCAAAAGAACAAATATCATATATCCTCTCTGATATAAGGCAGCCTTCATGCACAATGTAAGATCGATCAATATACAGGTAAACATGCATACACATATATTCATCTAGAGGAACTTTATAATGGAGACTAGCATACTGGGAAGGGAAGATACACTGCAATGTATAGCTTTACTCCTGGATAAAGGGAGGACTCTCAGTGAAACAGTTAAACATATCTTGTCAATACTCGATTTTCTATCATTGTTTATGCCTACAATGCCATGATGACATTACATAGAATGTTAACCTTGTAACTTCTACTTACTACTGTAATAATATGAAGGGAAATAGTGAGAGGGAAGCGGTGGGAGGGAAAAGGGGGAAAGGAGAACCCCTATCCTATTAAAATGTATCTTGATAAATCATAAGCATATTTTTAAAAAATAAAATAATTTTTGATTAAAAATCACACTGTGATGAGACTTTAAAAGTTTTCTTACTTCTTTCTCCCATAAGTACATCTGTAAAGCATATTTTATTTTACTGTAGTCATCTGAAATGATGATCCAACAGATGGTAACAATAGTTCTTTTGCAGAGGAGACTGCTCTCTATCAGCTCTTTTCCTGGGCTCTAACCATCAATGTTCTCCAAGTTTTTGTGTTATACTTTTTTTTTTAAAGATTTATTATTATTGGAAAGCTGGATATACAGAGAGGAGGAGAGACAGAGACGAAGATCTTCCATCCAATGTTTCACTCCCCAAGTGAGCCACAATGGGCCGATGCACGCCAATCCGCGCCAATCCGATGCCGGGAACCAGGAACCTCTTCCAGGTCTCCCACGCGGGTGCAGGGTCCCAAAGCTTTGGGCCGTCCTCGACTGCTTTCCCAGGCCACAAGCACGGAGCTGGGTGGGAAGTGGAGCTGCCGGGATTAGAACCGGCGCCCATATGGGATCCCGGGGCTTTCAAGGCGAGGACTTTAGCCGCTAGGCCACGCCGCTGGGCCCGTGTTATACTTTTTGTACATTGCAGCTCCACATTGTTTCAGAACACTCTAGTGAAGGAAGCTTGGTTTGCTGTTAATCACTTTACATTATATTGATTACAGTCAGGCCACAGATCAACTCCTTGGTGGTCGTGGTGGTGTTGGCATGTGAATGGGTGATCAATTTTGACATTGAAATATGTGGCCTGGACAACTGTGCTACCACAAATTTTAGGACTTTGTCTGAAGTGTTGGAAGTGAAATCAAATGTGAGTTGACCCACACATGGCACTTACTAGCTCTCAAAAACATGGAAAAGGCCTACATACCATTTCTCTCATTCTCCACATCTGTCAGCAGGTCTGTCTTCAAAATAATACACATATATTGCAATTTCATTTCAACCTCTTGGTCCTAGAAAATTATCTGGATTATATGGTCTCCCAACTGTACTTCTGGTTTTACAAATCCTGTCATTCTTCTGCTGAAAATCTTCTGACAGGGGTCTGAAGACCCCATTCAATGTGTTCAAAAACCATGTGTTTATAATGACTCTCAAAAATAACAAACTTTCTACTGGAATGTAGAGAATTTCAGGAAAGTAACTAATTTTAATGAAAGGTCATAAATGAAAGGAAATAATATATTATTAAAGTGAGGGTTTAGGATACATGATAGAGGTAGGTAATATACGAAGAGTTAGTGTGGAGAACCAACATTCTTTCAGGAATAGTGAAACTGAGGAAACAGTGTCGAGGTGAACTGCCTGACAGTCTCAAAGAGGCTATCACACAGGATACTCCACAAGTGATACAAAGCCACGGAGAGACCCAATGGACAGAGATTCCAAAGACAGAAAACACACAGTGGTGCATCAATTTATTGAACTCTTGTGTGTCAGTTCAACCCTTGTTCTGCATCTGTGTTGCCCATAATTAAACATAACACAAGCAGTGTTAGCAGCCAATGCAACTGTCCTAAACTGCCTAGATACCTCCTAAGGATGTATGTGTTCATTGATCCTTCCACTCATGAATTGCAGTGAATATACTTTATGACCTCAGATACATTCTTACTAATATTTCAGAGGGTCATTTGGAGATTCTTCTTACACTACTGCCAAGCCACTGAATTATTTTGTAGAACCAAGGTTCTTTCATAAATGGCGTCACTGAGAAAAAAAAATATGGAGATGAGCAGCTCTGAAATATGAAAAAATCAACTAATGCTTATGTTTCCAGAAGTCTGCCTGACACAAATTATCAGTGAAGTAGTGAAAAACCAAAAATGCTCAGTGAGACGAGAGACGTTAGAGAGAGTTGCAGATTGTGAGCCACCATCTTAGTATCCCATCACTTCAAAGTAGAAAGAAGTTGCCGCCTACCCCACCACTCAGTTTTAGCTGAGCGGGAATTCGACAGCTATCCACTAAATTTACTCCACGCTATAAAGCTGACTGGAGTGTGAGCACTGCCATGCTGTTTTCCTTCCTCTTCACCCACACCCCCCACCCCCAGCACAGAGTACCATATTCAGCAGCAAAAAGCCACACAGTGTGCTTTTGTTCTGTCCCTACCAGTGTCATAACCAAAAGTCAGGGCAGTGTGTGAGACAGAGGTCAGATGCCCTGCATCCTGCAATTGGGAGAATTTGGAGGCATTAGTCCCTGAACTGTGTTATTGCACTCTATGTGCACAGGGGAATACAAATCAAAACCACAATGAGTTATTACCTCACCTTTGCTAAAAATCCAAAATATGGAGAGTAACAAATGCAGGCAAGAATGTGCAGAAAGGGGAGTGCATATACATTTTTTGTAGGAATGCAAATTAGTGTAGCCACTGTGGAACACAGTGTGGCAATTTCTTAAAGTAGAAACAGACTTGCCATATGATTCCTGATATATCCCAAGGACTTCAACAAGATGATTTAAAGAGAGATCTGCACCATTATGTGATTTTTTTTAAAAAAAAAGATTTATTTATTTTTATTGGAAAGGCAGATGCACAGAGAGGAGGAAACAAAAGAGAGGAAGATCTTCCATCTGATGATTCACTCCCCAAGTGACCACAACAGCCGGAGCTGAGCCAATCCGAAGCCAAGAGCCAGGAGCTTCTTCCAGGTCCTCCACGTGGGTGCAGGGTCCCAAGGCTTTGGGCCGTCCTTGACTGTTTTCCCAAGCTATAGGCAGGGAGCTGGATGGGAAGCAGGGCCACCAGGTCTAGAACTGGCACCCATGTAGGATCCCGACAAGTTCAAGGTGAGGACTTAAGCTGCTAGGCCACCGCGCCGGGTCCTTCACCATCATGTTTTGTAGCAACATTATTCACAATAACTAAAATAAGAAATCAACCAAGGTGTTCATCATCAGAGGAGTGGATAAAGAATGTACAAAATGATAAAATTCTACCATTTACAGTTAAATGAACTCAACTGGAGAGCACATTAAGTGAAATAAACCAAACTCAGAAGGACAAATACCACATGCCCTCCCTTGTACGTGGAAGCTACAATTGAAAAAAAAAAAGAATAAATGATCTTCTGTGTGCATTGGTATCACTGCAAACATAGTACTATAAACTTTGTTTTCATATTTTTGTTAAAATAATGGTTAAGAATGTTACATGACTACAGTCTTTTTAAAAATTGGTGTAATCGAATAAATTTTATTTTTGATAATTTTTACATATTTGATTAGGGGGCAAAGGGCCAAGGGCTAGAGAAAAGTGGGTGAGACCATTGTTTTCACATTCTCTTTTTCCTTCCTGTGTCTTGGGGGAGGGGAGAGAGAACGGGAGAAGCCAAACCCAGCCTCTCAACCATTTCAAGGTCCCCGATGTGGGGCATGCTCCAAGAGTCCTGCTCAAGTGGTTTTGATAATTCAACAGTTATGAATTGCTGCCAATCTTGCCACTCCAATTGCGATGAAATCTCTCCAGACTCCACTGGCTGGCATACTCCATCTAGCTTCGGTTTGCCCAGGTATTCACTGCCAGCTCTTTGCTGGGGTGGTTGAGTGATTTGTTCTATCCTCCCTCCACTGTTGTGGTACCAGGTGTCCTCTAAAGGCTCCAATGGACTGCCATGTCCTCCATGTGCACCTAGATATGTGTCCACTGCTCTGTGTAAGCCACCAAGGAGGCCCAGCTCTGACACATGCACTCCACGGTCAGACCATGGAACCTACAATTTCCTGCATGATTGGAGTTCTAAGTTGGGGGTATTCCCAAAGAAACTTTACCTGAGGTGATCCCAGACCTGATTCTTGTGTGTGCATGCCAATACAGAGTCAGGCACAGTCTGTCGCCCAAATCAGCCTATACACACACTATTAGTTGCTATTGCTGGGTCAGCTGTCTCCAGCCCTGTCTTCTACACAAACTAATGGGTGTTGCAGTCCAACTTGATCCTGCCTACCGCACACTTGGCCCTCACGCAAACCAGTGGGAGCTGCAGCCTAGTTGGAACGAACTGTAATAACCCCCATCAGGCCTGACTCAGGCCCTGGTTCCTGTGCTTACCAGTATACACAGCAGAAGGGTTCTGTCTGTTCCATATCCCATTCTCCCCTGTGCCAGCATCTGCTAGCTGATGCTGTGGCAAAACCCAAACAACCCTCACCCTCTCTGGCTTATGCATGTACCAGTAGGTACAGTCTACCCAGCCTGGCTTGTCCCCGATCCAGCTTACATGCAGGCCAACAGGTGTTGTAACCCTGCCCATCCTGGTCTGCCCCCAATCACAGCTCTCATGCTCACCAATGGGAATAGTGGCCCAGCAGGGGAGCTCCCTGTAGCTCCCCTACTGGGTTTGCACACTCTTTCCTGGGTCCCATGTGTGCTGGTTGGACAGTGCAGCCCAGTCTGACATGGCCCACCTTGCCTCGGCATTTGCCAGTGGGTGCTGTAGCCTGGCTGGACCTGACCCTCCCTCAGTTCCAGCTCACACTGGTGGGGACTACAGCCTAGCCAGCCTAGCCAACCACCAGTCCCAGGCCTAATAGGGACTGGTTGATATTGCAGCCTTACCTGACATGACCCATACACCATTCTTGCTCTTGAAATTGCCGGAGGGTGATATGAACAGGCCCAACCTGGCTTGCCCCAGATCTGAGCCAAAAGTAAGCCCATGGGTACCAGAATCTGGCCTGGTCTGGGCTGCTCCCTTTCTTGGTCTTGTGCTCACTTGTAGGGACTGTGTCCCAACAGAGGAATTTGGCAATTCCTCCATCAGAACCTCTCCCAATTCCAGATCTCTCACACACCAGTGGGTTCACAGGCCAGCCCTACTTAGTCCACCTCCTGTCCTAGCAGGAATGGTGGCCTTTCCTGAATGGCCCTCACCCATTTCGGTTCTTACTGTTGGGTGTTACAGTCCAGCCAAGCCTGGTCCATATCCAGACACAGCTCACACATGGTTCAGCAAGGACAGAGACCTAACCCAGGCCATCCTATACCCATTCTGGCACTCATGAGCTCCAATGGGTACTGGGGTCTAGCCCAGTCTTGTATGCCCCAGACCCAATACACACCCATGCCAAGGGAGACTGCATCCATGTCCAGACAAGACTACAACCCTCACTCTGGCCCCTGAGCTCACCAGTGGGACCCATAACCCAGCCAAAGTGTCCCCTTAGCTCCTCAACCAAGCTTAATCCGAGTCACAGATCTTGCATGTGCCAGTGGTTGCTCTGAAACAGCTTGGCATAGCCCTTCCCCTGTCTTGGCCTTTGCTTTCAGATGCTGCAGTCTGGCCTGGTCCAGCTGCCCCCCAGTACCAATTCTCACTGGCGAGTGCTGTAAACTGGCCTTACTCAGTCTGCTCTTATCCCTGGCTCATGCAAACCAGTAGGTGTGGCATCCTAGCGTGGCATGACCTGTGTTCAAGGCCATCTGACTTTTTAAAATATTGTCTTGAGGGGACCCAGGGTAGTGGCAGCAACCTAATCCTATACCTTTGGTGCCAGTATCCTATATGGGCATAGGTTCATGCCCCAGTTGCTGCACTTCTGGCCCAGCTCCCTACTTATGGCCTGGGGAAGTAGGATCCTGCAACTGTGTGAGGCTTCAGGGAAGCTCCTGGCTCCTGGCTTTGGATCCGCTCATCTCCAGCCATTGTAGCTATCTAGGGAGTAAGCCAAATGGATGGAAGATCTTTCTCTCTGTCCTCCTTCTCTCTATAAATCTGTCTTCAAATTAAAATAAACAAATATTTAAAATAATAGAAATACGAAGTATCAACTTGAAGAACATTATATATTGCATAAATTAATTTTTAGTATCAAAAAACTGGACAGTGGTTAATGGAGTTTATTATTTTAGTATCTAGTAGTTTAAAAATATACTTATTTCCAACTTTTGCAGAAAAGTTACTGATATGTAATAACTAATCCTCATTTATTCCTTCAATGTGTGTGTATTCTGCTAGAACTTTTGTAGTACTCTTCCTTCCCTCCTTCCTTTATTCAGCTCAACTGCACTAATATAGATGTCTGAAAACATTAAACTAACCATATGCAGTTGGAATTAAAGGTACCATTGTCATGCTGCATTACCTGTCTTAGTCACTTACTGGTTAGTTTTCTCTGCCTTCATTTATGTCATTTGCATTCATGTAATTAATTGATACTGCCTGTAATTTTATCTTTGTATGTATTTCTTGTGGAGAATACTTTCAATTATAGTAGGATATTCTATTTCTCCTGTTTTGAAACTCTTAATTTCCTCCTGGAATTTGTAATTTAATGTGCAGTTTCAAGTTACTGGTCTACCTTTTCCATTGTGTCATCTTCTATTTCTAATATTTTTTGTAGAGTCAAGTATGTAATCCTCTTCTTTATCAAAGTGATTCTTCAGTTACTTATACTTTTCTCTAACCACATTGTCGGGGTTATTGTCCTATACTTTTAAAACAAGGCATCTAACATTTTATTCAACTCTTTCACATTTGTTAACATTTTTATAGTTGCTTTTATAATTATTTATTCCTGACACAGTGGAAAGATACAAAACTGTCTTTTATTAATTAAAGGATCATAGACAGTCTTTACAACCACTACTGGATTTTATTTTGTGTAATTTTCATCTTTGAATGCACTGGAAATTCCATACAGATTAAAAAGAATTTTAAGTTGTTGGCTTGGAGCTGGAGAGGGCCAGATAACCTTGGCTGTGAGCTCCCAGGCCCAGTGCCATTTGTGCTTAGTAACAACTTGATAGGGGAACACAAAGACTTTTAAGGTAGATCAAAGCACCAGCTATTGTGGAAAAGCAGAGCTGGGGTAGTTAATATTGACCAATACCAATTACCATTCACTGGTGCACACTAAAGCTAGGGCTTGGGGCCTACCTGAAAGGGTTAGATCACAGAACTTGCCAACAAGAGTCGAAACAGGAGATGGGTACTAGTAGGCTGGGCCATGGCACTCACCAGCACTCAAGAGAACTGGATTATTCATGCTTGTTTGTTGATCAGAACAGGGTAGATTAACCTGTCCACATGTGTTGCACCCACTAGCACACATGAGACTGGGGTAGGAGTGGTGAGCCTGGTAGGGGAGTGATGGGGACTTCACTGCTGGGCCACTGTTCAGGGTGGCTAGCATGACAGCTGGAATTGGGGTCAGACCAGGCAGGGCCAGGCTGCAACACTTGTTGGATTACATGCAAACTGGGTTAGGGAGAGAGCCAGGCTAGGGAATCTAATTGTATTCACTGGTACAGGCATGAACCAGAATAAGGGCAGGTGGGGTGGGTTTTACTGCAGCATCAGCTGACAAGTACTTGGACTGGGGGCAAGCTAGACTGCAGAACTACCTGGAAAATGCAATATCCAGGGCAGGGAGTGAGTCCATGGGGAGGTTGTGGGTTCCTCTCTGATGCGCTGCAACTCCCATTGGTGAGCATGAGAACCAGGACATGGGGTGGACCTGGCTGGACAGGCAGTATCTCCTGCTGGCATAAGTGTGTGCTGGAGGGTAGAGTCGGTTGAGTTGAGTTAGGCCTGAACGCCCAATGATGTATATGAGATCTCAATGAGATGTGGGGCATACCAGATCAGTCCACTCCACATGCTGGCAGGCACAGGAACCAGAACTGGGGGGCCGGTCCAGTGGGGTTATTGGGGGTTGCTTTGACTGAGCTGCAGCTCCCGCTGTGGTACCTGAGAGCCGAGCATGTGTTGGGCAGGGTTGGGCTGAGCCACAGCACTCATTGGATTGCTGAGGATGGAGGGCAGAACAAATTGATCAACTACCCCAGTGAAGCTTGACAGCAAATATCTGAGCTAATGAAGACTTGGTGGTGGACTATGACAACCAAGGATTTCCTCATCCGTGGAGCAGTGATATCAGCAGCATCTCAGAACTATCGAAACCGTATGAGCAGAACCCTCACAAAATGCTTCACTGTGGGGACTGGGGGATGATATTGGGTGGCATTTCCCTATCCCTTGGGTAATGTAGCAGTTGGGAGGCTAAGCATGGTTTCTCCTCTTGTATTCCCTTCCCCCCAGCTATATACAAGAAAAAGAAAAAGAAAATGTGTAAACAATGGTCTCACCCACTATCCCCTGATCCTCAACACTTCCCACCCTGATCAACTGTGTAAACATCATCAAAAATAAAATTTAAAAATGATTTAAGTTGTTAATTTGAAAATTGCAGTATATATATAGCAATTACTCTAGGTCCCTCCTAGTCTCTTTAGTGATAAATATTTTGTATTGAAGATGGATTATTTTGACACCCACATTTAAAGAACATGTAGTATTTATCTGACTCATTGCACTCAGCATAATGTCCTCCAATACCATCCATTTTGTTGCAAATAACATTTCATTGGTTTTGATAACTGAATATGATTCTGTTGTGTACATATACCACATATTCTTTTCTTAAAAATTTACTAATTTTCATTGCAAAGGGACATTTACAGAGGGAAGGAGAGACAGAGAAAGATATTCCATCTGCTGGTCCACTTCCCAAATGGCTGCAACAGCTGGTGCTGAGCTGAGCCAAAACCAGGAACCAGGAGCTTCTTCTGGGTCTCCCACATGGGTGCAGGGTCCCAAGGCTTTGGGTCATCCGCTGCTGCTTCTGAGGCCACAAACAGGCAGCTGGATTGAAAGTGCAGCAGCCAGGACATGAACCATCTACCATATGGGATGTCGATGTTGATAGGTGAAAGATTAGCCAATTGAACCATTGTATACCACATATTCTTTATTTTGAAAAAGAATTATTTTTTATTGCAAATTCAGATATGTAGAGAGGAGGAGAGACAGAGAGGAATATCTTCCATCTACTGGTTCACTTTGCAAGTGGCCACAATAACTGGCGCTGAGCCAAGAGCCTCTTCCAGGTCTCCATGTGGGTGCAGGGTCCCAAGGCTTTGGCCTATCCTTGACTACTTTCCCAGGCCAGAAGCAGGGGAGCTAGATGGGAAGCAGGGCCACTGGGATTAGACTTGGTGCCCATAGAGGATTCTGGGACGCTGAAGGCAAGGACTTTAGCCACTAGGCTATTGTGCCAGGCCTAACACATATTCTTCATCCATTCATCTGATGATGGCCCTGTTGAATGATCCCAGCTTTTGGTTATTGTGAGTGGTACTGCCTTAGACATGCTAGAACCAGCTCTCTTTCATACAACTTCTGTATCTGTTGGATATACATTCAGTAGGTGTTGCTGAGTCATATTGCAGTTTCAATTTTAGCTTTTAAAGAAATCTGCATACTGTTTGCTACAGTGGCTGCACTAATTTACTCTAAGTCTTGGATATACAGTGTGTCTTTTACATTCAGAGT